>NC_134407.1:157990653-158311487 GCF_038048845.1 Mixophyes fleayi | reverse complement strand
ATATCGCATCTGGTTGCTCGGCAACCAGATGGGGTGAGGCTCATGACAGGCGACTGTGCCAGCACGGAAGAGGGACTTCTGACCAGCACATTTCTTATACATCCCTCCCCCTATTGTAACCAAGCAGGGGGGCGCGGACTTTTGCAAGGACCACACATTTTCGTAACAATGTAATACCCAGGTATATTACGGTATGCACTCATTCAGAAAACTACAGTTCCCCAGAGTGCTTATGGGAAGTTAAATACAAATTGCGTCGGACATTCTGGAGTGGGCAAACTGCAATAAATGAACTAGAACAGTGATGGGCAAACTTTTTCAGGAGCGGGTCAAATAAAAAAGAAAAACTTTAGGCGGGCCAACTATAATTTATTAAAAAACTCAAATATCGAAATATATAATACAAATTTTTATAAAACTAATGTGATGAATGAAGCTGTGACTGCATTTCTATAAGTTCCTTGTATCTATTTTTTTTATTTAAATATAAAAACAAATAATTCTATTTTAATAATTTTAGGCATATTTTAATGAAATTTTTTAAATATTGGCGGGCCGGATAGAACCTCTAAGTGGGCCGGATCTGGCCCGCGGGCCGTAGTTTGCCCATCACTGAACTAGAAGGTTCCAGGAAATTCTTAAGGAAACGGGGAGGGGCAAATAACGGACTGGCTAGTGTGAAAAGTGATGTGGGTGACTGCTGGATGATCTAATCAAGGATCTTCCCACAAAGAGCTACTGAATGCTATGGCTGAATTGTTGTCCTAAGGGATGTTTGCAGTCAGCCTAGAAAGAAGCACCTTTGAGGTATAGGAAAATACCTAACATGCCACTGCCCATGAGTTGTTCGCAGGACTCATATAAAGACTAAGAAGTTTCTTTTGCTTTGCTATGTTCAACCTATTTAAATGAAACATCAAACTGATTTATTAAAACCTCTAACCGGGACTGTAATATTGCTATTGAGAGGTGTTAAAGCACTGTCTAAAGGATGAGTTTGTTCCAGCCAAATCTACTATATTTAAAGTTATCTGCAAGCTGAATGGGACATAGAGAGCAATCATTTTTCACAAGGGTTTGTCTATATTGCATCAGAAGTTTGATTCTATTGTGAAACTGCCTAAAATGGTTGCTGGCTAGAGAATTGCAAGTTGTTTATCCCTACAGTTGCTGGGAGAGAGCTGCTTATTCCATTAGATTATTATTATTATTATTATTAATATTTATTTATAAGGCGCCACAAGGCATCCGCAGCGCCGTACAGAGACAAACAAAATCACAATACAATGGGAGACAGCACAGTACAGTAAACACAGCAACTCAGTACGCTCAATGCACAGCTAGAGTGGGCAGGGAAGGGGGAGGGAGGATCCGCAAACGACGGGGCCCAAGAAGGAGGGCGCGGAAGACAGGGAGACCCCCAGGGGGGAGGAGGGAGCGAGAGTGGATGTGGGGTGGAGGGCTAAGTAGCTGGAGAGCAGAGTTAGAAGTGGTGGAAACAGGAGGAGAGATGGCCCTGCTCAGAGGAGCGTACAATCTAAGGGGAGGGGTGGACAGACAGAGAGACGCAGGGGAGAGAGGGAGAGTAGGGGGACAGAGGCAGAAGATAAGGTAGGAAGTTAAGTGGGAGACAGAAAGGCTTTAAGAAAAAGGTGGGTTTTTAGGGCCCGTTTGAAGCTGGACAGATTAGGGGAAGTTCTGATGGAGGGAGGGAGCTTGTTCCAGTGGAGGGGGGCAGCGCGGGCGAAGTCTTGGATACGCGCATGGGAGGAGGTTATAAGGGGGGAAGAGAGGCGACGGTCAGAGGCAGAACGGAGAGGGCGGGATGGAGCATGAATAGAGAGGAGGATGGAGATGTAGGGCGCAGTGGAGTTGGCGAGGGCCTTGTAGGTGAGTGTGAGGAGCTTAAAGAGGATTCTGAAGGGGAATGGGAGCCAGTGAAGGGCTAGGTAGAGGGGGGAGACAAAAGAGGAGCGGCGAGAGAGGAAAATAAGCCTAGCTGCAGCGTTAAGGACCGATCGAAGGGGATCGAGATGAGAGTGGGGGAGGCCAGTGAGGAGGAGGTTGCAGTAGTCCAGGCGGGAGATGATCAGAGAGTGGATAAGGCATTTGGTGGCATCTTGGGAGAGGAAGGGCCGGATGCGAGCGATGTTGCGCAGCTGGAAGCAGCAGGATTTAGCAAGAGAGAGGATGTGGGGGCCAAAGGAGAGAGAGGAGTCGAGAATGACACCAAGGCAGCGAAGTTGGGGGACAGGGGAGATAGAGGTGTTGTCGACAGTGATGGAGAGGTCAGAAGGGGATGGGGTATGAGAGGGAGGAAAAACTATGAGCTCAGTTTTGGCAAGGTTAAGTTTGAGGAATCGAGAGGACATCCAGGAGGAGATGGCAGAGAGGCAGGCGGACACCCTAGAGAGGAGGGAGGGAGAGAGATCAGGAGAGGAGAGGTATAGTTGAGTGTCGTCAGCGTAAAGGTGGTAGCTGAAGCCGAAGGAGCTGATGAGTTCACCCAGGGAGGAGGTGTATAGAGAGAAGAGTAAGGGTCCCAGAAATGGATTGCTAAGTGGATACTGTCCTTTACACTGTTGTTTACGGAGCCCAGGAGTCACGCATGCATCAAGTTGATTATTGACTTCACCTTGTACAAGTAAATAAACTTCATGTGTCAACAGAAACTTTGCTTAAACCTCTGGATTATAATTTAACCCCTTTGATTTTGTATATCATAAAGTGACCCTAGTCTGCAGTCCTTTATTCTAAAGCATCTAACCTGAACCAGCTGGATTACTCCTTGTTGCATCACTACTGATTTTTATGTGATATGTATGATTTAGTAGAATATAACGCAGAGGTTCTGTAGCCCATTTTATGGCGAGACATTCCTTCTCCATGGTGGCATATTTTGTTCCCTTGGATGTAATGTTCAACTTAAGTACAGGACAGGGTTTTTTACTTCATCCTGTGACAAGACTGCACCTAAGCCAACACTGGAGGCATCAGTTTTAAGGAAGACCCACTGGGTAAAGTCCAGTTCTTTTAGAACTGGAGAGGAACAGATCGCTAAGATCTGACCAAGCAGCTTCTGCAGAGTCAGACAAGGCTAAACTATCTGGGCAACTTTTTTTAACATGTCCGTAAATGGAGCAGCTCTAGTGATGAAATGGCTTATGAATTGCCTGTAGTAACCTACTAAAGCTAGGAAAGTTCTTAACTGCAATTTGTTTTTCCGGTCTCGGACAATTTTTGACTGCCTCTACTTTGTGTAGTTGAAATTTTATCTGCCCTTGCCCGACAACGTATCCCAAATACTTGGCTTCTCTCATGTTTATGGCACATTTTTCTGGATTACTTGTTAGTCCTGCAGATCTTAATGAAGCTAAGACAGGCTTGACTTTGGCCAGATGTGATTTTCAGTCAGGGGTATAAATCAATATATCATCTAAATAAGCAGTTGCGTAAGCTGTATGGGGTCATATCAACTTATTCCCTTTGGAAGGTGGCAGGTGCCCCGTGCAACCCAAAGGGTAGGACTTTATATTGGAATAGACAATCAGGGGTGGAAAATGCAGTCATTGACTTGGCCGTGAAAGTCAGGGGAACCTGCCAATAACCCTTTTTAGACAAACAGTAGTCAGATAGTTACTACCAGTTAGATTTTCTACCACTTTATCCACACTTAGCATCGGATAGGCATCAAATTGGGACATGGTGTTTAGGCGCCTAAAGTCATTGAAGAACCTACTCATCTCATTGGGTTTCAGGACAAGCACAAAGGGACTGTTCCACCCACTAGTGGACTCTTCAATCCCATCTAGCTGGAGTATTTTCTCGATCTCCTTTCTCACATCCTCCCGACTGACCTCGGCAATGTGATACGGCTTCTATTTTACAATGACTCCTGGCGGAATGACAATGTCATGTTCAATTAAGGTAGTGCGCCCATGAATGAAAGCGAAGACATCTCTGTTCCAGTGTATAATTTCTTCTGTCTGTTGGCTCTGCTTAGTGGACAAAGCTGGCTCTATAGGCACTTCACACTTTTCAATTGGCAGTACTCACCGGTGGTAATCGTAAAAACGATTACCACTATGGCGACATGGACAAGCCCTACAAAATAAACCTGAAAAGCTGCAAAAACGAATAAAAAAAAAGACTGAACTTGAAGACGACGCTGGAGATGTCTAATTGGATGAGTATGATGACAGTAAGTGTTTCCGATTGAAGAACTGTTCGGCAGTGCAGGCTGACGTCATCACGACATCTGTCACTACAAATTTAAAGCGGTATAAGGGGTTTTCCCATGACAGCGTGGGAAAATACCTTATACTAATAGACCTCACGGCTGAGCTAAGTTCAATGCATATCGGAGCTTGTACACTGTAAAAGCTGTTTTGCTGTTTTTTTTAACCAAGCATGTTCCGGAGTGGAATACAAATATGGGGCCCCTCCTGGTCTGAAGATAAGAAGACAGCAATCAACAAGGGGACCCTCCTGGCCAGAAGAACTGAAGATTTTTTCAAGCAGGGACTTTGGAATACAAATTTATTTGCAATTGGTTTTCATGCATTTTTGCATTAAAAGCTACTGACGAAAGAAGAAGAATTCTGATTGGTGAGTATTTTGTTTTTTTATATTTTTAATAAATTTATGTGGTATAAATGAGGGTGTGTATTGTATTTATTGGGGATTTATTATTTTTATTAAAAGTATGTGGTTTTAAAGAGGGTGTTGTATTTTTGTAAACATTTTGCTTTGTCGAATTACAGATCTCAGCCAGCCCTGGGTGTCAGGGCATGTTGGCACTTGTGCACTTGTGGTTCTCCAAGTGCCAGCATGCCCTGGCTGCCATGGGTAGGCTGATGCTTGTCATTATACAAGCATCAGCATGCCCACACTGTTTATGGCAGCCCGGGCTGGCTGGGACTTGTAGTTCCACAAAACTAAATGGTGTCCGTTTGTTTTTTTTACATTCTATCGCCACTATTACCCTACATCCACTGCTCAGGGGCGTAGGAAGAGCTCTAGTGCTCTCAGCACTGGGCTGGGTGTCCCTAGAGGGGGGCCCCACTATTTTTTTTCAGTGGACCCCACTCCCTAGGGAATCCAGCCCAGCGCTCAACAGCCTGGGGTTGGTTTGTCATTATGGCAGGGGGACCCCTGCCGCTCATCCCCCTGCTATAGTGTAACCCAGCCCGGGCTGGTTTGCCTAATGCTGGTTATGTGAAAATCAGGGGGGACCCCACAAATTTTTTTCCCCTGATTTTCACGTAACCAGCAGTAGTCTGGCAGTACTAGGGTTAACAGTGCTCATTCGGTTGAACCCCACACATTTTTTTTTACAAAACTTTTATCTATTTTTAAACATTTGACAGCTGCTGAACTTCCGGCTCTATAGGCAGGGGCAGTGTAACAGTGATGTGTTTAGTTATCACGCTGCTAGCAAGCAGCGTGTTGTATCTAGCGATTTTTAAAGCAAACTCAGGAGAGTTTGCTTAATCGCAGCTTCATACATTTGAGACTTGTATAGCTAGAGTGGCAAACAGTCGGGACTTTGATCTCTATCAATTTTGGAAATAGCGATTTTGACAGAAACACATTTTACATGAAACCTCAGTTTCATACATCAGCGAGTTTCAACTCTCCTGAGAAAAACGCTGGATTTGCAAAATCGCACCTTAATACATCTACCCCCATATATTCTTCTGTGTCATCAGCTGATGGCATTTTCTGCAGAGTCAGACCAGGTGGTACTTTTCTGTCCCATCTCACCTGGACTAACTCTTCCCTTAAGAGCATGGTGGCCACATTCACATGAGTTGGGTAGCAGAAACTTTCTTCCCTATGCAAACACACTTCTGACACCACTTGTGGGAAGAGCACACTTCTGATGAGACACACTCAAACCACTTCTTGCATTTTACTTTGTTTTAATGTGAGGATGGTAAAACATTTCACACCATATATATTCCACACAGTTTCCTCTGACCCTAAACACTAATTGAACAGAGACCAGCTCTCTAGCCACCAGCCAGCTTCTCTAGCATTGGTCACACTGGACAGAGAAACAACAGATTTTTATACCTGACACTACTCCCACAGTCCTAGCTTGATGGGCAGGTGACACTCCAACTTTCCCTTTAAAAAGGAGCTCTCACCAGCTGCTCAGTTTTCTCTGACTTCAGACACACCCTGTAAGCCTGCTGTGGGAAAGGACAGTTCCAAACTATGTAAGTTAAATCAGACCTTCTACTATTATTTTGTCACACACATGCTAGCTAAATACCTCCCTTTGTTACTATATATATATATATATATATATATAGAGAGAGAGAGAGAGAGAGAGAGATGTGTGTATATGTGATATTTATTATAAACACCCAATTTATTTAGAATATCTGAACCACTGCTAGTTGATGTAAATATCTAATCAGCCAATCATGTGGCAGAGACTCAATGCATAACAGCATGCAGACATGGTCAAAAATTACAATTGTTTTTCAGACCAAACCAGTGTCGGACTGGGGCATGAAGGGCCCACCAGGGGATTGCAACGCTAGGGGCCCACCAGATGGAGTGTGGCCAACCATCAAAGAGGTGAGACCAGACACTAGAGGGAGAGTGGTCAGCCCACAAATGACAGCTAGCACCATAGTGTAGTATATAAAGAATGCAGTGTGTGTATAAAGAGTATACAGTCTTGACCTGCACCTTAGATTGGGCAGAACAGTCACCAAAAATCGGATTTATCCCACTAGACCAGGCTTGGCTAACCTGTGGCACTCCAGGTGTTGTGAAACTACAAGCCTCAGCATGCTTTGCCAATATATAGCAGCCTATTGCTGGAAGGGTATGCTGGGACTTGTAGTTTCACAAAACCTGGAGTGCCACAGGTTAGCCAAGTCTGCACTAGACTCAGAACATTTCACAGACTGTCCTACCTGTTGTTGTCACTTTTACCACCTGTGGCTTCTGGTTTCTTTAGCTGCGGCTTGTCTGGATCCTGGAATGTTGAGGGCCCTATTTGGAAAAAATAATGGGTACATTTAGAAAATTCCAACCAGCCCCGGCATTAAATCAATAGGACCCACATTTAATACTTAGGACTTCCTCCAGCCCCAACATAAAATTAATAGTATTCCCATTTAATAAACCTATTTCCCTCCTAACAGACAGCCACTGCAATAAATTAATCACATTTACGTATAATAAATATACCTATTTCCTGCAACCGTCACTGCCATTAAATAATTCATATTCACATTTAATAAATATACCTCATGCTCCTCAAACTCAGCCCCACATTCAATTAATAGCGCCCAAACCACCCCATCTTATATTAATAGTCCCCACTATAAAATTAAATTGCCCCATCTTTACCCTACAAAGAAAATAGCACACATTATTTAGCCACCACCTACCACACACACATTACATTGCCACAAGCCTGTTGTGCCATCACACACACATATTACTGCGCCCCTTCATCACCATGCTGTGCCTCCTTATGATCACACTGCGCCAGGGCCGGACTGGACCTAAAAATCAGCCCTGGCATTTAAAACACACAGGCCCACCTGCTTTGGGCTCCATGCACAATATTGTTGCACGCTGAAGTGGCATTGCTGATGCAGTCCAATATGAAGCATCAGCACAAACTTGTGTATCACACATTGTCTCCTCTGTCACCCAACTCCGCTGCCTGGGCGTTACCCTCGACTCCTCTCTCTCCTTCGCCCCCCACATCCAATCCCTCGCCCAAGCCTGTCGCTACCAGCTACGCAACATTGCCCGCATCCGGCCCTTCCTCTCCCAGGATGCCACCAAAACTATCATCCACGCACTCATCATCTCCCGCCTTGATTATTGCAACCTCCTGCTTACCGGCCTCCCCCATTCCCATCTCGCCCCCCTCCGCTCTATACTCAATGCGGCTGCAAGACTCATCTTCCTTTCTCGCCGCTCCTCATCTGCCTCCCCTCTCTGCCTCGCCCTACACTGGCTCCCCATTCCTTACAGAATCCTCTTCAAACTCCTGACCGTTACTTACAAGGCTCTCTCCCAGTCCACTGCTCCCTATATCTCTAACCTCCTCTCCATTCACACCCCTGCCCGTTCCCTGCGCTCAGCCAATGACCGTCGCCTCTCCTCCACTCTGATCACCTCTTCCCACTCCAGAATCCAAGACTTCTCCCGTGCTGCCCCCCTTCACTGGAACGACCTCCCTCGCTCCATCCGTCTTTCTCCCAATCTGTCCTCCTTCAAAAGGGCACTCAAAACTTACCTGTTCCTAAAGGCTTACCAACCTTCCACCTAACCTCTCCTCCACCTGTTCTTCCCCTCTCTCCTCCCGCCCCCTGTTCTCTCCCCACTTCTTCAACTTGCTCCCTGTGTGCCTGTGTTCTGTCTACCCTCCCTTAGGATGTAAGCTCATTTGAGCAGGGCCCCCTTCCCTCTGTTCTCCATACCTGCTCTTCTGCTCCGTCTTTACTGCATTAGCCTGCCTGGAGTCTCTGAAGTTTTGGTATTTTTTGTTAACCGTTTGTGATGTGTTACCTTGTTTAGCCTACTGTTTGTGCTGTGTACGGCGCTGCGGAACTCTTGTGGCGCCTAATAAATAAAGGATAATAATAATAATAATAATTGTCTTCTGCCCCCCCTAATCTGCCCCCCTGTTGTGCAAATCACCTGGAGCACCGTGAAAATACACAAAACCATAATGTTTTAATATATATATATATATATATATATATATATATATATATATATATATATATATATATATATATACATATACACACACATTGATAGATATAGATAGCCAACACTGCTCCTCGCCTTTATAAATACACACACAAAAAAAATGGGTAAAACGTTTATAAATTACTCTTTTGTGACGAAGGGTGGAGCAGGATAAAGCCTGTAGACAAACTATGACTTATGACCAAAGACAACGCGTGTTCGTCATTGCCATGCAAATCTGACTCCTCAGCAAACAGGACAGAGGTAATATCACGTCAACGCCTAGAAAATCGGCGAACAAGGTGCCACACCATTCTTTATTTCAGTAATTTTAATGAAACAAATATTAATGCTTATAACTGTGGTCACATGAACAGTATTTGTGAATTTTGCCACGCTAAGCATTTTGTGGCTGAGCAGCCATCTGACAAACTATTCATTCAATGCTGCCACAAGAGTAAAGTGAAATGGTTTAACAAACCGAAAAAAGGACAGAAGTGGAACCTGTATAACCCTTACTGCCATTCCTTGTTAGTGGTTGTTAAATCTATAGATACAGGTTTAACTATAAACAAAATTTATCGACAACATATAAAACTGGGAATTATTAAGGGAACACATAAAACACCATAATCATATACCATTAAAAAAATTCCATTTTCAGATATTTCAAAGACATATACATAAACCATAAAAGGAACTTCTTAAAATCATAAAATTATAATTGATGAAGATTGTGGATATAATCCAGCTCTGTGGGACATACTTCTAATCTCCACCAAATAGTATGTGTATGCAGGGCTGCCAAGAGGAATTCAGGGCCCCGGTACAACAAATTCATGGAGCCCCCCTTGTAGTTGAGTAACCCCAAAAAAAATTCAGGGGTTTGGTCACACGATTGGGGGCGTGGTAATTCACTATTGGGGCGTGGCTAGCACATCAAAATCACTAGGTCCTGAATTCACAGGAGCGTGACATTTATCCAAGCACTCCTGACTTTCAGGACATCTAGCACCCTTGTGTACTATAGGAAGAATGCAGTGTGTACAGAAAGAGTTCAGTCTTGGCTTGCGCCCACTGGGCTCACCAAACACTCACCAAACATTCAATAGACCCCAAACCACCCCATCTTAAATTAATAATCCCCACTATTAAATTGCCTCACCATCACCCTACAAACAAAATAGCACCTATTAATTAGCCACCACCTACTGCACACACACTACATTGCAACAAGCCCCCTGTGCCATCACACACACATTACTGTGCCCCTTCATCACAACTACACTGCGCCCTCCATGCTGCTTTCCCCCCTTTTTATTCACTCTGTGACTCTCTCCCCTTTTTTTTTATTCTGTGCCTCTTTGCCCCTGTTTTCCTCTGTGCCTCTCCGCCCCTTCTTTATAGTACTGTCCCTTTCTGTTTTCCTCCCCTTGCCTCTCCGTTTCTTTCCTTACCTTTTGTCAGCTTCTTTCTTTTCTTCTCTTCCCTTCTGTCTTCTCTTCTTTCTTCATGCTGCTTTCTTCATGCTGGCTGCGGCGCTCCTCACTGACTGACTGTCGGGTGTGACTTGATGACGTCACGCCCGACAGTCAGTGTGAATGGAGAAGACAGGAGAGGAGGGACGCGGCGCCGCGGTCACGTGAGTATTGATTTTTTTCTCTTTCTTATAGCTCCCCCCACCAACGGACCTGTGTGCCCCCCCCCCTCCCGCCCGGGGAAGAAAAATAAATAAATACAAAACGCAAGATAACCCGGCATGGCCGGGCCCGGGTAAAATGTGTCCCGCCCGCCCCCCCTCTCGGCGGCCCTGTGTGTATGGATGGCAGTGCAAGAGGTAAATAAGTCCACACCTAAAAAAATCCCAATTACAATACCATCCAATCCTGAAAATATTGTTGAATAAGCATTTATCAGACACACAATAGAATAAATAAAAAACAAAATGCACTGTAATGTTACACACAGACACCCCCCCATGTGCAGCTCCCATTCTTGAAGTCAACATTTCTGTGATTAGTGCAGGAGCTATTCATTCCCAATCTTTAAATACATCCTTGTCCCTAATGTTTACAGGAAGTTCTCTTCCTCTGCAGCCAGTTATAATATGTCAGTTTTTAGCTTTAAATTTAGCTTTTGAGAAATGGAAACACTGGCAAGGTACAAGCCAGCAGAGAAGGACGTTTTAGGGTACACAAAGTTTAAAATACAGGTAACAAAGACAGTTCTGTAGTCCCTTCACTCTCATGAATAAAGTAAATCATAAATGCCTCTAAAATATTTCCACCCCTCCTAGGCACACTTTTACTTTTCAGGGGTATCTCCTGAAAGAGAACAGTAGGCATGCACCTTGATGTGTCTATAGCTGACTATCTACCAATTGTGTGTGTTGAAAATGAGATTCACTGAATTATTCTGGGCCTCTATACATAGCCTTTATATGTCTGGAAAGCCCTTCAGAGAAAAAAAAAATATGTCTATATAATATGTATTCGGAATAAAGGAAATACCTGCTGGCTGCCTGCTATCTAATGTGCAGAGTAGAAATGAAACCGCGGCTGCTGGAACCGCTCCTCCTAGCTTCTAATCGGGCGCGAGTGACGTCATTGCGTCGGCACGATGTCCTGACGTCATCCAGCGCGACGGGGAAAGAAAAAAAAACATATCCTGATGTCCGGTGCTGCTCTTCAGGACAACGGGTGGACGGGCGGACGGGCGGACCGGCCCATCTGGCATTCGGCCCTTCTGGCAAATGCCAGAATTGCCAGATGGCCAGTCCGGCCCTACACTGCGCCCTCCATGCTGCTTTTGCTCCCCCCTTCATCACCCTGTGCCATGCTGCTTTTGCTCCCCCCTTCTCCTGACCCCCCTTCATCACCCTGTGCCTTGCTTCTTTTGCTCCCCCCTTCTCCTGGCTCCCCTTCACACACTGCCATGCTGTCTGTGCTCCCCCTTCACTCTGCCATGCTCCACCTTCCCTGTTCCATGCTCCTCCTTCTCTGTTCCATGCTCCCCCTTCTCTGTTCCATGCTCCCTCTTCTCTATTTCATGCTCCCCCTTCTCTGCCATTCTCCCCCTTCTCTGTTCCATGCTCCCCCTTCTCTCTTCCATGCTCCCCCTTCTCTCTTCCATGCTCCCCCTTCTCTGTTCCATGCTCCCTCTTCTCTATTTCATGCTCCCCCTTCTCTGCCATTCTCCCCCTTCTCTGTTCCATGCTCCCCCTTCTCTCTTCCATGCTCCCCCTTCTCTCTTCCATGCTCCCCCTTCTCTGTTCCATGCTCCCCCTTCTCTGTTCCATGCTCCCCCTTCTGTTCCATGCTCCTACTTCTGTTCCATGCTCCTACTTCTGTTCCATGCTCCCCTATCACTTACCTTTTCTATCTGCTTCTTCCTTTTCTTCTCTTCTTTCTTGCCGGCACTCCTCACTGAACGTCTGGCGTGATGACGTCACACCCGACATTCAGTGCGAACGGAGCTGGCGCTGCGGTCACGTGAGTTGTTTTTTTTTGCTTTTATTGCTTTTTTTTATATTAAAGTTTCTCGCTCCCCCCACCAACGTAGAGGGGAGCGATTCAGGGTCGGGGCCTACCGGTGGATAGCCTGGTCCCCGGCGGGCCAGTCCGGCCCTGGACCAAACACCAGAATGGGGAAGAAATAAGTGATTTTTACTGTGAAACGTTTGTTGGTGCAAGACTGGTTGTTTGAGTACCTCAGAAACTGCTGATCTCCTGGGATGTTTACACAAAACAGTCTCTAGAGTTTACAGAGAACATTTCTCAAAGCAAAAACATCCAGTGAGTGGCAGCTCTGTGGGTGGAAAAGCCTTGTTAATGAAAGACGTCAGAAGAGAATGGCCAGCCTGGTTCCAGCTGACAGGAAGGCGACAGTAACTCAATTAACCATGGGTGGTATGCCAACCTTGAAGTGGATGTGCTACAGTAGCAGAACACCACACAGTACCCTTGTGATCGCCACACAATACAGAGCACCCTTGTGACTGCCCCACAGTACAGAGCATCCTTGTGACCGCCCCACAGTACAGAGCACCCTTGTCACTGACACACAATACAGAGCACCCTTGTGACTGCCACACAATACAATCCACCCTTGTCGCCACCACACAATACAGAGGTCAACCTTGTCACCACCACAAAATATAGAGGGCAGTCATGAGACCACCACCCAATGCAGTGAGCAAAATATGATTTGTATTGATACAAACAAATTGTACATTTAATGTGTGAGAATGTGATTATCAGCTGGAATGTGGGTCATTTTCATACCTCCGAGCACCTTAAATGGCCAAAGGGGAATGTATAAGATTTGTTATATATAACTATTCTTTCTTTAAGTATTCATACATCTGAGCAGACTTCAAAATTTAAATAGTCAAACACAGTTACCTGTCAGTGGCACCAGGGTATAATCTCCATGGAAAGTGGGGAATTTTTTTGTAAGAAAAGGAACTGATCCCTATGCTATAAAACACTGGTCATTCACACATGCGCATTAGCAAAACGAACAAACTAAAATGTATCAATGCTGTTTTTTTATCTGTTTGCTATATGTTTTGCTCTTATGTATATAATCCTTATGCTTACAGTTGAAAATTATCTATGATGTGTAACACTAATCCTATACATACATACGTACATACTATACTAAGGCAAACTTATTAAACTGACAACAGGGTACAAATTGACTAATTTGAAGATGGTGCCAATTTGTCATTTTGAGAAATTTTAGAATGTTACAAACATGTTTCACTTAAAATAAAATACATATAAAGCAGCTCTGCTCCAAAATAGATGACAAACGGTTTAAGTCCACAGAGGAGCAGAAGGAGTGCTGCAACAGGCTGCATTGTAATGATTACTATCATTACTATGCCAGCGCGCCCTCAGTCTGCACTGACTCCTCCGTCCATGCCCTGGACTGACCTATGTGCAAAGTGTCAGTCTGAAGGCAAATGTGGAGGATAGAGTGGGAATGAGCTGCTGATTTCTCTGTATTTGGAGTTTACAGTCTAAATTCCCTAACATACACACACAGACAGACAGAGAGAGAGAGAGAAAGAGAGACTAGGGTCAATTTTAATAGCAGCCAATTAACCTACTAGTATGGTTGTTTTGGAGTGTGGGAGGAAACCAGAGCACCCAGAGGAAACCCACGCAAACACGGGGAGACCATACAAACTCCACACAGATAAGGCCATGGTCGGAAATTGAACTCATGACCCCAGTGATGTGAGGTAGAAGTGCTAACCACTATATGACGTATTTAGGGTAGAAGACAATAGGATTGGCCTTCAGACTTAGTAGAGCCTCTTAACCAGAACTTGATTTGTTACCAGTATTCATTTTCAACCAGTTTAACCATTATTTTTAAAAGTTGAAATAGTTTTTAAATGTTTTATTTAAATATTATTGATTTGTGAGTTTTACTTGTTGTGAACGTAATTTACGTATTTTCAAAGCAATTCATTGATTTCTGCTGTATATTAATCACATCCAATGTTAATTACACAACTAAAAATCACTTCCTACTCACTGGCAGAATCAAATACAATTGGTGATGAAACACAACCAGAATATCTCCTGAGTTACTTTAAAATACACTTAATATTAATGGATATTAGACTTGTCATGGTGATTTTGCATAGGTTAGCGGATCTCTTTTCACATACAAAGGCCAATCAGGTAATGGGGAAATAAAATGGAATTGTTTTCATTTTCTCATATCACCTGTGACATATCCGCTGTTGGGCCTGTTTTCACATATCCCCTATTAAAGTAATTCTATTGTTTTCAAATAAGCATTGGATAAGCGACTGTATTGTGTTTCCAAGGCACAAAGTAATTTATTTTAGCAGATGTAAAAAGTTAACAGTTCAATACATGATTATAATATAATATAGTACAGTACAGCCAATACCAAAAGATACATACATACCGCTGCATTTGCATGTGCTCGCTGCGCTCCCACGGGTACCAGTGCACAGTAGTTCACTCTAGAATACTGTGGTCAGAGAATAACTGAGGCTAGTGGGAGCACAGCTATGCTTATATACATTCAGTGTTACAGAGAGAACAATGCAGATGACATGGCTTGCTTCTATAGGTCCAGACTTCAGGTGGGTCCATTGTAAACAGGTCATAGGCTAGTTCAAACAACCCCCTCCAAGGCTGAGGGTCAACATTCCAGATGATTCTCCCGCCCAGAAACCAGTTACAACTAATCCATTAGCATTTTACAGTTTGGTATCACTCTGACTATTTATTCCCTAACATCAATAACTAGAGTATGCAATATGCGATCTCTTCGGCGAATGAACCGGACAGCTGCTGATGAATAGGGGATTAAAATGATATCAGACATGACACATTTCCTATAATCTGAACCTTAAATAACACTGAAGTGTACATATAATCATAATATATAAACTAATAATAAACTAAATACTATCTGCTCATAAATCACTGTAGAATAGAATCCATATAAATATGAAATATATATATATAATTAAATGTTGTAGTGTGAGTGTGTGTGTGCGTATGTTACCGTGCGATCGCGTTATGCCACGTGTAGCGTGGCGTACTGAGTGCAATCGCACAATAAAACAATATTAACCAATATACTTTCGTTCATCCAATTATACGACTTCGACAGTTCCACCCTTTGATAGTATAATAAACTATCACCTTAAAGATGTTAAATGCAGGATCTCAGTACCACGTTTCATTGCTCTGTAGTGTAAGCCCCCCTTTGGTGTATGACCACGCTGTTTGTAGACCTAAACAAGTTATCATAAGAGAGAGTCTTAATCCTCAAGACAATTTTTCCTTTTACTATAGACCGTATACTTCTGGAGCTTGGAGATAACTTTTTGTATGCCTTAAAGGGTGCAATAAAACATGTAATACATTATTTGGAAGGGTACAGAGTACAATAGAACATGTATCAGTTATGCAGAATACTCTACTACAGTTCTTCAAGTTTAACAGGTTCATCCGTCCAACGTATGACTTTAAGCTCAGAATACATTTAAACACTTCATGTTCATCAATAACATCATCCTATGTCTATCTATAATGTCATATACAATCTCCTTCAGCTTGCATTAATATACACACATCTAATAATGTCATCAGTTCTTTTCATCAACACTTGTGGGCGGGCTATTGTCTGCTCGTTCTTCCCAGTCTCCCAATACTCAGGTTTCTTTGTACATGAAACAGTGATCGGCTTGCAAAATATTGGGAGACTCCAGACCAAGGGACCTAGGTGTCGTACTTTTACCTTAGTGACCTCCCACCCATAATTCGGGTACCTCAAGAATATTTAGTGGAAAGAGAACTAGTCCTACTTGATATAATCACTGAGGCACGTGAGAGCACGCCCAGCACTTTGTTTGGTCTAAAACCTTACCCACCCAAGAATGATAATCATTCTCAAGGATGCCTGCTCAAGTCTGGATATTACTGAACTGGCATCGCTGGGTGTACCTCTGTTCAACTATGGGGTCAACGTACTTACGGACGTAATGCTACTCAGACAATAGCCCCTCACACTTTCTCCAAGCTCCAGGGTTTCCAAATTTTCATTTACCCCTGAATTGAGTAGAGTAATTGGCTGGATCAATTGTGCTACTAACTTCTCCTTCATCCCCAATACCTCAATATCATTACCTGAACCAGCCTCTGTCACCTGTCAACAATCAAAAGAATTGACCGTCCTGAAAAGAGAATGTGATGAGAGAAACACAGAACAGGAAAAACTACAACTTCATACTGGACAACTGTCTTAACCTTTGGCTCAGGTGCTACTAACTGCATTCAAGGCCTCCCAGAACAGTTTCATGAGTGCACTTGGACCCTTCTCTGATTGTTGGCCCCTCTGCAGTGGGTGAAATGGGCACCAGTGTGTCTCTGCTACCCTTTGTCGTGATGCTGGTAGCCTACACCTGGAACCTGTCTGTCAAATAACTTGAGCCTAGGAAATTACTGTTCCACAACTTACTCTCCCGGTCCAACATCCTGACAGTTAGTGTGACTTTTCAGGAAACAGTGTTTTGAACGTTCTCGGTTGCTGTCTCACTGTTTACCTTTCGTCTCAAGGTCTAAACTAGTCTCTAAGTTACAAACTCATCACAGGAGAAGTCAAAAACATTTTAAAAGTCGACAGGTTAAGAGGCAGCCCAGGAGTGATCTTGGTAGCGGGGAAGGACTAATGGCCAAAGCTATGAGCCACTTCAATCAAGTTCCAACTCTCATTCTATTCAATTCATTCTACCTAGTACAGTTACTTTATGTTCACATTGGTTTGTGGCTAATCAAAAGTATGTAATTTGTTACCACTACTCATACATTATACATTTATTATCAATAACATGAATACCCCTATCACTTATTATAACTCTAGGGCTATCACATTGAAAAAACAAAAGCTTTGAGTATGACATAGTAATACTTTAGACACATTTCAATACACCTTAAAACCAGACATATTTCATTGGTACACCAGAGTGTACTTGAGGATCCTGCAAGTTGGTAATTGGATGACGTGGATTTTTTTTTACCTGGAGAAAAACCTATCTGCAGGAGGGATATGGGATGGCTCTATTGGTATAATCTTCCTGACATTCTCTCAATCAAGACAGGACGTTGCCGTCCTACTAGCTTGAGAAGAAACGTCTAGTGCACCCCAATATACTCTTACCAGCTTGCACATACCTTCTGTATCCAGCTGAGCCAGACCATGTGCTGCCTCTGCTGGGTCTGGAAGATACACTCCAGGAGCTACTGGTCTACCTTGTCCATCTCTCCAGGGTCCGCCAGACTCCTCACCACATCTCTTCACCTTCCAGACAGTTTATTCTTCAGGTAACACAAATCATCATATATTAACTAATATGTGTATTGTGTGCATGTGTGTGTGTGTTCACATTTTAAAACAAAAACAATACAACAAAAAACAAAACAAAACATAGATTTGTCAGCTGTCACATAAAACCCTGCTGTCTATTTGACAGCTATGTTCTGCCTGGTGTGACAGCCATGTATAGTCGTGTGTTTAAGTGAGGATTTTACTAGCAGCTACTTCAGTTGGTAACTGTGTCACTGTGTAAAGTCCTCTATGTAGTGTCCTACTCATGTGCTGGTATTGCTATAAAAAGATTTTTCAGTCAACTCAACGTCGCCCCCTAGACTAGAAAAATGCTGAAGACCAATGTATATCAATCGATTTTCCCTCTGCCAACTCACATGCCATTTTCAGTACCCCACATTCAGCTACTTGACTAAGTGAGAAAGGCAAAGGGGTCTATTTCTATAACACTTTCTTCAAATATAACAGTATCCAGTACATGTCAGTTTAACAGTGAAAAAATATAAAACACGAAAATTCTACATTTTCTAGGGTTTCACATTATGTCGTATCTTGTGGCAAAATTCCAACTCCAATGTCCTACACAGAGATGCATATCTGTGTATCTAACCTCCAGCAATCTCCTGTCCTCCCCACCCTTTGTGCATACATATAAAGGCACATTTTTGTACAGGAGGCACAAAACACAAAAAAAAAAAAAAAAGCAGATATGCAATCTATAAAACATGAATCGTATTTCCACACCAAAAAATAACTTTCTGCTTAACATTAGCAGCTTCTATACACATAACACCAAACCCCTAACTGATTCTGTAACTCCTGTCAATCTAGTGTGTATATCCCTGAGTCCGTCTTATGTCAAAAAAAATGTCTTAGCCCCATTTAAGGAGACCGTGTCTATGTCTTTTTTGTATCTCTATACAAGAGAAGAGAGAGAGAAAAAGATAGAGAGATAGAGAGATACTAGCATAGATGTAAAGAATGAGAAATAAGAAAGCAATGAGTAATAAGAATACAACGATTTGAATACAAGGGTTTGAAAACAAATAGACATGCAAAAAAAAGAGAGATTTTACAGTAAACATGACAGCTGGATTGGACACTATGGGACAATGGCTGTATTCATTCCACTTATCCCCTTAGCTTTTCGCTAAACTATGACCCCTCCCCATACTTGACTAGGGGGTCTTACATCAACCGTGCAATCCAGTGTCGTCCGTCATTTGTTCATTAAGAACTCGGTATCACATTAACTACATACCTTTGCAACGGACTTCCTGACTTATAACAGAGAAATGGAAAAAAATTAACTCTCGGTGACTCATCTGAGATACATAAAACGATATTTTGGAGCAAAGTATGTACATACTTCATTTTTGGATAATGATTCTCAGCCAAACAAATTATCATGAGTCACTGCAGCCTAAGACAAAGAGTGTTCCAATGATCCATTGTTAATCTGTCTTTCAAGAGTAATTTTGCTATTTCTCTATTCCACCCCCTTAAGCACTAAGGGCTAGATTTACTAAGCTGCGGGTTTGAAAAAGTGGGGATGTTGCCTATAGCAACCAATCAGATTCTAGCTTTCATTTTGTAGAAGGTACTAAATAAATGAAAGCTAGAATCTGATTGGTTGCTATAGGCAACATCCCCACTTTTTCAAACCCGCAGCTTAGTAAATCTAGCCCTAAGTCTATATTCCTTTCGTCTACCCTTATCTGTGAGAAGTAAAGACAAGATAGTTATCTTTAGACATCAAATGAAACAAACATTTTCATTCTTTACAATCGGCCAGCGATCAGGAAAGCAAACATGTGACAACATAAAACAAACAAGCAAAATCAACAAAGTATACTTTTTAAATCAGTTTCTTTTTAAACCTGCACACTGATACTTACCATTGATTATTATTTGCCTTGCCTGATCCTAATTTCCTAGCTTTCGCTCTCAGATCTTGTTTGCAATCTCTCCTCAAATGTCCCTTCTCAAGGCAGTTAAAACACTTCAAAGATTTCTGTTTCTTTCATCCCTTATAGTGGTTTTTATAATTCTAAGGTTGTGAATGTAATTTTCCTAAAGCCTGGATACCCACCATCATTAGCCTATCACTCTGTGCTTTTTCCTTGTTTACATATCTTTGTATCATGTTCTACAGCAGGCTCTCTAATTTCATTTACCGTGAGACCTCTCCAATTAAGAAAAGAGGTTTGTATCCAGGTCCTTAGATCCTCCCAGGAGACCGTCCATTAGTACTGCAACAGCTACCTCCCTATGATGTGGATTCTCCCTTATATCTGGTATCCCTGTGTACTTAATCATTGCCGCTAGAGCCCTGGCGAAAAAGTCAGTTGTAATTTCACTACCTTTTTGTTTGATAGTGAAATTTTTTTCCCATTCCACTATCACTGGAAAATATATGGCCAACTGTGTGATTATACGTCTAATATTGTCCTGATAATCATCCTCAGTTAAGGATTTATCCTCCGCCAACATACAATCCTTAATGAACTTTTGTATGTCAGTATCGAGAGGAAGACAGGCTCTAAACTCCACTCGCCAATCTTTATTAGTAGGTTCATGTGCATTACCTAAATGTCTAATACATTTCTGACACTTGGCCAAATCTTTCCTAGGATCAGGGAAATCAGACATAATTGTAAACAGTTCAGACCTAGTCCATGGAAAATGCGTTACTACATGTTTCATGGGAACTACACCATCTCTGTCCGCTTTCCCATTGGGAACTGCTGTTGTGCGGACAGGATGTAAGCCTGCCAAATCACTATGTTCTGAACTAGTTGCTGGAATTGCTGTTGCAGTACAATGAATGTCTCCCCCTTTGTTAATCTTTACATTATTGTCACCAATTTCAGCCGCTGCCCCTGCTGGTGGGAATCGTTCCTTCTCTTTGTCCTGAAACATTACTTTTAACATTACTTAAAACAGCATACAAGTTACTAGTTACAGTTTTTACATTTTTGGTATTGGCTGTATTTACTGTCCCGACCACATTTTTCGGGGGCGTGCTAGCGCTCAATTCTCCACGCTTTTCAACGGCTATTTCCGCTATGCGCGCGCTTTTCGCCACACTTACTTCCATAGTGCATTCGCTGCTCTGCCACGTGTTGCCTTCCATTTGCCATAACTTTAAACAATCATCATGTCTAGTTCTCACTTCTGTTGATCTAATCAACCACACCTTTTCTTTAACATTATCCAGTACCTCTGAATTAAAACTCCCTATTGTTGGGAAAGGCCTAACACAATCTTTGGTCATCTTGACCCACGTGTCGCAATACGACGTTGCATATGCACCATATTTCTTGCACATGAGAAATCTTGCTGAATCAATAAGGCCTTCCTTAGGCAGTACATTGGCCATCTCTAGCGTCTGCTTAGCACCCCTGTTGAATAATAGGGTTCCAGAAATATCACAATATCCTGCCACAAAATAGGGTTCCAGAAATATCACAATATCCTGCCACTACTTTCAACACTCTGCCACCCGCGATCTACCGCTAGAGATATTTTACCGGCCTGTGGACGTATGTGCTAAAAGCCGCGTCCACTCGCTTCCTCTCATCTTAAACAAGGTCCCCTAATACAGAAATATCAATGCGGACTAAAGGGTTATCAGCTCCTCGATTACCCCTGACTCTCCAACAAATCTGCTAAGTTTATTACAATTGGCAGCATCCGGTAAAGTCAATTACCGGCCTTGCCAACAGAATTCCTCCCCGTGCTCCGATCGCAGCACTTAAAGATACTAGTTATAAGTAAACGATGCGATTACTCTTGGGTGCTCGTTGCGAAAACTTGCTTTGTTACCGCCACCGGTATACCTGCCTTGTATACCGTACACCAGTTCCGTACCTGCCTCGTCAGACAGCAACTCTCTATTCAACAATAGATCAAACCTCAGTGTATTTAAAGTCACCAAATCACACGACATACACCTTTTCTGCGCAGAAAATCAAAGTTCCCAGCAATAGTAATAACGTTCAGAGGCCTTAACAAGTGATCATACTATGCATGTATAACAACTATCAAAACGATTGTTTAACCTCGTGGCAATATTACCGGAAGTACACATACGCAAGGCAGGAAGTACACATACCCTATGCAATGCAATACCCTTTAAAACGTAAAACGACAATACAAAGAAACATTTTTCTTTCTTGTCCCTAGATTCAAGTTAACGTTCCTTCAGATTATGCAACAACGGACATTCGGTTTTGCAACACAGAGTGAACAACAGGTTTTGAACACATTGCGTTCTTTCCGGTATGTGACGCGTCAATCCACCCTATGTTGTGGAACCGAAAACCGTAAGCGTTGCATACCTGCCGATAACGTAACCTCCAACTCAGAGCCCCCAAATTATTAAAGTAATTCTATTGTTTTCAAATAAGCATTGCATAGGCGATTGTATTGTGTTTCCAAGGCACAAAGTAATTTATTTTAGCAGATGTAAAAAGTTAACAGTTCAATACATGATTATAATATAATATAGTACAGTACAGCCAATACCAAAAGATACATACATACCACTGCATTCGCATGCGCTCGCTGCGCTCCCACGGGTACCAGTGGACAGTAGTGAGGCTAGTGGGAGCACAGCTATGATTATATACATTCAGTGTTACAGAGAGAACAATGCAGATAACGTGGCTTGCTTCTATAGGTCCAGACTTCAGGTGGGTCCATTGTAAACAGGTCATAGGCTAGTTCAAACAACCCCCTCCAAGGCTGAGGGTCAACATTCCAGATGATTCTCCCGCCCAGAAACCAGTTACAACTAGTCCATTAGCATTTTACAGTTTGGTATCACTCTGACTATTTATTCCCTAACATCAATAACTAGAGTATGCAATATGCGAAACTAAATACTATCTGCTCATAAATCACTGTAGAATAGAATCCATATAAATATGATATATATATATATATATATATATATATATATATATATATATATAATTAAATGTTGTAGTGTGAGTGTGTGTGTGTGCGTATGTTACCGTGTGATCGTGTTATGCCCCGTGTAGTGTGGCGTACTGAGTGCAATCGCACGATAAAACAATATTAACCAATATACTTTCGTTCATCCAATTATACGACTTCAACACCCCACTTGTCACATATCCCCTGTTGTGCCTGTTGTTACATATGCCCTGTTGTGTCTGTTTTCACATATTCCTTGTTGTGCATGTTTTCACATATCCCCTGGTGTCACATATTCCAATATCACATATCCCCTGGTGTCACATATTCCGTTATCAAATATCCAAGTATCACATATCCCCTGTTAACCTGTTCCTACCTGTTGTATTGATCATGTTGCGCCAGTGACCATCTCTGTGGATGTTGGTACAGCACAGTTGCAAGTCATTTACAGGCTCGTGAGAGCCTTAGCAGTCCCCACCCACTCAGCAACAGGTAGTCGTGTTTCGCTGCCTGTTGCTCTCCAATAATGGGACCGCCCCCTGGCAACCAAGGAGGCCAACAGCGGGTGGTCAGCAAAAACTATTCAACTTTGTGATCTGTAACCAAAAGGGCTGAGATCCTGGCAATGCTAATGGCTTATCAAGACAGGAAGAGATGGATCCGCCACCATGTACCTCATGTGGCCCAATTGCCTGGCTATGAATACTATTTTAAGTTTTAATGTTTTTCTACTGTTTTTAAGTATGAGTGAAATTAAGTGTTTTGTTTTATAAAATAGACAGCAATAAAAAGGGTATTACTCCAACAGAATGTAATTCTTTTCTTCCCTATATGTTGAAGTGTTACGGGAGTCTCCACATGACAGTAAAACTAATTGGGGTTGAAGTTTATTTGAGATTAACAAATGCTTATTTTACACACGATGGGACAGAGTCATTAAGGAGAGCAAGGCAAGACAATTAGTAAGTTTTCTCCTGGACAAAACCATGTTACGATGCAAGGGGTGCAAACTAGTTGATTGTTTTGCACATAAGGAGAATACTGGCTGTTTTATCCTGTTGCACATAAATATGTGATAGCTGTATGTTTGCACTGAAATTTAAAGTTGATCTAGTACGTCATACAACAACAAAATCTATCTTCATATTTTAAATTTATCTCCCCTCCAATGCAACATGGTTTTGCCAAGGTGCAAAGTTACTCATTTTTTTTTTGCTTTACTCTCCTTAATGACTCCATAAATTCTATCAATTTACTGGATAACTGAACTAAAATAATTACTTTTTGAACCTACAATTATAATAGTATTTTGCTGCTTAAGACACATCATTTTTTGACTGTTTTAATTATCTATTATCTAATCTATCTATCTATCTATCTATCTATCTATCTATCTATCTATCTATCATATTCTATGTTTTTAGTAATAAGCGCCTGATATAAGAACCATTTTCATAATGTTAGTCATAATATTTGTATATAATTTCATATAATTATTGTAAAGGGAGATAGATCTATAGCTTGCAGAACTATAAATTAGGGGACCAATACTGAACGTTATGTGCGTTTTTTTAAAAACAATGCATATAAATCGGGTATACGCACGCCCGAATTCAGCAAGGAAGGTGCAGATACGTCTGGTGATAAATAAGGGTGTAGGTCTGCTCTGCTCTACTAGACAAGACACTGTAGGATATGTCCAATACATATGTGGAATATAAACTCACCAACGATTACACAGAACAAAAAAATCAATTAATGTCATCTGTTAATCATATAGGCCAGTGGTTCCCAAACTTTTGGAGTTCGCAGCACCCTTAGAGTCTCCATAATTGTTTCAAGGCACCCCCCCAAAATAATTACTGAGCAGTCCTGTTTTATAAGTAGCCAAAAAAACGTAATAAGTATATAGGTCAATACAGAAATACTTATTTAGTTGTATGCAAAAATAATGCACATAAATCCAAGGGAAATTTTTTTTTTTATATATATTTTTTTCAAGCATATTTCTGTCAAAGAATAATTTACAGCTAACTCACACTGTGCCCCTTCATCCACACACACTGTGCCCCCTTCATCCACGCACTGTACCCTCCTTCATCTCCACACACTCAGTGCCCTCCTTCATCTCCACACACACTGTGCCCTCCTTCATCTTAACACACTCTGTGCCCTCCTTCATATTCACACACTCTGTGCCCCTGCATCCACACACTCTGTGCCCCCCTTCATACACACACTCTGTGCCCCCTTCATCCACACACTCTGTGTCCCCTGCATCCACACACTCTGTGCCCCCTTCATACACACACTCTGTGTCCCCTGCATCCACACACTCTGTGCCCCCCTTCATACACACACTCTGTGCCCCCTTAATCCACACACTCTGTGCCCTCTTAATCAGCGTCGGACTGGTCTGCCGGTGAGCCGGACAATCCACCGATAGGCCCCGACGCTGGTTAGCCACACCCCCCGCTGGGTACGTTAGCCACGCCCCCGCTGGGTCCGTTCTCTACACAGCCAGTATTACTTAGTGATACAAAGTAAATCCTTCACTGCTGCAGCTAACCCGACGGAACTAGAAAGTTGCTTGACAGCGTGACAAACTGCAGAAAGCCGGGACTTCAGTGCAGATCCTTCACCCCTGAGTGCACATGACTTCAAAGTGCATTCCAGGAGGAGATTTATTACAGAGACACATAGGGGACAGCGCGGAGTGCTGGTGCTGCTGGCATGTTACTTCAGCCAGGGATCCTCCCACATGTATGAGAGACACACAGATGTGAAGGTAAATCGTTCTAGTGTGTACACAGGTATCGGCATGCTGATCGGGGCTGTTTTTTTTTTTCCTGTCTGTTTTTCTCGTAGTGTGTACCTAGCTTTAGACGTAGAGTAACTAAATGTGGTAGATTGGAGAGAATTGCTTGCACACAAAAAGACAACTGTTTATGTTTATATAAGCCGTCCTAGCATGCAAACACAATGACACATCCATGGGAAGAACAGTTCCTCTTTTTCAGAATCCCCATCTCCTGACCGCCAGTCTTTCCTATTGAATTCTAGTATTTTATTTTGTTTGTTTTAATTTGTGCTTTATAGTCATTTGCGTCTGGAAATCCGTAAAATATGCACTAAGTATGGTGAAGCAAAAAAATAATTTTTGGGAGCTTATCTGATACAATCCTGTAGAGATAGGTGATTTTGGTTGTATTTCATTTAAATTCTCCACTTAATAAGATGACAATTGCATATGTTTGGAGATCTTTAACATGGCAGTTTTGTTTTTGTCACGTGCATGTGACAAAAATGCTTCATAGCTTCCCTATTTGGTTGACAGGCAAAGTATTTAGTGTTTTAATTAATTGATAACGTGCCCTGATTTGGAAACAGGAGGAGATGGTTTAAGAAGTAATGATCAGTCTCCAAAGGACCAATGTATTCTAGTGCTGCTGAACCAGCTCATGACCCTGCATGGTGAGTGTGGCACAGAGTACTGCAAGAGAGATTTCCTACAACACCTATCTTTGTTGACTAGTTGGAATTTTCTAAATGTACCCATTTTTTTCCAGATAGGGCCCCCAAAATTCCAGGATCCAGACAAGCCGCAACTAAAGAAACCAGCAGCCACAGGTGGTGACAAGAACAGGTAGGACAGTCTGTCAAATGTTCTGAGTCTAGTGGGAAAATCCAGATTTTTTTTTTTCTTTTTTTGGTGACTGTTCTGCCCAATCTATGGGGCAGGTCAAGACTGTGTACTCTTTATGTACACACTGCATTCTTTTTATACTACACTAGGGTGCTAGCTGTCCTTTGTGGGCTGATCACTCCCCCTCTAGTTTCTGGTCCCGCCTCTTTGATGGCTGGCCACACCCCTTCTGGTGGGCCCCTGGCGTTGCAGCCCCCAGTGGGCCCTTCATGCCCCAGTCCGACACTGCTCTTAATCCATACACTCTGTGCCCCCTTCATCCACACACTCTGTGCCCCTGCATCCACACACTCTGTGCCCCTGCATCCACTCACTCTGTGCCCCTGCATCCACACACTCTGCGCCTCTGCATCCACACACTGTGCCCCTGCATCCACTCACTCTGTGCCCCCTTCATCCACACAATCTGTGCCCCCTTCATCCACACAATCTGTGCCCCCTTCATCCACAAACTCTGTGCCCCCTGCATCCACACACTCTGTGCCCCTGCATCCACACACTCTGTGCCCCTGCATCCACACACTCTGTGCCCCTGCATCCACACACTCTGTGCCCCTGCATCCACACACTCTGTGCCCCTGCATCCACACACTCTGTGCCCCTGCATCCACACACTCTGTGCCCCTGCATCCACACACTCTGTGCCCCTGCATCCACACACTCTGTGCCCCTGCATCCACACACTCTGTTCCCCTGAATCCACTCACTCTGTGCCCCCTTCATCCACACAATCCACACAGGTTGAGTTTAATAAAAAATAATTGCTAGAGCTTTAGATCTCAAATTGTCTATCCTGTCAGTAGAGTGGGCCACAGGAGAAGATCAGTCCAAAGTTTTAGTCGGGACAACATTAAAATCTCCTGGAATATATCAATGGTTTTCAAGTCACTTTATTATGCATTGTGGGTTATTAATTAAAATATATTTGATGGACATTCAATGCTGTTGTAATTGGTTTGAGAACCTGCATAAAAAGTAGAAACTTAACCACAGTGACAAATAAAAAGTTAGGATTATGTCCATCCCTCTCTGTGAATGACTATGAAAATGTAGTGGAAGGGATTGATACACTGCCCTAGAATTAGATAGTGTCTCAGCTACTATTATGTTAAACTCATAGTTGCCTACTTCCCTGAAATGTCCAGTTAGATTAAGGCGAGAACCCCTGGACTCCTGAGAAAGCAAGTAATTCTTACAAGAAGTATGCTTACCTGTCTACAAGCTGAATGAGGACATGCTGTGAATACACAATTTCTGTCTTCAAGCCCTGCCCAGAGGATAATGATGTGATGACAAAATAAGCATCATTATATACCTTGCCCCAACCACTTTATGAAGCAAATAGTGTCATAAAATCACATCCACCTGTTCTTTTAATAATTATCTCCTCATCTCCAGTAGCAAGGTATGAAAAGTAGGCAAGTATGGTTAAAATCTCATGTCAAAGATTGGTAATACTAATGGGCCTTTGTTCTTATACCAGTCAATTATAAATGTACAAGAAGACGTTCTTTCATGTACAAACTGAATGCAATAGCATGCTTGTAGAAAATGAATCTGTTGCAATACTTAATAGAATACCAAAACACATTGCAATGTAAACATAAAATACTTTTAAAATTGCATCATTTATGAGTACAGCAAAATGATAGGAAGTTTGGTCGTCTAGTCTAATATATACAATTGGCAGGTATTACATGTGATCTCATAATAATAATAATAATCATAATAGTAATGAGTGCAATTCATACACAAGAACTTATGTTGCCCTCTTCTGCTCTCTCCATTTGAAATACACTAAACTAAAACAAATCTTCACTGCTTTAATAAACAATTTTGAGCAGAACACAGTTTTCCTAACGCTCCTATCCCACACCATTAATAGTGCTTTCAAAAGACAAACACCACACATATTACACCTATAGTCCACAAGAGTAACTTCACACATACATTTTGCACTCAGTGCTCTCAGTAATGTTCCCCCAGTTGTCACTTGTCTACCTTGTCCAAACTCATACCTGTGCACAAGAGACAAGTAGAGACTAGCATGAAAGAGGCAGACAGAAGATGTGGGAAAAGCCATGAATGGTCTATTAAGTGGACTACTCCTGTCTGCCTCTCTCATGCCAGTCACTAGTTTTCCCTTATCACTCTTTTTTTACCCTTACCCTTGTTTCTTGAGTGCCAGTTGCTCTTGCTCTCACTTCCATTTGCTCCTTCCTTATGGTCATTATTGTTTATTTATATAGCTCCACCAATTATTCAAAGCTGTCCAGAGAAATAATTGTCATTCACATTAGTCCCTGTCCCATTGGAGTCAGACTGCCCTACTGGGGTATTTGGGAAATCCCTGGTGGGCTCCAATGCCTGATGGTTCCACCCTGCACCATAGGCAGGCTCTACCAGAGAGGGGGCTGGGGCTAGAGGGGAAATTTCCCCAAGCGTCTGACTGGCAGAGGGCCTCAAAATTTTATGTCTTATTGTTTTTGTGTTACCAATTTTTTTTCTTTTTTATATATATTTATTCATTTGTTAATTTGGCATTTTCCAAGTAATAAAGGTTCAAACCTAATATCACTAATATCACCAATTAACACTAAACATGTTATTTGGTGATATTGGCAGAATACGCAGCAGTGCATGTGCTTATTGCTCTCTCTGTGATGCAGCTATCCACACAGATACATGAGAACGTCACTTGTCCTTGAGATTTACCTGGGTGAGTGGCTCGCAACTTCGCAATGGAATAGTTTTTTTATAATAAGAAACTAGACTGGACTGTTTGATGTTCATCATCATCATTATCATTTATTTATATAGCGCCACTAATTCTTCAGGGTTTTTACGAGGATTTGCAGAATTGGCGTGTTAGGTCATTTAATTTCATCAAATTGTATTATTACAATGCTCATGCTTGTATTGATTCAACAGGTTGTTTTATTAATACATTTCAAAATATGACTTTATTTTACATGAACAACAGAACGCTTGTAAAGGTAAATAGCATAAATTAGGTAACAGGGCCGTAACTAGGGAGGTGCGGCCACCACCGCAATGTCTATTTGCCAGCCGCCCAACACAATGTTTTAAAAAGCTGTGCAGCGGGCTCAGTCTCTGCAGTCTCCTTCCGGCTCCCTCAGGGCTGGCAGAACTTCAGTAGAGGAAAGGAAAGGGAAGGAAAGTAAAGTCGAGTATGGGGGCGGACCTCACATGGTTGGAAAATACAATGCAGTATGTGAGGATACCACCCTTAGCTGGGATGGCAGTTACCCTCTGTGGGATTCAACTCACTCAGGTAGACAAGAGTATATCCAAAATAAGGCTTTATTATGACAGCACAACACCACAACACATTCACAAGATAGAGGGTAAATTGTAGCATGTATCCTCCAGCAGCCTCTTGCAGTCAGAACTCCAAAGTAATAATCTAAGTCTCTTTCAGAGTCTTATCCTCCAGCAATATTACCACTAACGTTTAGCTAGACAGTTACTATGTCGCCCACCTTGGGATACTGGCTCACACAGACCTTGTCCTGGTAGGGTTTCCTCCAGCGGCACTACAATGCCTGCCCAGAGTCATTTTCACTGATGTCTTGTACACTAGGATGCTCCAAGCTAGAATAGCTCTCCTGGCATTCTGCTCTCCCTATATTCTTGGCTGTATACACAGGGAGTAAGGTCAAATGTCTCACTCTTCCCCCTTTCAGCAGGGGTCTATCAGTGGATAATTTAACTGTTAGACAGTCTCTGTTACCTTGATTATGCAATGCAATGGCTTCACTCAATTACCTATTTGACTGGATACACTAAACAAAAGGTTACAATATAACATCAAGGAATGACACTTCACGCTTGTGTGAAACAACAAGACATTTGACACATTGTATCTGCAACATTACACAATCTAAGTCTGTGTCACGGGCACTAGGAGTCTTTACCCAGGGATCACCAGGTGATAGGCTTACCAGAGCAGTATAGGTGGTAATATGGTACTCTGGTAGCAGGGTGATCACGGAACAGGAAATAGCAGATGATGAGATGCTCAGGAAAGTCTATGACTAGCAGCACTGGCAATATGGAGGTAGTAATACACGAGGAACTGTATGGACAAAGGACATGTGAAGGTAGTCAGTGGTCTGCGGTAGCAAGTTGTACCACTGCTATAGTGAGGAGGAATGTCCAACAGAAACGAGGAGGTGATGAGAGTCAGCGGTCTGCGGATAGCAAGTTGTACCGCTGTCAGAGTGAAGGAATGGAATCCAAGTGGAGGTATCCGGGGAGTCAGTGGTCTGCGTTAGCAAGTTGTACCACTGCTATGTGAGAGGATACTGGAACAGGTGAAACTGTAAACAGGAGTCAGTGGTCTGCCACTAGCAAGTTGTACTACTGAATATATATGTGAGGAGGTGCACGGGGAGAGACTGCAACACAATATATACACGGGCACCTTGACTTTGATCCACAGTAATATGCACAATATAAATGTATAAATGACTGAACAACACTGCCAATATAGAAAGTCTCTTGAAGTAATCCGGCATAAGATAACACAGTCAATGATGGCAATAGACTCAGCGGATAGTACACTCCAGAGGAGAACCAACACAGTCCAGCAAGGTATGCAATACACAGCACAGTCAATGGGAAGTATGCATACCGTGGTTCAGGAGAAGGCAGTCAGACAGGAGTGCAGAGATACCTGAAGGGCAGGAGGCCAGCAGGATACAAGTCCCTGGATGGGTGAAGCAGGGGTCTAGCAGGTGCAGCGCACAGGTAGGTAGACCAGCAGGGAACACAGGAAGGCGTGGAGAGCGGATCAGCAGTAGATGGATGAGTAGCGCTGAGAAGTAACAGCAGCGGGTCTCTGCGGGAACACGGAGGTAACCAATAGCAACCAGCAGGTGCAGTAACGATGGGACACCGGAGCAGAGTTGAACTGGAACAGATGATCACGGAGAGTAGCGGGTAGCAATAGTGGCAGCAGACTCAAGGAAACACGGTAGAGTAGACAAGGACTGAAGACTGAAGCGCACAGAGGCAGCGGATAGGAATCAGCTAAACAGTCACGATGAAACACAGACGGGTTGCAGGTTGAAGACTGTAGTGCACGGAGGCAGCGGGTAGGAATCAGCTAGCAGTCACGATGATGAAACACAGACGAGTAGCAGGTTGAAGCCTGTAGTGCACGGAGGCAGCGGATAGGAATCAGCTGGCAGTCACAAATCATGAACAGGTGAGTGGATGTGGTTGAAGCCTGTAATGCACGGAGGCAGCGGATAGGCATCAGCTAACAGTCCCAATGATACCTGGTAGAGTTGAAGTGATTAGAAGACTGTAGTGCACGGAGGCAGCGGATAGGAATCAGCTCACAGTCACGATGATACAGTAGATGGTAGAAGTGGTATGGGAACCACAGTAGCAGAAGTGGTTTGGAAACCACAGAGGTAGAAGTGGTTTGGAAACCACAGAATCAGCAGGGCTGAATAAACAGGAAACACAGGAACACCTTCAGAGACTCATGGGGAATGAGACTCCAAGATCAGGCAACGTGGTGTTGACCACAGGTGCTTAATATAGGGAGGTTGCCTGATCTGCCAATTAAGTTAAAGGAACATACACTGAAGGTTTGGAAAGGGCTGCGCATGCGCAGTCCCTCAGGATAGAGGACGTCCACGGTTCCTAATAGTCCGGGAAGAAGCACTCACAGTCCGGTGAGTGACAGTACCCCCCCTTTTAAAGGTGGGCACAGAACGCCTGGAACCGGGCTTGTCCGGATTTTTGGAATAAAACTTCTTCAGAAGGGCAGGAGCATTAAGATCTTCAGCTTTGATCCATGAACGCTCTTCAGGACCAAAGCCCTTCCAATGAACGAGGAAACGGAGGACTCCTCGCGAAATTTTTGCATCCAATACCTCAGTAATCTCGAAATCCTCCTCCTTATGAACTTGAACTGGCTGCGGTGCTGAGGAAGGAGTCGAGAAACGGTTGATGATGAGAGGTTTGAGCAAGGACACATGGAAGGCATTGGAGATCCGAAGATTCTTAGGAAGAAGAAGTTTAACACATACTGGATTGATAACTTGAATGATCCTATATGGACCAATAAAACGAGGGGCGAATTTCATAGATGGAACCTTCAAACGAATATTTTTGGTAGATAACCAGACACGATCTCCAATTTTTAGTGGTGGAATAGCCCGCCTCTTCTTATCTGCGAAAGACTTATATTTGTTAGATGTCTTCTTTAAACAGGTTTTGACCTGAGACCAGATATTTTTGAAGGTCTGACAAGCAGTCTCCACAGCAGGAACTTGGGTGGGCGGGAGGGCAGGAAATTCCGGAAAAGACGGATGGTGACCGTAGACCACAAAGAATGGAGTTTTGGATGATGACTCATGGTACATGTTGTTATGGGCGAATTCAGCCCAAGGGAGCAATTCTACCCAGTTGTCTTGGTTGGCTGAAGAGAACATCCTAATAAAAGTCTCAAGATCTTGATTGACTCGTTCCGTTTGTCCGTTAGATTGCGGATGGTAAGACGATGAGAGTGCTAATCGTATGCCCAAGGTTTTACAAAGGGCCCGCCAGAATCTGGAAACGAATTGTACTCCTCTATCTGACACAATCTCAGACGGACATCCATGGATGCGGAAGATTTCTTTAATGAAATGTTCAGCCAGAGTAGACGAGGAAGGTAAACCGGACAGAGGGACGAAATGAGCCATCTTCGAAAATCTGTCTACCACTACCCAAATAGTATTGTGATTCTTACTTGGTGGCAAATCAGTAACGAAATCCATACTAATATGGGTCCAAGGCTTGGACGGAATGGGTAGTGGTCGCAGCAACCCTGCTGGAGTTCTGCGGGAGGATTTGAACTGAGAACATAAATCACAGGAAGCAATAAACTCTTTGACGTCTCTCCTCATTGAAGGCCACCAGTAACTACGAGAGAGAATCTCAAAGGTCTTATGTTCACCGGCGTGTCCAGAAAAACGAGAGGCATGAAACCACGAAAGGATTTTCCTCCTCAGAGTAGGAGGCACGAGGGTCTTCCCAAATGGTAGCATTTTGGTGGATGAAGCAGCCAGAGAAATACATTTGGGGTCTAGAATAGCATGGTTGGGAACCTCTTCTACATCAGAGGACGTCACAAAAGCTCGAGATAGAGCGTCAGCTTTCTTGTTCTTAGCAGCTGGTTTGAAGGTTATAATTAATTCAAAACGGGAAAAGAAAAGAGACCATCTTGCTTGACGAGGGTTCAAGCATTGAGCAGATTGCAAATATGACAAGTTCTTATGATCCGTGAAGATCGTCACCGGATGGCGAGCTCCTTCCAACAAGTATCTCCATTCCTCTAATGCAGCTTTGATGGCCAGCAACTCCTTGTCCCCGATAGTATAGTTTTTCTCTGCGGGCAGAAGACCCCGAGAGTAGAAGGCACAAGGATGTAATTTTTGTTGCTCCGAGCGTTGGGAGAGAATAGCTCCTAAGCCCACATTAGAGGCATCTACTTCTAGGAAGAAGGGGAGTGTCACATCAGGTTGTCGCAGAATGGGAGCAGACGAGAAGGACTCTTTGAGGATTTGAAAGGCTTGGAGAGCCTCAGATGACCATTGCTTAGTATTAGCCCCTTTCCGAGTTAAGGCCACAATGGGAGATGCAATGGATGAGAAGTCTTGAATGAAGCGTCTATAGTAATTGGCAAAACCTAAAAAACGCTGGATGGCACGAAGAGTAGTTGGCTGAGGCCAATGTAGTACAGCATTTACTTTGTCTGGATCCATCTTCAGGCCAACTCCGGAAACTATATACCCCAAGAATGGAATCTGGGGTAACTCGAATGAACATTTTTCCAATTTACAGAACAACGAGTTTTTCCGTAGTCTGGAGAGGACCTCTGCCACATGTTGGTGATGAGAAGGCAGGTCCTGTGAGAAGATCAATATGTCGTCCAGGTAGACAACGACACATACATATAATAAGTCCCGAAAGATCTCATTGATGAAACCCTGGAAAACCGCGGGGGCATTACACAGCCCGAAGGGCATTACTAAATATTCGTAATGCCCATCTCTGGTGTTAAACGCGGTCTTCCATTCGTCACCGGAACGGATTCTAATTAAATTGTAGGCACCACGAAGATCCAACTTAGTAAATATCCGAGCTCCCTTGATGCGATCAAATAGCTCAGTGATCAGCGGAATGGGATACCGATTCTTGATAGTAATGGCGTTGAGTCCACGAAAATCTATACAAGGGCGTAATGATCCATCCTTCTTTTTGACGAAGAAGAACCCAGCTCCAGCGGGAGAGGTGGAAGGTCGAATGAACCCACGCTGGAGATTCTCCTGTATGTACTCAGATGTGGCTTGAGTTTCAGGTAACGAGAGAGGATAGACCCGACCCCTGGGAGGAGTCTTGCCAGGTAGAAGGTCGATCGGACAATCCCAAGAACGATGAGGAGGAAGACGTTCAGACTGAGCTTTATCAAACACATCGGCAAATGAAGCATACTGAGGAGGGAGTCCCGGGGAGGAAGATGAGATGGAAGATTGCTGTACTTTAAGAGGAATAACTTGAGAGAGACAACGATGGTGACATTCAGGCCCCCAAGACGTAACTTGAGGGGTGCGCCAGTCAATCTGGGGAGAGTGACATTGAAGCCATGGAAGGCCTAAGACAATCGGACTTGTCGTAACAGGAAGAATTAAAAACGAAATTTCTTCATGGTGTAGTACACCAATCTGAAGGGTTACTGGAGACGTACTCTGGGTGATGAGACCATTGATGAGACGTGATCCATCTATAGCCGTCACAGTAATGGGTGTTTTTAAAGTGATCACTGGTAGGGACCATTGATTCACTAGTGATTTAGAAATGAAATTTCCTGCTGCTCCGGAATCAATCAATGCCTGTGACTCAAAGGATTTGGTAGCAAAGGAAATCGTAACATCGAAAGCGCAGACTTTAGATTTCATAGACAATGGAGAGGACTCCAGGGACCCTAACTTCACCTCTCCAGAACTAGTTAGGGCCTGGCATTTCCCGATTTCTTAGGGCAAGAACTGAGCATATGTGTGGAATCAGCACAATAGATACAGAGTCTATTCTTTACTCTTCGTTTCCTCTCTTCTAAAGATAATTTGGAACGTCCTATCTCCATGGGAATCACAGAAGGTGAAACTGGACGAAATTGAGGGTTTAAACGAAGAGGTGCTTTAGCAGAAGTTGTTTTCTCAGATTCTCTTTCACGAAATCTCATGTCTACACGATGGCAAAGAGAGATCAAATCTTCTAGTGACGAAGGAAGCTCTTGGGTAGTCAGTGCATCTTTAATTTTATCGGAGAGCCCCTGCCAGAAGGCGGCAACTAATGCTTCAGTGTTCCACTGAAGTTCAGAGGCTAAGATCCTAAATTGAATGACATACTGTCCTACTGTATGGGAGCCTTGTCGCAAACGAAGAATGCTGGAAGCAGCGGAGGTCACACGACCTGGTTCATCGAACACACTTCGGAACGTGGAAATGAATTTGGCACTATCTTGTAGAATTGGATCGTTTCTTTCCCACAGAGGGGAGGCCCAAGCCAGGGCTTGTCCAGAAAACAATGAGATAAGATAGGCCACTCTGGAACGATGGGTAGAAAAATTTTGAGGTTGGAGTTCAAAATGGACTGAACATTGGTTAAGGAAACCTCTACAAGTTTTGGGGTCCCCGTCATATTTTGACGGAGTAGGCAGGTGAAGCGTAGGAGCTGTAGACACCTGGGATGGCACTGGGGAAACGGAGGAAAGCACAGGAGCTTCAATACTAGCTGTAACAGTCTGTCCAGATGTTCCTTGGGAGGTTAACGATTGGTAACATTGAAGTAACAGCTGTTGGCGAGCATCCTGTTGCTCCACACGGCTGACCAGATGCTGCAGCATCTCCTTAGCGGTAGGTTCCGTATCTGGGTCTGTCATGGCCTGATCTTACTGTCACGAGCACTAGGAGTCTTTACCCAGGGATCACCAGGTGATAGGCTTACCAGAGCAGTATAGGTGGTAATATGGTACTCTGGTAGCAGGGTGATCACGGAACAGGAAATAGCAGATGATGAGATGCTCAGGAAAGTCTATGACTAGCAGCACTGGCAATATGGAGGTAGTAATACACGAGGAACTGTATGGACAAAGGACATGTGAAGGTAGTCAGTGGTCTGCGGTAGCAAGTTGTACCACTGCTATAGTGAGGAGGAATGTCCAACAGAAACGAGGAGGTGATGAGAGTCAGCGGTCTGCGGATAGCAAGTTGTACCGCTGTCAGAGTGAAGGAATGGAATCCAAGTGGAGGTATCCGGGGAGTCAGTGGTCTGCGTTAGCAAGTTGTACCACTGCTATGTGAGAGGATACTGGAACAGGTGAAACTGTAAACAGGAGTCAGTGGTCTGCCACTAGCAAGTTGTACTACTGAATATATATGTGAGGAGGTGCACGGGGAGAGACTGCAACACAATATATACACGGGCACCTTGACTTTGATCCACAGTAATATGCACAATATAAATGTATAAATGACTGAACAACACTGCCAATATAGAAAGTCTCTTGAAGTAATCCGGCATAAGATAACACAGTCAATGATGGCAATAGACTCAGCGGATAGTACACTCCAGAGGAGAACCAACACAGTCCAGCAAGGTATGCAATACACAGCACAGTCAATGGGAAGTATGCATACCGTGGTTCAGGAGAAGGCAGTCAGACAGGAGTGCAGAGATACCTGAAGGGCAGGAGGCCAGCAGGATACAAGTCCCTGGATGGGTGAAGCAGGGGTCTAGCAGGTGCAGCGCACAGGTAGGTAGACCAGCAGGGAACACAGGAAGGCGTGGAGAGCGGATCAGCAGTAGATGGATGAGTAGCGCTGAGAAGTAACAGCAGCGGGTCTCTGCGGGAACACGGAGGTAACCAATAGCAACCAGCAGGTGCAGTAACGATGGGACACCGGAGCAGAGTTGAACTGGAACAGATGATCACGGAGAGTAGCGGGTAGCAATAGTGGCAGCAGACTCAAGGAAACACGGTAGAGTAGACAAGGACTGAAGACTGAAGCGCACAGAGGCAGCGGATAGGAATCAGCTAAACAGTCACGATGAAACACAGACGGGTTGCAGGTTGAAGACTGTAGTGCACGGAGGCAGCGGGTAGGAATCAGCTAGCAGTCACGATGATGAAACACAGACGAGTAGCAGGTTGAAGCCTGTAGTGCACGGAGGCAGCGGATAGGAATCAGCTGGCAGTCACAAATCATGAACAGGTGAGTGGATGTGGTTGAAGCCTGTAATGCACGGAGGCAGCGGATAGGCATCAGCTAACAGTCCCAATGATACCTGGTAGAGTTGAAGTGATTAGAAGACTGTAGTGCACGGAGGCAGCGGATAGGAATCAGCTCACAGTCACGATGATACAGTAGATGGTAGAAGTGGTATGGGAACCACAGTAGCAGAAGTGGTTTGGAAACCACAGAGGTAGAAGTGGTTTGGAAACCACAGAATCAGCAGGGCTGAATAAACAGGAAACACAGGAACACCTTCAGAGACTCATGGGGAATGAGACTCCAAGATCAGGCAACGTGGTGTTGACCACAGGTGCTTAATATAGGGAGGTTGCCTGATCTGCCAATTAAGTTAAAGGAACATACACTGAAGGTTTGGAAAGGGCTGCGCATGCGCAGTCCCTCAGGATAGAGGACGTCCACGGTTCCTAATAGTCCGGGAAGAAGCACTCACAGTCCGGTGAGTGACAGTCTGTAATACATTTTGATGCAATAACATTTATATTGATATATGTTAATAAATTTCCCAATGCTATTTCTCTGCAAGCTAGCTATGTCAAGTTACTCAGACATTGTTCTGATTACAAACCAGATCTAAGCCACACCTTGTAACAATGGACATTTGAGACAAATGGTAATTACATTAGCTAACACAAGCAACTTCTGCTGTCCTGTTATTTTCACACAAATTTCGCGCTGAATCTTGAAAGGAGACAGTTACTTACTTTGGAACTGTGCAAAAATTTACAAAATCTTCAGTTCCACTCCACAAAGGTACAAAATTCTGAAAGAGCATCTCCCTGCTTCAATTCATAATATATCCACAACTAGATGGTCTGCACAAATTGATTCTGTTAACCAGTTGCACATCAGTTGCATCCTTTTGGAACGGCTTTATCAAATATTGAAATTCTCAATCTCACTGTACAAACTCAATAAGAAATTCAGTTCATTAAGATGTACTTGTAGAAATTTGAATTAGTTCTAATGTCATCTTTGTGGATAAAGCTACTTATAATGATTGTCCAAAATACCCTCCTTATTGACGCACGCAATATTACATTGCAGTTGAGCTGGACAACATCAAGGGGTATATTTACTAAACGGGTTTGAAAAAGTGGAGATGTTACCTATAGCAACCAATCAGATTCTAGCTGTCATTTTGTAGAATGTACTAAATAAATGATAACTAGAATCTGATTGGTTGCTATAGGCAACATCTACACTTTTTCAAACACCCAAATGTCTTATCAAAAACATTGAACAAATGGGTTAAAAAATGGGATGAGATCATCATAGAGTGCAAATTGTAGCAAAAAGCATTAAGATTCCAACCATCAGTCGCCTACTCAATCTGATGCCAAAAAGCACTATAGAGTCAACGTTTTCTGTGTAGTTGTAGACTCCATTCTGTCTGGTCTTCATTGTTGTTTTATTTCATTGGAAGTAATTTGTAACTTAAGTTTCTTTAGCAGTTCAATAAAATGAGTGATGAAGTCCTGCGCTCCGCAGCTAAAAACTTTCAACAATAATACAAGGAAGATATTACCCAAGAGTTCAGTGACAAACTAATTTTTCTGAAGCACATTTATAGTACAAACTTTAAGTTGGAAAGCAAGACAAAGGAACTTTTTACAGAACTAGGACATTCTGGGGTGTTTCCTAACATCACAATTGCTTTGCGCATTTTCTACACTTTTCCAGCATCAGTTGCTTTTGGTGATCGAATGTTCAGCCTGCTGAAGAATGTAAAAAACTATCATCGCTCAACTATGGGCAGGGCCGGATTAAGGGAATGGAGGCCCCTGGGCTAAGGGGGCCTCCATTCCCCCGTGAGGGCCCCCTCCCTGTGAACCGAGCTGCCCGCCCCCGTGATCCGAGCTGCCCGCCCCTCCCCCCGGCACTTACCTCCTTCTCCGGCGCGCTGTACACTCTTTACTGAGGAGATCTCGTGAGAGTGAGACTCACGAGATCTCCTCAGTAAGGAGACTACAGCGCGCCGGAGAAGGACCGCAGGGAAAGTGCTAAGCGGCACTGATCGCGCCGGGGGCGCCCCCGCCCGATCAATACTGCTGCTGAGCACTTTCAAGGGCCCCCTGGATGCCATAGGCCCCTGGGCTGTAGCCCAGTTAGCCCTATGGTTAATCCGGCCCTGACTATGGGGCAAGAGTGATTGTATGGGCAGGACATGCTCAATAATAAGTATGACACGAAAGATGGATAAGTAAAGCACTTCTGATTTGAAATTTCCAATAATTCTGTACATCAGTATATGTATACAGTGTTTTATTTGTACATTTTAATGAAGTTAAGCATTAAAATAAATGTAAAATACATTTTAAATGCATTTTTAATGGGGGGGGGGTTTAAGAAAGAAGGAGGGGGGGCCTCTTAATTTGGGTTTGCCTGGGTCTCTATGAACCTTTGAAAGGGCCTGACCATAGGGGTGGAGCCAAGCCCAGAAATGGGGCTGGGGATTCTAAAAGAACAGGGGGGTGGGGCTGGATATTTTGAGAGAACTAGGACGGTGGGGTGGGGACTCTGAGAAAACTGTGGGATGGCACAGGGGATTCTGAGAGCACTGGGGGGTTGACTGGGATTCTGAGAGAACTGGGGCGATGGGACTGGGCATTCTGAGAGAACCGGAAGATGGGGCTGGGAATTCTGAGAGAAATGGGGAGGGGATAAGTCAATTACACAAGTTATTTGCTGTGCTGGATGGCTTTGATGCTAATGATCCAGTAACTAGATTGAGGACCATGCAACACGAAAGCAGATGCCTTCTCCAGAATCATATCAGGAACAGGTTTTGGTTAACTTAAATGGTTAAAAATAATTATGGCTGATTTTAAATGCACAAAAATGCCAGCTGCCGAGGTCATGGTTATTGGTGGCTGATGTGCTTCCGTCTTAAGCTGGGTATACACCTTTGCAATCTCACTTCAGATTAAATTACTGTTACGATTTCACCAACAATTTAAAGCCCCGATGAGTATGTTGATTTAGGTGTAAACACCTGCACAATTATCCTTCAGACCTGTTATTTTCATCTCTCATAACCATCGGCTGAAAGATCGTGACTCTGTACATCTACCGATATCTGCCTACGCTGCTGGTCGTGAGTGCCTACACATTTTCACATTTGCTCAATATCGTTCCATCGGTGATTGTGATTTTTAGGAAGTTTAGAAAACCAAAATCAACAGATATGATGTGCTTTATCTGACCAAACGTTATGTTATCTGCATGATAGTTGCATAAGTGTGTGCCCTGCTTTACAGTAGCCACGTGCACTTTCCCCACCACAAGATACAACTGTTATTCCACTACCTTATCTATCAAGTTCCTCACACCTCCTAAATGTTAAGCTAATTTTTGCAGGCTCATCTTAACTTTCTGTTTTATGCTGTTGTATGTTATTTTTGTATTATTAATTGTTTTGTGTCACTGTATGTAATTTATGTTTATCATTTCCAGCTCTTCTTAATATGTCAGCATTTTATATATAAAGGATGATAATAATAATAATAATAATAATAATAATAATAATTAAAACAACAACTATTACACTATATGCTTCACCTGGGAACGGATCAATGTAAATGAATAAATATTCATGGAGGATACAGGGTTGGCAGCTTTGCCCAGTTACAGTTATTACCACTGCTTCCACTATTATTACACTGATGATAAATAAAGCATTAACACTAAAGCTTCTAAAATAGCCCTTCACGCTGGCATTTATCTAGGTGTAGTATATGTTTCATATATACTGTCCTGTACATTTGGGCTAATGCAAATTTTGATTGCATTACTGAATGAACTTATTATATTCTTATGACTTCTATGTTGATTATTTAAATAAAGGAAATTATAGACGGTAAGCTTGTGAGCGAGCCCTCTTGCCTCTTTGGGCCTCAGTCATTAAAGAAAATAAGGCAAAACAAGGAGCAAATGTTCTCCGGGACAAACCATGTTACAATGCAAGGGGTGCAAATTAGTTTATTATTTTGCACATAAGTTAAATACTGGCTGTTGTTTCATGTAGCATACAAATACTTGATAGCTTTATTTTTACACTGAAATTTAAAGTTGATATAAGACATGCCCTATTCCAACTATAAATCTGTTCACACTTTTTAAATTCACCTCCCCTTCCAATGCAACATGGTTTTACCTAGTTGCAAATTTACTCCTTTTTTAATCATCATCATCATCATCATTTATTTATATAGCGCCAACATATAGCGCTTTACAATTGGGGACAAACATAATAAACTAATAAACAAACTGGGTAAAACAGACAAAGAGGTGAGAAGGCCCTGATCGCAAGCTTACAATCTATGTTTTTTTTTTAATGATTTGCTCTCCTTAATGACTCATGCCTTGTCTGTTAATATTAATACCCAATCTTGATTTATTACTTTTTTTTCCTATATGTAAAGGGCTCAGGGGCGGGCTGTGCCGCTCAGTCTGACCGCTGTTTGGGCCGGCCGCCCCTCCTGTGGATGAAATATTACTGGAATATTACCGGCGGCCGCATCATCAATGACGCGGCCGCATCGCGTGTCTTGTGATGCGGCCGCATGTGCGCCCCCCGGGCTGAAATTTGCCAGCCCACGCCTGAAAGGGCTGTGGTATATGCTAATCCTATATAAATAAATGTTATTAAATAAATTAATAAATCAACGAGATACTCTTATTTATTTCACGTGATTCACCCTACAATTGGTTGATACTTAAATATAGCAGTTTGACAATTTCAAACTTTACCCCATATCAGCAATTGTGTTCTTTTGGATAGAGTGGATGGGTAGTGAAGTTCCTGAATGCACGGTCATCACGTTATATGCTACGCAGTATCTGTGGGGGTATGTTTTGCAGATAACGGATTTTTATCTGCTTTGCTTGGTGGATGCTAATTATAGGAGCCTCTTGTTATCTGATGTTAGAAGACACTGTCTGTAGGAGGCAGTAAGCAATAAGGTGTAGGTGATATCATGTGTTAACAGAAGTGATTAGGGGGAATGATTGACAGACAATACAAACCTCTGGGCCGATCAGCACAGCCTGAAAACACATTTATTTATTCATGTGTAGCTAGATTTTACTTTAGCACTGTCATCTTCCCACTAACCTAATTTTCAGAATATTTGCTGGTACTTTATTTATTTATTGTATGTCGCTAAAGGTAAGTTATAAACATATTAAAAGGCAAAGGAGGACAGATAATAGCTAGCTTCACCGACTATTTACATCTATAGTTCTTTCCTCTCTCACAATTTCTAATAGACGTTAAAAACATAGACAGATATATGTGTATCATACAGCAGCCACATAAGAAGATAATATTGCAAGATATATGGTAAGTCTCAGGGCTGTCAGAACATGGTAAGTACAGCAGGAGGGCACCATGTTTACCAAGGCGCCCCACCAGCATGTCAGCACCTTCCCCTTTAGTCTCTGGAATAGGCACTTCGGGATCTGGGACATCACTGTGCTTGTGTAAAATTCCAGGCAGGGGGGCTCTGAAAATGTCAGCGCCAGGACTGTCAGTTCTTACCTTGATTTATAAACTAGTGGCATACCTAAGCCTTTGTGAAGCGTTGGGTGTGCTGCAAACACTGTGGTCCTACTTAGCTTTTTGTTGTCATTCATCGCTAGGTGTAGTGATTGTGGGTCCGTGCACAGTGGTGGAAGATGATAATATAAACATGAGAAATGAAAGCATAAGGTATAACCATGGAATGCAGCTTGGTGTATATGTTCAGGGCCGGATTAACAATGGGCCTGATGGGGCTGTAGCCCCAGGCCTCTCAACAGAAATAGGCCCAGGCCAGTCAGGAGGAAATAAAATATATATATTTTTTTTGTGAGGGCACCTTACATGGGGAGTTAGTTACATACAATAGACAGTTTTATATATACATATATATATTTATAAATAAATTCACAGTTTAATTATTTTATTTTTTTTCTTAAGTTTTCAGCACCCTGTACTTTGTTCAATGTTAAAAACCTGAAAAGCATTTTCATGTATGTTTCTGTTAAAGCACTTTATAAATAAAAAATAAGCAGCTATTGTTAGTATTTTTGTCTTCAATAAATTAACCTTTACCTCTCAACTGTTCCTATTCTATCAGGATAGTCCTTATTTTAAGGGACTGTCCTGATTAGCCAAGAGCTTGTCTCGGCATGAGGGACAGCTGGAACGTATTTCCACTCTTCACTACATACATGTTGTGTGAGCCAGTTAATGGTGCACTTTTTATATAAGGGAAGATGGGAGAGAGACGTAGGTGGTTGGAGGGAGATGCTAGCTATGCCCTCCATGCTGGCCACGCCCACAACACCACTGGCCACACCTCAGGTTGGACGGCACTTCTCACAATAGGCTCTTTATAAATTTCAGCCCTGGGCCCAGTTGGCCCTGTATATGTGAGAAAAGAATGGGGTATAGATGATATACTTAATTAACCTTAGTTGATAATGATTGCAAGTGAAGAAGTATACCTACAAGCAGTGCTCTATGCAGGGGCGGATTAGACACAGAATCATTCCATTTCCCGGTAGATCTAATGATCAGTTCCTCCCTCCCTCCTCCCTGTTGTGTGGCTGTCTGCAGTCACATGGGATGTGCACCACGTGACAGGTGCCATGCTTGTAATTTTACTTCAGTATAAATTAAGCCAGCAGACACATTGTATTTGCATGTTTACATACCCACACAGAGGTCTTACAAAACTATGCTTAATTTGCTAATTAAATATATTGTTACATATTAAGGAACCATCTTGGACACAATGGTTCCTCATATAAAATACCCCCGACAGTTAACATGGAACTTTCAAGTGACCCAGGGAATACACTAGCTGAGCCAACCTACTGACTACATTTTGCAATATCATTAGTTACAATATACTGGCACTAGCACCAAATAGTATGTACATATGGTTTATACAAAACACACTGCAAGTATCTTCATTCAGTGTCTAATACTGTGATAGGCTTAGATCTTAAACATACTTTAGAGAGGTCTGCCAGGCATGCTGGATTTACATAATGCAGGCACAAACACATTTGTCCCTTTTGACTGGGACATTAACTGCAGCATATATTTGTACTGTAATAAAGACTGTAATAAGGGGACCAGGGGTAAATAGTATAATAACTCATCCTCTGTTAGTGTGAGAAATGAGGTACAGTTTGCCTGGGTGATCTTGTTTCATCACAGTGGGATGATACCAAACAACTATTAATTAATCGATGCATTTATGCTGTATGGGAGACAGATAAGTTACTTACAAGTAGAGATGCTCACTGACCCCCGTGTTTTGGATCTGGATTACCGTCGTGTTTTGGTTTTGGTTTTGCCAAACCGTCATTGCGTGTTTTGGTTTTGGTTTTGATTTGCTCTTTTGATTAAAAATCAATGTTTTTTGGGCCTAAAATAACCAAATTTAGTGCTCCACCTGTTTCTTGGATAAGTAATGTAATTGTAAAGCTAATAAATTATCCAAAAAACAGTTTCATTCCTGGTAGGCCTTTATTAATTCTACACACAAACCAGATTGTTTTCCTCTCCATCTATGAATATTGGCAATGCAGCCATCGTCTTTGGATGTATATTACACCCTACACTTATACTTAAATATGTAAAGAAATGGACAAAGGCAGTTTGGTTTCTGTCTCTCTAGGCCCCCTCCAGTTGTTGAAAATAGAAAAAAAATTCAGCCGTTATAGACTGTACAATATTAATAGAAATTGACAAAGGCAGTTTGGTTTCTGTCTCTATAGGCCCCCCTCCATTTATAGAAAATACTAAAACATTCAGCCGTTATAGACTGTACAATATTAATTGAAATGGAGAAAGCCAGTTTGGTTTCTGTCTCTCTAGGCCCCCCTCCACTTGTATAAAATACCAAAAAATTCAGCCGTTATAGACTGTACAATATTAATTGAAATTGACAAAGACAGTTTGGGGTCACTCTGTGTATGACACCCTACCCTTAAGGAGAAATTGCCCAAATAGCAGCCTTTCAAGACGTGATATGGAAAGGCCCCAAGTCCCTTTCCTCTTTGGGGGTAGATTGCACCCTACACTTACATAGAAAGTTTTAAAAAGATGCTATCGTCATCATCTTCAGCTTCATCCTCACCCTCATCAGTGTGTACATCATCATCACAGACTATCAATTCATCGCCGCTTGAATTCGCCATTAGAGAACAGTCAGTGCTTGGATGGATGTCTTGGATGGTGAAGGCCTTCCTCGTGGAAGATGTAGTTCATTTTTATAAACATCAATTTCTCCACATTTTTGGGAAGTAACCTTCTACAGCGATCACTGACTAAGTTCCCTGCTGTGCTGAACACTCGTTCAGAGTACACACTGGAGGGTGGGCATTTTAAGTATTGCAAAGCAAGTTTGTACATAGGTTTCCAAATGGCCTGCTTTTCTTCCCAGTAAGGAAAGGGACTGTCTGACATTTCCATATCAATTACCTCTTGAAAGTAATCCTCCACCATCCTTTGCATGTTAATACTCATATTGGATGGAGTTATGGGCAAGGTCACACATTTTTTGGAAAAATCCTTCAAACCAGCCCAGATGTTAAACTGTTCTGGTCTGCCCTCTGCGTCCTCCCTGCTTTTTTTTTAGGAAAATTCAATTTTTTACGAGCAGCAGCTGCTTGAGAAACTGAAGGAGGACACGTCATCAAGCCAAGGTCCAGTTCTGCGGACAACTTGCTGAGCAATAGCTCCTTGCAAAAGTTCACATCTCGTTCATTTTGAAGCAAAGACTCAATGTAGGTCTTAAACCTTGGATCAAGCACAGTGGCCAAAACGTACTGATCCGAGCTCAAGATCTTAATAACTCGAGGATCATTGTGAAGCGAATTAGGTACTTCGACAAGGCCAACATACTTTGCGGAATTGTTGGCTTTCATCTCCTCCATCAGTTTCTCAAGCTGCTTTTCCAATAGTCTAATTAAAGGAATGACTTGGCTCAAACTAGCAGAATCTGCACTCACTTCACACGTCACAACTTCAAATGGTTTCAGCACCTTGCACAGCACTGAAAGGATTCCCGACTGTGCAAGAGTGAAATACATGCCCCCTCCTTTCCCAATATCATGGCTTGTGCAATACGCTTGGATGGCTTTGCGCTGTTCCTCCATCCTCTGCAGCATGTACAGGGTGGAATTCCACCTAGTCACCACCTCCTGCTTAAGTTGATGGCAGGGCAAGTTAAACTGCTCTTGGAGCTGCTGCAATCTCCTACATGCTGTGGCCGAATGCCTGAAATGGCCTGAAATCTTACGGGCCACCGAAAGCATCTCCTGCACCTCACGGTTATTTCTGTCACGGCTCAGAATAATTTGTGGATCCCCTGCCTCTATTTTAGATGGTATCAGTAGAGGATGGTGGAGATAGAGCACGATGGTATGCAAATGGTGGTAATCACAGAAGAAAGTTCATAAGCATCACGGATAATAATAACACAGGAGATGATGGTACTGTTGCAACGTAGTATATTAATTGATGATACAACAGAAATTGAAATATAAATATATATACATCTCAGCCAAACTGAGCACACGGCAGTTCATCAGATCACAGGAATAATCACAGGTGTACTTCACAGTTGGTAACCATTGGCAACAGCATGAAATAAACAATATAACAGTTCAACACAGAGACGATGAATAGAACACTTGGATCTAATACGAAACACACAGCAGATGATCGTGAATCACTGATACAGCTAAAGTCCAATTAGAATAGTATGAAGACCTTGGCTGATCCGGGAAAACCGTATGATTCAACTAGCAAGTGGTTACGGGTATCACAATAGTTCTTATCTAGCGGAACAGTAAACGTTATACGACATCCAAGCACTTGGGTGTAGATCAGTGATGGCTAACCTGTGACACTCCAGGTGTTGTGAAACTACAAGCCCCAGCATGTTTTGCCATCTTTCAGCTAATTATCTACTGGCAAAGCATGCTGGGGCTTGTAGTTTCACAACACCTGGAGTGTCACAGGTTAGCCATCACTGGTGTAGATAGAGACATGCAATGAGATGTTGCCTAGAAGTAACAGCGAGGTGAAGAGTACCTGAACCGTGCGTGGAACTACAGGTCACAGGTGATCCGGTTCTCAGGTGCAAAGTGAGTTCACTACAATATGCAGCAACTGAACAGGAGCACACAACTTGAGCTGAAGAAATGGCTACAGGCTTGACAAACAGTTCATAGCAAAAAGTCCAGCAACAAATAAACAGCAGATTAATAGTAAGCAGTGTCAGACATAGAACCACAGGTGACAAACAACTTGATTGTAGTTCAATAGCGTAGTGCAGCAATACAGTCAGCCAGATAGAATTGTACTTGAGCCAAGAGATATAAGAACAGGTGTAGATGACAACTCACGAAACAGTTCAGTTCAGTGTGCAAACGGACAGCAGAAAGTAACTTCGGCTTGTAGATGAACCGCAGAGAGGAATACAGCTGAGCCGAGTAACGACAACAGGTAACTTCGGCAGCAGGTAATATCCAGAAAGCAAGCAATGAACAACGGAAAGTCCAGGTATATAGCCAGAACCCACTGCAGCGTGAGTAACACGAAAAACAGGCAATGAGTCCATAATCACAGGAAGTTAAAATAGTACTCTAGAACCAATAAGCTTCAGGAGGAGGTCCCAATCAAGGTAGCAAGGAACATCTGCGAAAAAGTAATGTCTCTGAAGCAAAAGCAAGCACAATCATAGTTCTTAAAGGGGAAGTCACAATGCCGGCACCTAGCTATGGGACCGGCGTGTGACAATTTCGTAGGAAGCTCTGCACCACAAAGTTGATGATGTGAGCAAAACATATCCTGGGGAGAGTCCAAGTGGTATAAGTCATGTATCAATCACATCTCTTAGTTTGCGTAACAAATTGTCAGCTGTATGCCTGTTAGTGAAGCCGGTGATGCAAAGAGTGGCCTGCCTGTGACAAATGTTACGTAGTGGTGTACATGCTGCTGCTGTTCCTGCTGGTGAAGGTGAATGACCAACCCAGTGGGCTGTCACGGTCATATAGTCTTTGGTTTGCCCACTTCCACTTGTCCACATATCTGTGGTTAAGTGGACAGTGTCCAAAATGGCATTTTTCAGCGCAATATCTACATTTGTACACACTTTTTGGTATAGTTGTGGAATAGCTTTACGGGAAAAATGGTGTCACGATGGAATTCTGTAGTGCGGACACAAAACCTCAATTAACTGTGAAAAACCAGCTGCATTTATTGTGGATATTGGACGCAGATCTAACACTAACATGGCAGCCATGGCGTCTGTGATTCGCTTGGCGACTGGGTGACTGCTGTCATATTTGTTTCCCCTAGCAAATGATTGATTCACAGTTAATTGTTGAAATGTAGGACTGCTCTTTTTCTTGGCCTTCCTCTGGGCTGACGATTCACCTCCAGCTGCAGCAACAGCAGCAGCAGTAGTGGGACTAACGCTTTCTTCAGAGGAATCAATAATAGTGCAGGAGTCATCCAGCCTTAATAATTGGGATGCAGGGCTAACTCCGAGCGCTACTGAGGATATTGATGAGGATGGTGTGGTGGGTGTATTTTGTAGCTGTCGGGATGTCGGTGAGTGGAGGGTCCTAGCTGATGATGGAGTGCTTGTAATTTTTTTGAAGAACTTTCAGCTTTTCCCAACACTTTGCCATGAACTCTCGTCAAATGGCGTAACATAGACGAGGTTCCAAGATGGTTAAGGTCCCTCCCTCGACTGACTGTGGCTTGACATACACTACAAATGGCTATACAGTTGTTGTCTGGATTGGGGTAGAAATAATTCCACACATAAGAAGTGGATTTTTTGGTTTTAGGGCCTGGCATGACAATGGCCTTTTTCTTGTCACATGCCAGAACTGCTGCCACTGGTGCAGGACTGACACAAACAACCTCATCCTCATCAACATCCTCATTAGCGCCCTCGTCACCACCACAAATCTCCCCCTCATACTCTTCTATTTCCAAAGTGGCATACTCAATTTGTGTATCACCGGCTACACTCGGGCTGTTCAGGCACACATCAGCAGAACTGCTGAAAGGGTCCCTCTTTATGGGTACACTAACAGAATGCTCATGATTAGACATCCCACTGTTGGATGGACTCTCCACAGGGATTGGTGTCATTTGTGTCATCTTGCAGCTCAGCTTTGACGCGTAACAGTAGTTGTGCACCACTTGTAGGCTCGGTAACATTTTTTGATCTGCCCCTAATAGACAAAGGTGAAGGCCTCATTCTCTCTTTGCCACTGCGTGTATAGAATGGCATGTTCGCAATTTTTTTTTTATTGGCACTTAACGTTTCCTCAGTTACACTTCTTTTGCGCTTCAACACGGTAAATTTTTGTTGGTGTGTGTTTTTTTGCCTGATTTCAAAAGACTGTGCAGTTTGACATCATTTCCCAGATGATCTACTGGGAACACTACCATCAGGACTGGTGACAGAACCTGGTTGCTGATTCTGCTCATCTGTGGAATGCTTAGAATCCATTATGAGCCCAACGCACTTGTAGTGCTAAAACTTATTTTTCAGATTGCTGACAAACAGGACTTTTGACAGCCAGAAATATTAATGCAAAAGAATGGGGGACACCCCAAAAGCACTTGGAAGTGCTCAAATTATTTTTCAGATTGCTGACAAACAGGACTTTTGACAGCCAGAAATATTAATGCAAAAGTATGGGGGACACCCCAAAGCACTTGTAGTGCCAAATATTGAAAAAAAAGACTCCTCTATCCTGCTCTCTTCTCTATCAATTGTTATCAGAATTGTAATCAGTATTGTAATCAGAATTATAGAATTGTATTTTGTGTCCCTGCTCTAATCAGCCTGTGACTACACCCTGCTCTCTCCCTCTGTCAAATGGCGATGGATTGCTGTGGAGGCTGGTATTTATAATTTTCAAATATCGCGAGAACCGAGCCCCGAGATCCGACGGCGTCACAATGACGTTCGGCCTCGATTTGGAATCCAAGTGGGCGGTAGAGTACCAAGCCTGCTCGGCTCGGTACTCGGATAGGCAAAGTTCGGGCGGGTTCGGTTCTCGGGGAACCGAGCCCGCCCATCTCTACTTGCAAGTAACTTTATATCATTTACCTTACTGGGAAATGACACAAAGTACAGACTATTAAAACCAGTTGCCCACTTTAGTAAAAGGCTCACCACATTGAAATGCCTGTTCTTTTTTACTGGCAGCATAATTTACATTAAGCAGTAGCTATTAGTGTAACAGAAAGCTTACACGTGTCAATTAGATTGTTCTATAGATTGAACATAGCTGCTTATACCTACGTGAGATTCATCTAAAATTGCAAGAGGATATATCCAAAGTAAAGGAACGTTTTGATATACTCAAGTCTCTTAGAGACAATTGAAGTATCCTAGACTGATTTTAATGTAATTCACCTAGGAGTGCACATATGTGGGCATATAAAATCTGAAACATGTCAAACTCTGTTAACCTTCAGTAACAATTCCTGAATTCAGGCAGGACAAAAACCGAAGTTAAAACAATCACATTCATCTCACAATATTTTTCATTCCGCTCTGAAGTTGAAACACTTGTTATCAACGGATCCATTTAAATCCATTAATCAGTTATACCGCTTTCATACTGCCGCCCAGGCAATATAACCAGGATATTGCCGGGGGACATAGAGGGGCAGAGGCTCTCCCGAAGTCAAAATCCTGGGTACACCACGTTCATACTGAACACTGGTCTGCCCAGGGTCTCCATGGCAACATCACAAGAGGAGCTCTGATTGGTTCCTCTTGTGAGGTTTGTTTTTGGTTTTTTTTACTTGACCATTGTGTCTGGTGTAACTCGGGTCGCACCATTCATAGTGCAGGCTTCCCGGGACAGACCCAGGAATTACCCTACCTAAAGACCCGGGTCTAATTCCCGGGTCTGATGACTCGGGAATTAGATGTTGGACCATTCATACTGCATCTCGACCTGAGTTGTCTGGGCTTGCCCTGGCAAAAACCCAGGTTTTTGGTGCAGTATGAATGGGTTATCAGATTCACATACTTACCAAGTTTAACCCTCTTATGAAATAGTGGCTATTGGACTGCAAATGGTCAGGGCTGCCAAGAGGAATTCAGGGCCCCAGTACAACAAATTCATGGGGCCCCCCTTATAATTGAGTAAGCAAAAAAAAAAAATGGAGTGTGGTCACACGATTGGGGGCATGGCAATGCACCATTGGGGCATGACTAGCACATCAAAATCACTAGGTCCTGAATTCACTGGACCGTGACATTTGTACAAGCACTCCTGACTTTCAGGACATCTAGCACCCTAGTGTAGTATAGGAAGAATGCAGTGTGTACAGAAAGAGTTCAGTCTTGGCTTGCGCCCACTGGGCTCACCAAACACTCACCAAACATTGGCTTTGTCCCTACTAGAATCACAACATTTCACACACTATGCTGCTCTGTCCTACCTGTTCTTCTCACTTTCACCACCTGTGGCTGCTGGTTTCTTTAGTTGCAGCTTGTCTGGATCCTGGAATGTTGGAGGACCTATTTGGAAAAAAAATGGCTACATTTAGAAAATTACAGCCAGCCCCACCGTTAAATCAATAGCACCCATGATTAATAATTAGGCCTTCCTCCAGGTCCAACATTAAAATAGTATTCCCATTACCCAGCAAACAGAATAGCAACCATTAATTAGCCACCATCTACCTCAGACACACTACATTGCCAAAAGCTCCCTGTGCCATCACACACACATTACTGTGCTCCTTTATCATCACCACACTATGCTCCCTTATGATCACACTGTGCCCTCCATGCTGCCTTTGCCCCCTCCTTTCATCATCACCCTGTGCCATGCTGCCTTTGTCCCCCTTTCTTTAACCCCCTGTGCCATGCTGCCTTTGTCCCCCTTTCTTTAACCCCCTGTGCCATGCTGCCTCTGTCCCCCTTTCTTTAACCCCTTGTGCCATGCTGCCTTTGTCCCCCTATCTTTAACCCCCTGTGCTATGCTGCCTTTGCCCCCTTTCTTTAACCCCCTGTGCCATGCTGCCTCTGCCCCCCTTTCTTTAACCCCCTGTGCCATGCTGCCTTTGTCCCCCTTTCTTTAACCCCCTGTGCCATGCTGCCTTTGTCCTCCTTTCTTTAACCCCCTGTGCTATGCTGCCTTTGTCCCCCTTTCTTTAACCCCCTGTGCCATGCTGCCTCTGCCCCCCTATCTTTAACCCCCTGTGCCTCTCTGCGTTTCTCCTCTTTCACTTTCCTCTGTATTGCTTTCTTTCTTCTTTATTTTCTTCTCTCTTCTGTCTTCTGCCTTCTTCTGTGCTCGGCTCTTCACTGAATGTCGGATGTGACGTTATCACATCACGACCGATATTCATTGCAAACAGAAAATACAAAAAAAATACACATTAGAAAAAAAAAAGTTTTAAAAAAAAAAAATAAAAAAAAATCCAGAGTGAGGATCCGGGCAGGGCCCCCTGGCGGGGCCGGGCCCGGGTAATCAGTACCCGCTCCCCACGCCCTCTCGGCAGCCCTGCAAACGGTAGAGTGCTTCAAATGCAGAATATCACAGGTGACATGTTTGCTGAAATAAGCACTTTGTGTTATAAGTCTTATCATAAATTGTAACTAACTCAGACATCTAAGTTGATGTGATATATCATATGTCTATGTACTATTATAGGTATAATCATGTGATACAATGTTTTAGTGTGTTTCACCCTAGAACAGTGGTTCCCAACCTGTGGTATGCGTACATCCGGTGGTACGTGCAGGGCGGTTCAGGGGTACGGCAAAAATAATAAGTAATGGTGTTGGACTGGTCCGCCCGCTCCGTTATATAGGCAATGAACATCTGGTGACCTGGTCTAAACTTTTTGTAAACACAGAGAGCTGAGATGTGGATGCGGCTCTCTGTACCTGCGCTGTTAATTTGTTGCCATTCAGTCATATGAGATCAGGTGGGATCATGACTGAACCGCCCATGGATGAGGAGCTGCAGACGTCCAGCCGCCCAGAGGAGCACACAAAGGATACAGGAGACATTGTTGAGCAGGTAAGTAAAGCGTGCAGGGATGGCTAAGACAGGAGGCATGAGAGATTGTAGACACAGGAGGCATGAGAGATGGCAGACACAGGAGGCATGAGGGATGGCTGAGACAGGAGGCATGAGGGATGTCTGAGACTGGAGGGATGAGGGATGGCTGCACAGGAGGCATGAGGGATGGCTGAAACAGGAGGCATGAGGGATGGCTGAGACAGGAGGCATGAGAGACGGCAGACACAGGAGGCATGAGAGATGACAGACACAGGAGGCATGAGGGATGGCTGAGACCGGAGGCATGAGGGATGTCTGAGACAGGAGGGATGAGGGATGGCTGAGACAGGAGGCATGAGGGATGGCTGAGACAGGAGGCATGAGGGATGGCTGAGACAGGAGGGATGAGGGATGGCTGAGACAGGAGGCATGAGAGATGGCAGACACAGGAGGCATGAGGGATGGCTGAGACAGGAGGCATGAGGGATGTCTGAGACAGGAGGGATGAGGGATGGCTGAGACAGGAGGCATGAGGGATGTCTGAGACAGGAGGGATGAGGGATGGCTGACACAGAAGGCATGAGGGATAGCTGATGCATGAGACATGAGGGATGGCAGACACAGGAGGCATGAGGGATGGCTGAGACAGGAGGCATGAGGGATGTCTGAGACAGGAGGGATGAGGGATGGCTGAGACAGGAGGCATGAGGGATGTCTGAGACAGGAGGGATGAGGGATGTCTGAGACAGGAGGGATGAGGGATGGCTGACACAGAAGGCATGAGGGATAGCTGAGGCATGAGACATGAGGGATGGCAGACACAGGAGGCATGAGGGATGGCTGAGATATGAGACAAAAGGGATGTCTGAGACAGGAGGGATGAGGGATGACTGAGACAGGACCCATGAGGGATGGCTAAGACAGGAGGCATGAGAGATGGCAGACACAGGAGGCATGAGGGATAGCTGAGGCATGAGACATGAGGGATGGCAGACACAGGAGGCATGAGGGATGGCTGAGACAGGAGGCATGAGGGATGTCTGAGACAGGAGGGATGAGGGATGGCTGAGACAGGAGGCATGAGGGATGTCTGAGACAGGAGGGATGAGGGATGGCTGAGACAGGAGGCATGAGAGATGGCAGACACAGGAGGCATGAGGGATGGCTGAGACAGGAGGCATGAGGGATGTCTGAGACAGGAGGGATGAGGGATGGCTGAGACAGGAGGCATGAGGGATGTCTGAGACAGGAGGGATGAGGGATGGCTGAGACAGGAGGCATGAGGGATGTCTGAGACAGGAGGGATGAGGGATGGCTGACACAGAAGGCATGAGGGATGGCTGAGGCATGAGACATGAGGGATGGCAGACACAGGAGGCATGAGGGATGGCTGAGATATGAGACAAAAGGGATGTCTGAGACATGAGGGATGACTGAGACAGGACCCATGAGGGATGACTAAGACAGGAGGCATGAGGGATTGCTGAGACATAAGGGATGAGACATGAAGGATGGCTGATCTCACTAAAAATGTTTCAATCGTGTAGTGAACTGTAGAGCAGTTATTAGAGACTTTTCGGGTAAGACAAATAAATATTATTATTAACAATAAATAAAAAGTTTGTGAAATACTTGTGTCACGAATATTGTAAAATTAAATCTATGCTTTGTACTTTTAGTTTAGTAATTTTCCTTTTCCAACTTATTTCCTCATTTACACTATTATACATTAAGATAGGCAGTAAAATGGCATATACCTAACCTAGAGCACATGACTAGTGTAGGTAATGATCGCCCTTACAAATTTCTCCCACATGGCATAGGTGGCAAGATTACTTCTCTGCTACACATTCCTCTTCTTGAAAAATGAAAAACCCGATACTTCAGTAATTGTTTGCGCTGAGTCTCGATAGGTCCTGTTTCCCCTTCCTTCTTCCTTGTTCTTCCCCCTACTAACACACCCTCCTCCACCCCCCCTCCTAGAAACCGTCTCCTCTCTGTTTTCCACTTCTCTTATTTCCTCTTTCTCTCCCCCTCTCCATTTTCCCTTCATGGTACTCCGGATATCTCATAACCATAACTCTTTTGATTCTCGTTTACCTGTATGTTACTAATCTTGAGGACCACTCCGTTTGTGGTGGTTCTGAGATCTTTACCTCACCTGTATTACAAACTCTCGATGTTAATACTGTTATGAGTTGTATGATCATAACATAACATATTCTGTACCGTTTATTTTTGACAAAAATCTGAATAAAAATATATTTTAAAAAATAAATAAAATATAGGCAGTGAACAAAAGTGTCAGTATTTTAAAACAGTTATTTTAAAAACAAGGGGTACAATTTATAGAAATGGGTTCAAAAGTTTGGGAACCACTGCCCTAGAAGTAACAATGAAGGGTACAGTAATTGCCTGTAGCAGTTCATGAGTGATTAGTCACTAAGGGGCATATTCAATTCTTTAGAAGTCCCGCGGCGTTAAAACTAGTACAGTTAATACGGTGAAATCCAGCGAGTAAATTACCGTATTAACTGTTTTTCCTCGCACGATTACCGTAATAATGGTAATCGTGCGTGGACCGCGGGATTTTCGGCGTTTCCGCCGACAATTGTATATGCCCCTAAGGGGGGTATTCAATTGTTCCTCCAGGCGCCGCCGGAACGAGTGCATTAAAACTATTACCGTTTATACGGTAATATTGCGCGTAATTACCGTTCATACGGTAATTTACTCGCTCAATTGCAGCTCGCTGCTCAGGGAGCTGCAAGCTGAAATTGAGCGAGTAATTACCGTATAAACGGTAATAGTTTTAACGCGCTCGTTCCGGCGGCGCCCGGAGGAACAATTGAATACCCCCCATAGTGTGTTAAATGCTAAGCTGAACTGTTATGTCAGAGCAGTCTACTACGTCTGTTTCATTGTTTCAGTGTTATTAATTGTTACTAAGCTGATTTATGTATAATGTAGCAGTTTATGTATGCTACAGGGTTTTAATAATTGCTACAAATATCTAATATACATTGCATGTTCCATAGTTAACTTGTGAATGTGGGATTATAACACTGATCCATTTGCTGACCCCTATATGGCACTGTAATAAACCATTGAAAAGAACAGTCTGTTAAGATTAAGTGGGATTGAAGAGTTATGTACCTACATTAATCTAAGGAGGAAGTTTATTTAATAGCTTTAGTGCTTAAAAGGGGGAAAAGGAGAATAACAGTTAAATGTTTTATTACAAATTGATTAGTTAGATATTGAATTCATTAAGGAACCATTTAATACTGTTAACTCATAAATAAGTATAACATGACCTAGTGTCTAGCTATAGCCTATATTATATCTAGAAATATATGCTAGTTGTTGTTAACATCACTGTTTTCCACCCAGGGGCGCACGCAGGGAGGATTTCTGGTTCTCCAAAAACCCCTCCCCTCCGCGAACAAACGGGCGCTAAACACTGCCCCTACCAGCAGCACTGTACTGTACAGCAGCCGCAGCGCTGTCAAAGAAGCTGTACAGTACAGCATCGCAAGCAGCTCTTTCTCTTTCTACATTTTTTTTTTTTGGGGGGGGGAAAGGAAACCCCCCCTTAAAAATCCTGTGTTTGCCCCTGCCACCATATTGACAGCCAAGATAAGTCTTTCCATCCACAAGTTATTTAATAAATTTGCATTTATTAAGCCTATTTGCTCTTCTAGTTGGCATTAATTTGTCTGTATACTGCTTGGGGATCCTTGAGTCTTTGTTGTGGTCGGTGTTCCTACAAATCCAGTTAGGCCACAGGAAAACAGAGAGAGTTGGGAACAGAGGCCTGGCGGCCCACGTCACGCTGAGGTAATCCACCTTTCTTTTATATCTTTGCCACCAAACACCACACTCAGGGTACCACATTAATAGTTTGGACAGTGTGCCGCTGGATAGTTTTCCTTTTTCTGGGATGTGAAGGTGTCTCCTGAAGACATAGTGTAGACTTGTACCTTGATGTGAAGAGGCTGGACCATCAAGGTGTTTTGGTGTAAGATGTTTTGCAGTGCACATCAGCTGTGCTTTGTAAATGACATTTTCTGAATACTGTGCATACATGCTTGTACTTCAACATCTTATCATCATCATCAGTTATTTATATAGAGCCACTTATTCCGCAGCGCTGTACAGAGAACTCACTCACATCAGTCCATGCCCCATTGGAGCTTACAGTCTAAATTCCCTAACATAGAGACACACAAACAGACAGAGAGAGACTAGGGTCAATTTGTTAGCAGCCAATTAACCTACCAGTATGTTTTTGGAGTGTGGGAGGAAACTGGAGCACCTGGAGGAAACCCACGCAAACACAGGGAGAACATACAAACTCCTCACAGATAAGGCCATGGTTGGGAATCGAACTCATGACCCCAGTGCTATGAGGCAGAAGTGCTAACCACTAGGCCACTGTGCTACCTGATGTTATATGACATATGTCATTGCTAGTCACAGCCCCAGCGCTGCAAAGATATCCCCTCTCTCTGAAGATTTGTCAACTATTGTTTGTGCATTGAATTGTGGGTGATATAGTTCTGTAATACAGTGCCTGATGAAATGGAACTAACAGCAGATTTGAATTTTTTGATTTTTTTTGTGCATAAGCAACTATGATGTAACATGTGAAAGAATATAATATTTGACATTTTCCATTTCACACAAAATAATTTACAAAAGAGTTGGTTTCTCTCCTCCCACTCTGTATGGGAAGATACAGACATTTGTCTCTGTGAGGACAAGCACATTTACCATATCAAAACAGTTGGCTTCCAATCAGGTACATCAGTCCCTCCCACTGAAGTTCCTGTAATTAACTTTAGTGAAGAGATATTTATTTTGTTTCCTGGACTGAGAAGAAAACAAACATATAGGGGGGGATTCAATTGTTTGGCTTGACGGCCGAAAAACTCGCGCTCTAAAACTATTACCGTTAATACGGTAAAATTGGGCTTAAAAACCATTCATACGGTAATTTACTCGCTGAATTTCAGCTCGCAGCTCAGGGAGCTGCGAGCTGAAATTCAGCGAGTAATTACCGTATTAACGGTAATAGTTTTAGAGCGTCAAGCCGAACAATTGAATACCCCCCCATAGGATCTTGCTCCCTATGTGAACATCAAAAAACAGTAAAGTATATATGGGGCCTTCCATAGGGCTCTGATAACATTTTGAACATGAGGAAATAGACTTAAATAAGAGTAAGATGTACACTGTTTATTGTTAGTGTTTTAATGGTAAAGCTATAGATTATAGGAGATGCACACTGTTTATTATTAGTGCTTTAATGGTAAAGCTGTGCTTATGATCTAAAATAACATAATGCGTGTTAAGATCCATACACTTCATTACACCACCTGTTTGTTCAGAAGAACTACAACAAAATGAAGTTGCTTCTAAATTACTTTACTTCAGCAAAAACTTTTGATTGGTGCATTCATACCAATTAGCTCACTTTTTAAGAAGCAAGCTAAGCTACATAACATATGCATTTAAAAATAAACAATACTTAAATTTCACCTTCATAGTTTATAAACAGATCTAATTAGTCAATGGTTTTCAGCAATACATTCCCATAAAAGAAATTAATCTTTTAGAGTATTGTGATAAAAGAAATAAAAGTGGTGTTATGACAGGTGGTGACACAAAAGTTATTGAACTGAGAAATACATTTTAGCTATTCATAGGCTCTGATGATCTAAATTCTATTATTGTTATTTTAGCTGTGAACAGCATAGCTTCCTTTTATTTCTGTAGATGCTGGAATGATTTGGTTGATACTGATCTGTCAGTTGCTAAGGCAATGGAACGGTATAAAAAATGCTGATTGGTCACCTCTGTGTGTTAGTTAATAAGGTGATTGTCTTTTATGTTATGATCTTACACTATGCCTGTTTGATATTCCTAGATCTAACGGAGATAAATATTTTGTATGTTTTTGTGTTTTTTAAGCATAGAAGAATGTGGCTGAAGGCGGAACACAATTGTTACTGTACACTGTTCAGTGGTACACAGTCATTATATATTATTATTATTATTATTATTATTATTATTAATCTTTATTTATAGGGTGTCACAAGGTATCCACAGCGCCGTACAGAGTACAGACAGTGGAGCATACAGGGTAGAACCATACAGAACAATAAACAAAAATACCAGGATTTCAAAACTCCCAACATAGCTTACACTGTCACGAGCCGCGGCGGTACTCACAGCCGCAGCGGCTCGCTTCTGGTTCCTCCTGGCGTCCCGGCGTCACCTTCACGACCGGGATGTTATTTCCTCTTCCTGCCCGGCCGTCGCCAAGGCAACGGCCGACGCCTCTTCAGTAGCGCTGCGTTCCGACAGTGCTAGAAGCCGGGCGCATGCGCGCAATAGACAGCCTGTGGGCTGATTGAATGAAGGGGGCTGAATTACAGGACATTAGCCTGCAACTGTGTGTTTCAGGGACAAGCCCTAATTGGTCCTGCTCTGTACCAGCAATTACTCTGCAGGTGTGTATACATGTCCTGATTGGTCTATGTTTGTATTTAAGGCAATGAGGACTGCTGTCTCATTGCCGGTTATAGCTTCTGTTGCCAGTCTGCTGACCTGCTCTGTGCCTTGTTCCTGTCCGTTGAATATTCTGCTGATTACCCGTATATAACCCTTTGCCTGGATTTGGACCCTGCCTGTGTTTCTCGTGACCTTGACCTCTGGCTTGTTTACCGACCTTCCTGTCTGCTCGTGACCCTTGACCTCGGCTTGTTTATTGGAATTGCTATCTGCTGCCGGCCCTTGACTGCTTGGACTTCACTACGCTTACCTGGGTTCTCCCCAGCCGGTACACACTTCATGACCCTCTGTCAGTCTGCAGCCCAGTCTGTCCCCACCACTAGGGGCTCCAGTGAACACCTGACTGGCAGAGTAGATTCCGGGTTGTGTAGTGCCGGCTGAAGGGGTTCCTAACATACACATTGAATATGGAGCAGAAGAATGGGTAGAGAGACAGGAGGGAAGAGCTTACATCCTAAAGGGAGCGCAAACATACAGAAGATGCAATGGGAAATTAGAGGTGATCAATTGCAAGAGAAGCGACTGGCGGGGTAGGACAAGAGAGGTGAGGAAGTCAGACATGGAGAGCAGGTTAGGTGGATAGCTGGTAGGCTTTGAGGAAGAGGTGAGTTTTAAGTGCCCATTTGAACGTACACAAATTAGGGGACAGTCGGATGAAGCGTGGGAGGTCGTTCCAGTAGAAGGGGGCAGCCCAGGAGAAATCTTGGATTCTGGAATGGAATGAAGTGATGAGAGTGGAGAAGAGGTGATGGTCATTGGCCCAAAGCAGGGAACATGAATGGGTGTGAGTGGAGAGGAGATTGGAGATGTAAGGGGCAGAGGAGTGGGAGAGAACCTTGTAGGTGAGGGTGAGGAGTTTGAAAAGGATTCTGTTGGGGAAAGGAAGGTAGTGAAGGGCGAGGCAGAGAGGGGAGGCAGAAGAGGAGCAGCGGGAGAGGAAGATGAGTCTCAAAGCAGCATTAAGTATAGACCTGAGGGGGGCAAGGTGGGGGGAGGGGGAGGCCAGTGAGGAGAAGGTTTCAGTAATCACGATGGGAAATGATGAGTGCGGAGATAATAGTTTTGGTGACATCCTGAGAAAGGAAGGGCCGGATGTGGGCAATATTTCAGTTGGTAACAACAGAATTAAGCAAGAGATTGAATGTGGGGGGCACAGGAGAGGGAGGAGATAAGGGTGATGGCTAGGCAGCGGAGTTGGGGAACTGATGAGATGATAGTATTGTTAACTGTGATAGAGAGATCAAGATGGGAAGAAGATCTAGAATGGGTGAAGACAACAAGCTCAGTTTTGCCGAAAATGTGAAGACATCTAAGAGGAGATGGAGGAAAAGGCAGTCAGATACAGGAGAGAGGAGCGAGGGGAGAGATCAGGAGAAGAGGGCCACACAGGTACAGCACACAATCACTGTCACATAGTCATATATCAGACAAAATACTGTTATGACTTTTAATTAGCTCTTCCTCTGGATTGCTGGATTGCTGCCTTACTTTATACAACATCTAGAAAAAAAATGTGAATACCTCAGGCATATACCATACTCTTGCTACCTGTATAAGGAATATGTTATGATGTTGAAGTTATATCACTACAGATGAATCTACTTGATTTTATATATACAAACACAATTCTCTTACATGTTTTCTATCAAAAAAGTCCACAGACCAATCTTAGTACATAAAACACAAAATTATATAAAAGATATTATGGTGCAGTATTTCAAATAAAGATGAGATCCCAAGATGACACTTCCAATACACCTCCAATGATCTGTGTAAAGAGGTGAAACACTGTTCCACACCATGTGAAGAGACTTTTCATAGGAGATATTGATAACGGTGCCACTCACTCCTTTCAAAAGCACTTATTTAATGTGCACAGAGCTGTATGTCTTAATGAATATTATTGCAAACAGCTATGCATGATGTCACTCTTCTTATTCCTTCTTTCAATCTTATGTCCTTTTGTTGTAAAACAGACTCCTTATACAGGTAGCAAATGTATGGTATGCACCTGAGGTATTCATATTTATTTACATAGTCATATCTGACATAGAGGACTGCACAGGTAGAGCACACTGCTGAGTAACACCATAATTATATATCCCAGAGAAGAGTACACGTGTACTAGACACTCTTCACTGTCAAACAGTCATCAATGACAGATAGGAGAACACAGGTACAGCACACTGATTCCTGCCATACAGACAGTACATATTACTGAGACAAGCACACCGGTACTAGACACTATTCACTGTCACACAGACATATATCACAAATATGTGAACACAGGTACAGCACACTGCTCCCTGTCACACAGACAGTACATATTACTGAGAGGAGCACACCGGTACTAGAAACTGCCCATTGTTACACAGTTATTCTATATTACAAATAGGACAAAACAGGTACTATACACTACTCATTGTCACACAGTCATTCTATAGTACAGAGAGGAAAAAACAGGTAGTAGACACTACTCATAGTCACACAGTTATTCTATAGTACAGAGAAAAGAAAACAGGTAGTAGACACTACTCATTGTCACACAGTTATTCTATAGTACAGAGAGGAAAAAACAGGTACTAGACACTGCCCATTGTCACACAGTCATTCTATAGTACAGATAGAAGAAAACAGGTACTAAACACTACTCATTGTCACACAGTCATTCTATAGTACAGATAGAAGAAAACAGGTAATAAAAACTGCTCATTGTCACACAGTCATTCTATAGTACAGATAGAAGAAAACAGGTAGTAGACACTACTCATTGTCACACAGTCATTCTATAGTACAGAGAAAAGAAAACAGGTAGTAGACACTACTCATTGTCACACAGTTATTCTATAGTACAGAGAGGAAAAAACAGGTACTAGACACTGCCCATTGTCACACAGTCATTCTATAGTACAGATAGAAGAAAACAGGTAGTAGACACTACTCATAGTTACACAGTTATTCTATAGTACAGATAGAAGAAAACAGGTAGTAGACACTACTCATTGTCACACAGTTATTCTATAGTACAGATAGAAGAAAACAGGTAGTAGACACTGCTCATTGTCACACAGTTATTCTATAGTTCGATAAAAGAAAAGATTAGAAAAGGTATTAGATACTACTCATTGTCACACAGTTATTCTATAGTACAGATAAAAGAAAAGAGGTAGTAGATACTACTCATTGTCACACAGTTATTCTATAGTACAGATAGAAGAAAACAGGTAGTAGACACTACTCATTGTCACACAGTTATTCTATAGTACAGATAGAAGAAAACAGGTAGTAGACACTGCTCATTGTCACACAGTTATTCTATAGTTCGATAAAAGAAAAGATTAGAAAAGGTATTAGATACTACTCATTGTCACACAGTTATTCTATAGTACAGATAAAAGAAAAGAGGTATTAGATACTACTCATTGTCACACAGTTATTCTATAGTACAGAGAGAAGAAAACAGTTACTAGACACTGCTTACTACTACACAGTCATTCTATAGTACAGAGAGAAGAAAACAGGTACTAGTCACTACTCACACAGTCATTATATATAACAGAGAGGAGCACACAGGTATATGTCATGCAGGTCAGGAGTAAAGCTTGGCCACTAACAGACATAAAGAGGCAAATTAAGTTTCCTGTGATAGAAAGTGCACCATACACATATACAGGATTGCTAATAGAAATAAACATGATATTCATAGTGAACACTAGATAGATCATGACATCTATTTTCTTTATTTTGTTGTAAGTCATGGTCCTTTGTTTCGACAGGCACTCAATATCTCATTTAAGCAACAATTCCATGGAAGAATCAGGTGTATGTGTTTATTTTTTAAATAAAACTGTGGCAGGCTATAAGAAAAATGAATTGTTATTTTTTATCATTTACCCTTGTGTTTGTTCTTCAGGGTGCTATTAATGATTTATTTTTCTGAACTATCATGGCAACCCCAGTCACATGGCACATAATGTAGTGAGCAGAAAGACGTTGGAACACCCCTCTGAGCTCTGACATCCTCCTTCTACCCCTTCTTCCATTACATGACATGCTGAGAGCTGTTAGTCTATGTCTGTGTAGCAGACTGTGTCTGTGACTGGCAGCATTTTTTTGCCAACCAGAGAGCTTTTGAAAAGAATATAATGATTTGTAGGAAGATAGCTAAGAAAAAGAACTACCAGATGAATGCTTAAAATGTACTTGCTATTTAAAGAAAACAGTCCTCTATAAGGGATTGCTGCTTTAAGCTGTGCTCCACGTGCATATTATTATTATTATTATTATTATTATTATTAATAATAATAATAATAATAATAATAATAATAATAATAATAACAATAGCATTAATGTTATTATAATATTGTATTAATATATATATATATATATATATATATATATATATATATATATATATATAAAGACACACTCACAATACTTGCTATTCCATAGTCCCATTCCAACAGAATTCTTTGCTATGTATGTACTACACAGCATGTGGACACTTTAATATGCAGCCATTAGGCATGAACACTATTGTTAAAGACTTTTAAAAATAGCATTTTTGTGGTTTCCCTGCATTATATTACAGAGCAGAGCACACAGCAGGGAGCCCGTATTCCACCTACTGATTATATTACAGAGCAGTGTTTACAGGGACCTACTGCACTTCTCTTTGCAGCTCCCTGGTCTGATTTCTCCTAATTAACTGTCAGTGTGTTTGCAATAGAATGGAGGAGGTGAACAGCGTTATTGATCAGTACAGACCCCTGGCTGGTAGCCTGCGGGGGACTAGAGGTGACAGCAGGAATTTCTAAATCCCTTTGTCTGTCACTCTGTCTAACTCACTTTAATGTGCACTGGGAATGTTGACAGAGATACACTGGTACAGCCCAGTCCACCTGTTATATCGTAGAGATATTGGCTTTACCTGGGCTGCATGTCATGTGTTTCAGTCTACTACTGTGTGGCTGTGTGTATTTTTAATTCTGAGCTCTTTTGTGTCATTGAATCAGTCCAGCCATCATGGCCCATTTCATGATTTTAACATTGTAAGAATGTTCTGCTCCTATTGCTCACCCTTACTTTCCAATTGCGATAGCCATCATATATTATGAATTGGTATTAGTGGGGAAGGGGGGGGGTTAGCATCAGTTCATTACTTAAACTGAAAAATACATGGTGGAAAACGGGAGCGTAACTTTATTACACTGTTGAAATATTTGGCATTATGTGAGTTTTCTGGGTCTATATATTAGAATACAGTGATAATTCTGAAATCACCTGTAGCGATACTCATCTGCTTCAGCATTACTGGACAGGAGTGGTAAATGTTAACCTACGGGCAGTCTCAGCGGATAATTGCAAGGATGACTCATGCGCAGTGGAACTGTAAGCTCAGACTTGGCTTTCAATAATACTTGACAAAAGAAATGAAAATAATTGAATAAAATAATTGTCATTAAAAATTGATACAAATTTGCAAAAAAAAATGTTTAACAGTTCCTAAAATAAAGTAGTTTTTAATTTATTTTGATATGGCAGAACAAGCAATGTTGGGGCCACCGTGATGCCACAGAGACGCAGCAAATCTATAGCTTTTGATGACGCTTTGAGATATAGGGCGAAGCCCTATCACTGGTGAAAGCACCTGGTTTTTTTTTCCAGATATAAAGCTTTTCACACTTTGACAATTAGACCCATTAATCTTTGCATATAAATGTCTATGATCTGTAACAGATTTTCAATTTTTTTTTTTAATTTTGAAAAAAGAACTCTGTTATATGGTGTTTGGAAATGCCTCAGAGTGAGATCTGTTAACAGAAAATCAGAAAGTCTTAAATGAGGTTCAAATACGCAAAAATGTATTTTCAGGTGACAATAACCTTTCACGGATTTTATGCACCAATTCTACTAGATTGCGGCAGATGGGGCCTGGATGGCCCCACAGACCCCACATCAGTCCCCACACCCTACATACACACAACAGTCCTCAAACTACATACACCCAACAGACCCCACAATATCTTAACATAAACACACCAGTCCCCCCAATATTTTAACCATATTCAAGCATACAAACCAGACCCCACTCCAGTCCCCACACGAGTCCTCACAATATGTTCACCCTTTATATAAACACACCAGTCCCCACAATATGTTAACTAGAGCTGGATTAAGGCTTTGGAGCATTTAGGACAAGGGAACTCTATTGTCTAAAATTAAGGGCATAGTGTCATCATCCACAAAAGAGAAAAGCTCTTCTAATGTGAGAGTCAGGACCAGCGACGCTGCTGGGCGGTGCATTGGTGACACCATCGGGCGCTGCACCAATCACGCTCTGGCCAGGGCAGACAATTCGAGTAGTAGAAGCGACTTGGAGGAAAGGAAGAGAAGAGCAGTGGAGAAGTGCTCCAGAAGTCAGAGAAGTAGGAACACTCCAAGGCCTGGCTACGGGGGAGTACAGCAGCGGCAAGACTCACAGGGACCTGGATCAAGTAAGTGTTCCATGTCTGTTTGTGTGCGCCAGTCTTCCCTGAGGTGTAACCTTAATAGCCCCAGTCATCCATCCTTAGCTCCCGTGCCTAGCTTCCTAACCCTTAGGCTGGCCATCCCTAATCTTCTATCCAGTGGTGGGATTCAGCCAGCTCTCACCGTTTCTTCAGAACAGATACCTAATTTTAGGATCGGTTCGGCAAACCGGTGACTACAGGCTGAGTCCACCTTCTTCGTTGGTGGGGGGAGCAGGCCCTTTAAAAAAATACTCACCTGTCTGTGACGACAGCACTCCTCCCTGCTCCGTCCGCACTGAATGTTGGGTGTGATGTTATCCCGCCCGATGTTCAGTGAGGAGCGGTGCAGAGAGGAGTCGGCGGCAAGCAAGAAGACAGAAGACAAGAGAAGAAAGAAGCCGATAGAAAAGGTAAGTGAAGGAACAGAAGCAGGGAGGTGAGCAAAGGCAGTATCGCAGAGTGTGAAGGAGGAGCAAAGGCAGTATCGCAGAGTGTGAAGGAGGAGCAAAGGCAGCATACGTAAGTGAGTATAGAGGCGTAGCTGCAGTTAGGATAGAGACAGCCTAGGTAGGGACACTGTACTCTGTTTACAGGCAGGGGATGGCAGACGAGGACATTGGAAGACCCCAGTGAGTGAGAACCCCCTGGAGTAGCAGGAAGCGAAGGATTCACTGTGGTGGACCAGCTTCCATAAGTATAGAGTGATGAGGGCTATTCCCCTTCTTAGGTCCCCATCCACAACCCTCTCTTACACTATTGCTGCCCTCATATATATCTCAATCTCACTCTATGTCTCTCTAATTCCCCTTCAATGCATCTTTCATTGCACCCCCTCTGTGCCTCTCTCATTGCAGCCCCCTCAGTGCCTCTCTCATTGCAGCCCTATCGGTGCCTCTCACATTGCAGCCCTATCGGTGCCTCTCACATTGCAGCCCCATCCGTGCCTCTCTCATTGCAGCTTCATCTGTGCCTCTCGTTGCAGCCCCCTCCGTGCCTCTCTCATTGCAGCCCTATCCGTGCCTCTCACATTGCAGCCCCATCCGTGCCTCTCTCATTGCAGCCCTATCCGTGCCTCTCTCATTGCAGCTTCATCTGTGCCTCTGTCATTGCAGCCCCCTCCGTGCCTCTCTCATTGCAGCTTCATCTGTGCCTCTCTCATTGCAGCACCCTCCGTGCCTCTCTCATTGCAGCCCCCTCCGTGTCTCTCTCATTGCAGCCCCCTCCGTGTCTCTCTCATTGCAGCCCCCTCCATGTCTCTCTCATTGCAGCCCCCTCCATGTCTCTCTCATTGCAGCCCCATCCGTGCCTCTCACATTGCAGCCCCATCCATGTCTCTCTCATTGCAGCTCCATCCGTGCCTCTCACATTTCAGCCCCATCCATGCCTCTCTCATTGCAGCCCCATCCGTGCCTCTCTCATTGCAGCCCCATCCGTGCCTCTCACATTGCAGCCCCATCAGTGCCTCTCTCATTGCAGCTTCATCTGTGCCTCTCTCATTGCAGCCCCCTCCATGTCTCTCTCATTGCAGCTTCATCTGTGCCTCTCTCATTGCAGCCCCCTCTGTGCCTGTCTCATTGCAGCCCCCTCCGTGTCTCTCTCATTGCAGCCCCCTCCGTGTCTCTCTCATTGCAGCCCCATCCGTGTCTCTCTCATTGCAGCCCCCTCCGTGTCTCTCTCATTGCAGCCCCCTCCGTGTCTCTCTCATTGCAGCCCCATCCGTGTCTCTCTCATTGCAGCCCCCTCCATGTCTCTCTCATTGCAGCCCCATCCGTGTCTCTCTCATTGCAGCCCCCTCCATGTCTCTCTCATTGCAGCCCCATCCGTGCCTCTCTCATTGCAGCCCCATCCGTGCCTCTCTCAATCCAGGATCAGACACTGAGGTCTTCTAACCAGTTTGAATAGCCACTCATAGGTTAATATACTGTTTAATGGTCCGGTCACTTCATGCGGGTCTCTGGTCTCAATATAAAGGTAAAGCTAAAGTACATCCTGTTTTTAGGACCATTGGCAACATGTTAAATTACTGACAAATATCATGTTGTCACCTACTGGTCTATTGGGTTTCACAAAGCCGCTTTATCTGTAATGCAAACTAAGGCCCATCTATGTTTGCAGAGAATGAAAACATTTGGTTAAAGTCCCATGGTCACTTCCAAAAAATATCTGCCACTATGAACCAGCCACATCCACCTAGTTCTGCGCCACTAACCACAGGTTCTGTATCTTATTGAAAACTTTGTTCTGAAAACAGACAGAAGAGCATATTCTGATTAAAATCATGAAGCTGGATTCTTTACTGCAAAGCAAAGGATACCATGGCAGACAATTACTCCAACAGCTGCACACAACAAAGAGGTTCTCATACATATTTTCATTTTATTTTCCACAGGTGTGTTAGCACAATATAAATAAATTGCACAGGGCAGTTACACTATATACACAACACATATTTTACTCCCGCTCTGTGTTACCAGAGCCCAGACTTCCCACACTCCAGTGATATAGTTAGAGATGCCATTAACTATTAATCATCAATGACATTAGGTATTAGGACAGGAGGTTTGCTTGACAATATTGTTAGATAAATATAATAATTTTGAAATACTGCCTAAAGAATAAAGAAATTAATATATACTGAGAAAAGCACGCCAAACAATATGCTCCTCGCACAGCTTTTGCTGAAATACTTTGCTGTTTATTCTCTTGTCAGGATGGAACATACAGTCTCTTCAGTAATTTCAGCAAACACACCAAACAATATTTACAAGTCCATTTGTCCCTAATGCTTGCTAGACAGTTAGTCCCCTCACTGGACACTTGTTGGCACCAGTCGCCCACCTACAGCACAAGTCAGCTATTTAAGCTTCCTTCAAAGCACCGCACTGGCTGTTCCCCTAATCATTTACACCCAGGTGCTCCACCTGTGCTGTGTGTGTGTGTGAAAGAGTTTGAAAAGTTCACCTTGTCTGTATTATCAGCTTGTAGATTCACAGGGTAATCACTAGTCTTTCTTTTATTAGTATGTGGCAAACTGTCCTTATTGACACAATACACAATACGATTTACAAAAGATCTATCTCTATACAGTTGAAGCAATCATGCAGTGCAAATTTCTGTTTCAAATAGTATTGTGTTTCTAATACTCTCATTTCAGCTCCCCGACCCCTATAGGTCTGATTACAGCCCCCCATATGTTTCATTTCAACCACCCCTAGTATAGGTCTCACATCAAAGTATTTTTGGTGCCAGTGACTTAGGACCATTTAGTTGAAAACAACAGATGTTTACAGCAATCAGAGTTACCTGTTTTTCAGAGATCTGCAACATTGTTTCAACAAAGTAAATAAAAGTAGCAGTGACTCTCTGAAAAGTTCTGTTGTAAGAATAGGGATAGAAGGGAGGTTACCCTGACCCATTCCACACAGGCGATATTTGTGTGCACCTGAACTTAGCACTATCTACTTTGTTCTGTTAACTTTGGCTCCATTAATGCACTCATATAAAACAAGCATTTTACCTCAATTCATTATTTGAGCCCAGCTTAATGCAGGAAAACAGTCAGTGCCAAGTTCAAGAGATATTTTCATATGCACAGTACCTGTTTTACTATGCCTGAGGTTTATGCTCTAGAAATAGATTTAATACTGACTCTGCTGCTATATGTTGCTTATTTATTTGTTTGCTTGTTTTTAAATGTATTTATTTTGTGTCTCTTAATATGTATATTTTCTATGAGTCACACAATTTTGTTATTTTTAAACTAGTTCTTTGAAGTATTTAATTAGAATCATAGGATTTTTTTGTGCAAAATTTTTCCAGTAGAGATTCCATATGTGGTTTTAGTCGCATCGTGTTTTTTTTATTTAATTGTTATGCTATATTGGCAATACTCCCTTTGAACTGCTGTTTTGCTTAATTTTTATTTATTATTTAAATCTCGCACCTGGATATTTTGTATGTTTTTCTTTTCCAGTGCTAAATTTCAAAGCTGACAAATGTCACCTAAATTGAAATGTCAAGTTTGAAATTTATGGAGATGTGAGACAGTGTGTCCACTGTCTTTTGAAACAGAATTGATTTTAGCTGAAATCCTCCTCACAAGTAGATAGGTTAGAAACATCTTCTGGTCATCTAGGTTTATTTCTACTGGAATGCACCAGAAACGTTAATCGCAACAATTTACAAAACCTCTTATCAGACTTTCCAGCATCACTCATCCCATCCATTATAAAATGCTCTACTTACCTGTCATTTTCCTATTGCAAGTAATCTGCGCTGATTTAATTAACTGATGAGCAGGGCGTTTTTAAACATAAATTATTTGAGGTAATATTACAACAAGAGGAAGATGAGTTTGAAGACTGGGAGCAGAACAGTTGCTACCAGATTAAAGTGATCATGTAGGATGGTCAGACTTATTATCATTGGAAGGTTATCAATAACACAAAGGATGGTTTTGTAAGTGTACCTGTATGTATATGCATTTAGTGCTTGTAGTAGCAGAACTGAGTAATTCATTCCCTAGGTGGTGACAGGACTTGTCAGGTTTGTTGGGCAATTTCTGCTTTCTATTGATCTCCCAACTGAGATGGTTCTCAAAACCTAGCTAATTAACCAATTATAGCTCATTGTGCTAAATCTGAAGTGTTTGTATCTTATAATGCCAATATTTTATTATTTTATCCTCCATCATTTCTTAGCAACTCTTTACTATATAACTTTTAAAAAAATATCCTATAGCAACCAATCAGATTCTAGATATCATTTATCTACTACATTCTAGAAAAATTAAAGCTAGAATCAGATTGGTTGCAATCAGCTTGTCTGTCATCTCAGACTATGGAACCTCCAACATTTGAACATAACATTTCTCAACGAGGTCCAAGAAATGAATGGGCATACAGCCATGATCCCAGTCCTCACCTCTTACTTAAAGAAACTGTTGGTCACATTTTTCTTCACCTTTTAAGGACTATTTTACTCAGTAGAATATGAGTATGTTATCTCTATGGACCAACAATAAGGGATGTCTCTCAACCTAATCTGTAAAGTATAAATCCTAGAAAGACACTCAAGATTGTTGTTAGTTGTGCTATCTTTTGAAATACAACACATGGCTATCCATAGAAATTGTTTGTTGAAGTTATGCTCACAGAGGCTAACCTGGTTGGCTATCAGTCAGGTTTGGCACCGACCAGACCAAAGCAAGGCCCCGGTCTAACCCCACGAACTGCCGCAAGGTGGTATGGTCTTTACTGTCAAAGGCTCGCTGACGTGATAGTAAAGGAACATGGGAGGCTGCAGCAGAAAATGTAGTCTAGGGTCCGAGGTCTGGTACACAATCTGTTTGGTGGCACAAGAGGATTAAGAGGTTCCGTTGGCAGGAGGATAGCCAAGTTCTGATACACAATCTGTCTGCATGGTACAAGAGGAGTAAGAGGTACTGTTGTCAAAAAGAAGCCAAGGAGAAACTCAAGGAGGTGAGAGAAACAAGCTAACACAGTGTCAAGGGAAATCCGGATTGTGGTCAGGGCTAGGCTGGAGTCATACACAGGAGGGTAATCACAGATAGGCTGTTCGCAGGGGAACACAGGATTCAGTGATCTAGGGGCATATTTAATAAAGCACGATAGTGCTTTTAACGGATAATTAAGGTCCCACAGTGTCCTCCGCAAATTTATTAAGGGGGCATCGCAGCAGATATCATGGATATCTGCTGCTTTGCACTCCTCTTCGTTTTTGGGAGCAGTCACCATTCAACAGAATGGTGACTGCTCCTGGCCGCAATCTAACAAGTCCCGAAAAATCATTTTTTTCGGGAACTTGTCATGTTAATGTACGCCAGCTGCAGCTGGCGTACATGAGGAAATCTAATGCTGTCAGCTCTGCTCCGGAGAGCAGAGCTGGACAGCGCATGTGTGGAGGGATCACATGATCCCTCCCTGTCACTCACAGCTCTCTCTCTGCAACTATCGTTGCAGAGACAGAGAGGGGATCTGTGTGCGCATGTCCAGTTCTTGGAACTGGACATGCGCAATTGAAGAGTAAGGAGAAGACCCGAAGACAGCGCTTCCGAAGAGGCAGGTAAGTATGATTTTTTTTTCACAGAAACAGCAGATTATCGGGACTGCTGTTTCTGTACTCCGGTTTTGATAAATTTGAGAAATGAATCAATACTTATCCGTCCGATAAGGATTGATAACCATTTCTCTATTTCAACGTTAAATGATAAATGTGCCCCTTAGTGTGAAAAGCAGTTGCTCTGACACTGATTCAGTGTCAGCTGCATTATATAGAAAGGGGTTCAAAATCCCCGTCGCAAGCAGCAGCAGAGGACGGGACCCGGAGCATGGAACAGGTAAGTGCGTCCTTACAGTCGAGAAGAGATGAACTTGTGACTGACATCTCCTCAGATAATTCACTAGATGTTTTGTTGTAGTTTATATGTTGTACTATTCAAATGCAGACAGTAACATTGGTATGTCAGTTGTCTGTCTTGCCTATTTGGTGTGGATCTGAACTGAGTTTTGTTAATATTGACTTGTATTTAATTTTACTACTGCCCCGTTTCCTTTATCCTATTCATGTTGCACTGTTCTTTCTCAGATAATAAAACCAGTATAAAATCTGGTCCTAATCACCGGTGTTATATATCTTGTCCTAGTACAGAATAACTGCTTAAACATCCTCCATTAAATTGTTTGAAAGGGCTGCTGCCAGCAAAGGAATAGTACAGGAGTTTGTTAGTATTACAATGTGCTATACCTATGTTGCTTTGATATATCTTGATTTTTATGCATCTCGTGATAACACACAACCACAACAAATGTTTATTCAGACAGATGAGAACAATAAGGAGTAGCACAACAAAATAGATTCAAACATTTAAATGTTTTACTGTCCTTTTTACATATTTATAGGTGGTATAAATCTATTGTCAATAAAAGTCGTTTATGAAAGTCTAAAAAGATAGTGTCACACAAATGCACTCATTTTTATGAGGAAACACATGTATTTTCAGGCCAGGATGGTGGCAGTTACAGGGTGCAATATTTAGCATTTTCTGATGGATATATTTGACCAGTTTGGAATAGCTCCTAACTGGAGTGTGGACTTCCTACTTATGCATTTATGTGCAAACATTTTATTTTATGTTGTGGGACAAGATTGTTCAAATAAAATCCAAGGGGTAAGAAGACACATTTAGGGTGTGATCACAGCATTATCCTACTTTCAAAAATGAAGAGTTTGTCTATGCTGTCAATGATATGCCTTTACTACCTTCCAGGTGAACTTCTATAGAGAAGAACATTTTTAGGCACATTTCAACCAATGGAATAACAAGTGTTCAAACACTGAAAAGTATCCCGAGAACTGATTGTAGGAGGTACGATGTTGAAATTATGCTGTGTAGAGAATGAAAAACACATTTCAAGTTAGACCCGTAATCCCACAAATTAGGACCAGAAAACAATTTTTCAAATTTTATTTCAAGCTCTCAGATGTAGAAGTGCATCTATAAAGGTGCTAGGTGGACAATTAGGAACATTTCTGCAAATAGAAAAGCTCCGCATGTACCTTTACTGTCACATTCGGCAGGGGCAGACATAAAATATTGCTAGGTTATGGCATGTAGAGCAGATTGGTTCTTCCTTTGTGGAGACTCAATTTCATCTATGGTCCCCAACATCATCATCATCATCATTTATTTATATAGCGCCACTAATTCCACAGTGCTGTACAGAGAACTCATTCACATCAGTCCCTGCCCCATTGGAGATTACAGTCTAAATTCCCTAATATAGACACACACTCACACACAGAACAAACAGAGAGGGAGAGACTAGGGTAAATTTTTGATAGCAGCCAATTAACCTACCAGTATGTTTTTGGAGTGTGGGAGGAAACCGGAGCACCCGGAGGAAACCCACACAAACAGCCTAGCGATTGGCTGCCTGTTGCTGACCACTGACCACCAATGACTTTGATCGTCGCATTCCCAAACACACCCACCCCCCCTCGCTCCACCCCGCAATTTTTTTATTTTAAGAGTTGTTGGAAATAAAAATTAAGTACGGGCAGCGCTGCATAAATGGTGATGATGATGATCATCCTCACACAATCCTCATCATCACCATTTATTTATATAGCGCCACTGATTCTGCAGTGCAACTCACTCACATCAGTCCCTGCCCATTGGAGCTTACAATCTAAATTCTCTAACATACACACACATATAGACAGAAAGAGAGACTAGGGTCAATTTTGATGGCAGCCAATTAACCTACTAGTATGTTTTTTGGAGTGTGAGAGGAAACCGGAGCACCCGGAGGAAACCCATGCGGACACGGGGAGAACATACAAACTCCACACAGATAAGGCCATGTTCGGGAATCAAACTCATGACCCCAGTGCTTTGAGGCAGAAGTGCTAACCACTAGACCACTGTGCTGCCCAACAGAGGGACTAAACAGGAGAGATGGTGAGTCCTTATTGTTTATAAGTTGTAAAGAACCGGAATGATCCTATAAACAGACTTGTGTGACATCTATGGATCATGTCATGTCAATAATATGGAAAACTAACAATTCACCGAGTGTATCCTTGATTAATGGAGTACAGTTCATGTGTCCAAATTATGCAGTAAGTTAAATATTAGCTATTAGTCATTTTGTAATTGCAGGCTTTTTATATAATTGATTTTAGTTATTCATACATTATTTGTACATTATTTTTTTCTACCGCTTGTAGCTTCTTTTCTATTAACTGTTATTTGCAACTTTGGAGTTGTGGAAAGTTATGGAGAAATGCTGCCCCCCTGTGGACTCCTGACTGTGCTGCGTGAAATCAGCTCTCCTGCAACACTCACATGATGACATACCTGTAACTCATTAAAAACACACCGACTCTTATGATGCAAATTGTCCACATCATATAATGTTTGCATAAATGGAGAAAGCATATAGCATCACGTTATAACCATAAATCTATAACTTTTGCATTAATTTTAACTTACATAACTTACCCTTTATTATCTAAACTTACTTAACTATTTCTTTCTCTCCACTAAGTGCTTCATTGTCTGCTCGAGAGGTCAGTCTCACCAACACATCATCCTCTCTGGACCTTCCCTTTGATACTACCACTACAAAGCAGGCAGATTTGTCCTGTCAATCTGTGCAGGCCACCACAAACCAACCACTTTCTCCACTCCATCCTGAACTCCTGGACACAATGGGCCTGATTCATGTTTGAAGGTGTATCCCTTTGTGTAACATTCTGCACTGTGCATGCCCACAAATGGACATTACACCAATGAGCGCAATTCCATGACAAATGACTATCTATGAATTGAGAGGCAGAACAGGGGTGGGAAGGCGTGGACTAAGGAAGGTCCTGAACAGTAAGGGTGCTAGAAAGCACATGTGTGTTTCAAGTTCTGTTTTAATTGTAAGTACGCTTGCTTTCCGTCGTTTCATTTGCGTCCGTTATAAGGCAGGTGTAACTGACTGATGAAAATGATGACTAAACATGGAATTGCCTTGCACGATGTGATGATTGTCAATTCACCAGACACCACTTAACTCATCAGACAACACTATTGAAGACCATGGCAGGGGGACGCCAATTGTGCCATTGTATTTAATTATTGAGACTTGCGGTCCTTGTAAAAGAGATAGGTGAAACTTTCACACATGCGTGTCAGTAGCAACAAATGGAAAACTAAAGTATGGTTTCATTTCTTTATACTATAGCATTGCTTTTATTTTGTTTTGTTTTTTATTATCCTTTCTACGCATACATTAGCAATAATGTTTATCTTTTTTTACGTAAATATTTTAAATTTACAGACTTGATTCTACTGGTCAGAAAATTTTTATTATATAAAATATATTAAGTTTAGTTTTTTTTATTTTACACACATACAGAACATGAATACATTTACATTTCACCAACATAAAAGTTGTGCTAGTTGGAAGTAATTTTTGTTTATAATGTAAAATTTCGGAGTCCTGAAAAATCTTCAATGCCTAAGAGGTGATCCTGTTGGCTGATCTTCCTTTACACACACATTACCATATATACTCGAGTATAAGCCGACCCGAATATAAGCCGAGGCACCTAATTTTACCACAAAAAACTGGGAAAACGTATTGACTCGAGTATAAGCCTAAGGTGGAGAGAGAGTTTAATGAACAGTGAAGTAAAACATGAAGCTGTGGTCAGAGGGAAGGAAAACTGCCAGACATGGCATGAAGTCCCATTAATCCAAGAGGATGTTTTCCTTTCAGTTAACCATAGGAAAGAGGGCATTATCAGACCTACTCAGAGAAGTGTTGGGTTTTGCAAATAACCGCACCTGTGGTTGGAGAAATATATGGAGTTTTGTTCTTTTTCCTTCCTCAAGTTTGCTGTCTCCAATTGAAACTCCCCACAAGACAGTTAGCTGGGCGAGTGCTTTCACTGTATTGCGTTTTCAGTAGATCATGTGAAGTGGAACAAGTGCGTTAATCCCCTCAACATGGAAAGTTCAGCTCAACAAAAAGAGCGCACACAGCCCACCCCACATGCCACTTTTACTGCTTACCCAGCAGCCATAGGATGTTCTTAGTACACTTGTTTTTTTTATCATGTCCAACTTCAACCCGAGGGGGGAGGGGGAGGGGGATAGGGAGAGAGAGTTCATCCTTTTACTTACCTTCGCAGAGACTAGATCAGTCAGGGTTCCACCTCCAGCATATAAAATGTGCTGAAAAAGTCGGCTTATAGACGAGTATATACGGTAATAATTTTACATTTCAAATACACTTTTTCACACGTGTATATCTAGGGTCATTTTTACAGCACCAAAAAACAAGTGGAATTACGATATCCATAAAGTGCAAACTACCATTTTCTAACTTTGTGGTAATTTTACATATTCAGCCATTCTAATTGTGTATAATCCAAGGGATAATCACTGAAAATACATAGTAAACTTGACAGTGTTTTATGTTTAATGCATAATAACTACATTGTATTGTGTTTATAAAGTTTTTAAAGTTACTATGTAATTCTATCTGTAATTATTTAAAATTCTTGACTTGGAAATGTATTATAACTTGATGACATCAAAGACTATTACATATTTTCACAAATGTTTACTAGTGTAGCTACATTTATTTCTTCAGAGCATTAAAGTTTTTGGAATAGTTAATGCATGTGTTATGATATGATATGATATTTAACTGTTGGTGTTTGTTCTGTGGCTTGTGGGGGACTTTCTGAGGTGTCAATAGATCCCACACCACACTACTTGTTCATCTATGCAGGCCAATGCTGTGTGCTCCACACAGCGCTGTTAGGTCCAACGACGCCATGGGTCCACCACCTGTCCCTCTTCCATGCCTCTGGTTTTCATGCACCTTGTCTTCTAGGCGTCGTTTAAAATCCTGTCACCTATGTGAAATGTGCAAATGTTAGATATGGATAGTGACATCTCCTTGAGAAAGTCCTAAGGATAAGGACAAAACGCGTTGGTGGATCTAACTGCTTTTATACATTTGTACATTTTAAACGTTTGAAGGCTGGACTGCTGGACAGATGTGAAGCATTTCTATATAAGCTGTAGCTACAGCAGAACTAAGATCACACATATATCACTAAAGATTGCCAATACTGTAGAGGAGAAGCGTCTATCAGTAAACGGCATTCCAGGGTGATTGGAAGTGAGAGCAAGGCTTCACCGGAATCAAGTCCCGGACATCTTGGCAGATGGCTGCCTGACATCTCAACTGCAGATCACAACCCACTAGCTAATAACAGGGACAGCTAGAGGCTATACCCTATTTATTTATCGGAACCACATTTTTGGTGATTAAATAGGAATAGGGTATATCGGCTGAATATCTAAGGTTTTATAGTGTGTATTTAAGGTACTGTGAAGATCGGTATTAGGCTGTTACAGTTGTGTACACTGCCTTTAATAACAAATTTATTGCAATAGTGGTATCTGGATAATCTGGTATCTGCAATCTGGTATTCACAGAACAAGGCAACAACATCTCAACCACAGAGTACTACTTATGCTGATAACAGGGTCAGCTAGAGGTAACATATTTTATTTATTATTCATCTGAACCACAGTTTGAGTGATTGAATAGGATAAATCGATTAAAGATCTAAGGTTATAAGGTGTGTATCCACTTTATTGTGCTTTATGGTTATATGTACATTACAATAAAGTAGAACGATTTTGATTTGAATAAACACACTTTTACTATGTTTTATTTCTTACAAGTTACAAGGTTAGTTGACAAACTTCAGTGGTTATAAGAAGTGTTGTGCGCTGGGATTTATGAAAATTGATTGTGCAATTTTAGAAAGTAGAGGGTTGCTCTATTTCCCAAGAGGCACACATTTCTTTAAGTGGAGAGCGCACTTATCCTTGTTTTAAGCTTACTATTACAAATAAAATATGAATTAAGAGTTTTGTATGGACCATGTAGTTATCCCAATGTAGAAGATAAAGTATTATGTATAATAATATTGCTTGTAATACACTTCACAACAAGATACTACACATGCTGTGTAATAGTGATGTGTCAGAATTATGGATACATGTGTGATTACATACAATTTAAGATTTAAATTTAAGTAATTTTTAATAACTTCTCCTATGTCAGGTCCATTTGCAAGTGATTTAGTGGTGTTTATAATAGATGGTGGCATAATGCTACATACAATAAAGGTAAATGGGTGTAACAAAATAAAATGTTAAAAAATACTAATATTGGTACAAATTTTAAAAAAGGATCAATAGATAGGATGAGAGAGATCACTTTTTTTCCCAAACAGAACGCCGTCATCTCTGCCTTCACCAGGAGGCCAGGGGGGTGGAGACATAGGAGGAGCCCCTGGAGGAGCACCAGAAGGAACCTCAGAGGAGCCCCTGGAGGCCCAGCTGGAGGGCTATGAGGTGGTAGACAGCCAATCCAAGGCCCCTAAAGAAGAATGTAAGTATCTTGATTTAAAAATGCAGTAGTATATTTTAAAAGGTTGTTTATGGAAAAAAAAGTATAGACCTCACAAATTGTTTATTTGCTGATTCCATATTTACATAGGCCTAGACAAATGCAGCTGTTCTATTGGTGTATGAATCGGTGGTAGTCAGTTTCACGGTACTAACCACCCCAACACATAAGAGAACGAATAGTACAATGACCTGCAAAAAAAAACCTACTTACCGGAATGCAGATTACTTCAGATCACGACTCGCTGTGTTGCCGGCTGGAGAAAATGACATCATCAGCAACCGCGACTTGGCTTAAAGCGGAGATGGACGGACCCGGCTGTCATTTACGTCATGTAAGTATTATTAAGGTTTAAGGTTAGGGTTAGGATTAGGGTTAACCCTAACTCCTAACCCTAATATCCCTAACACCCTCCTCATGTCGTTCTCTTCTGTGTCGGAGTAGTCAGTACGTTAATAGGTACTACACCTGTATGAATTAATGGGCATAATAACCGTTTGTTCTTAAGTAATACACCCCCACCAAACTACATCTGCATGTGCCTCCAAAATGAAGTCCTCTGGCTAGTACTGTGTTAACAAGAATATGATTCTTTAGTATAATTTATAGTAGTGTAGCACCTCTCAGTTTTGTAGAGCTAGAGAAATGTGGGACTAATGTACACCCATAAAGCAAAAATATGTATCTAACATGTAATACTGTTGTGATGTTTAAATATATTTTTTTTTCCCCAAGTGCAGAACGAACACCCTTACCCACTTTAATTGTGAAAATTGGACAAAATAAAAAAAATATTATTTTAAACACCCCTCCCTATATACATGTATGGTAGACCCACCATCCCTCCCTCCCTTTAGATTTGCATGGCAGAACCCCCCCTATAGATTTGTATGGCAGATCCCCACCCTTCTACCTCCCTATAGATTTGTATGGCAGAACCCCCCCCCCTCTCCCTCCCTATAGATTTGTATGGCAGAATCCCCCCCCCCCTCTCCCTCCCTATAGATTTGTATGGCAGACCAACCACACTCTCCCTCCCTATAGATTTGTATGGCAGATTCCCCCCCCCCCCCTCCCTCCTTATAGATTTGTATGGCAGATCCCCCCCCCCCCCTCTCTCTCACTATAGATTTGTATGGCAGCACCCCCCTTTCCCTCCCTAAAGATTTGTATGGCAGATCCCCCCTCTCCCTCCCTATAGATTTGTATGGCAGATCCCCCACCCCTCCCTCCCAATAGATTTGTATGGTAGATCCCCCCCCCCACCCGCTCCCTCCCTATAGATTTGTATGGCAGATTTCCCCCCCCCCCCCTCTCCCTCCCTAAAGATTTGTATGTCAGATCCCCTCATCCCTACAATAGATTTGTATGGCAGATCCCCCCTCTCCCTCCCTATAGATTTGTATAACAGATCCCCCCCCATCCTCCCTATAGATTTGCATGACAGATTAAATCCCCCCCACCCCTTCCTGGCAGCCTCGTCACTTACCTGTAGTTGGGCTGGCCAGCGCAGCTCCTCTCCTTGTCAGGCCTTGTTGAAGACTGGAATAAAGGAGACCACTAACTGGTATTACCACTACTGAACTAGTAGGTGTGGAGTCTAATGAACCCCTGGTATTCGCCAGGGACCCCCGCAAGGAGGTTTGGACTTTCGCTGCACAGGGCATGCAGGTCGCGGTCCTACTAACCAGTTGCCGGTGTAGTGATAGAAGGGTCAAACGGTCCGGGTCAAGCCAATCGGGATGCAAGGTACAAAAGGAGAATCCAGAAAGGTAGTCAAACAAGCCAAGGTCACAGGAACAATATGGGACAGACAGATAGGAGGATGGTCGACAAGCCGGGTCACAACAGGAGAGGGGAGCCGGGTCACAACAGGAAACAACAACTGGAATGCTGGAGACAGAACCTGTTACTCTGGCACCCTAATAGCCAGGTTCAAATAGAGGCAGCTGGAAGGAGATTGGAGAACCAGGAAGAGGCACGCTACGTGACAGGTTGCCTAGCAACGGGATGGAGCAGGGCGCATGCGCCCGATGGGGAGCTCCGGCGGAAGCCATAGCGCATCTGTTGCTAGGCAACAGAGCGCTCCGGCTAGAGGAGGCAGGCGTCCATCCCCATATGGCAGGGGAACCACGGGGATGGACTCAGGAAGTCTCCACTCCTCAGATCAGCAGCCAGGAAGTGGAGACTTCCTGCTTCCTGTCTGCTGCACAGTATTGTGGGTGCCCATACAGCAGCAAGCAGCCTAGCGATTGGCTGCCTGTTGCTGACCACTGACCACCAATGACTTTGATCGTCGCATTCCCAAACACACCCCCCCGCCCATCATCACCATTTATTTATATAGCGCCACTGATTCCGCAGCGCTGTACAGAGAACTCACTCACATCAGTCCCTGCCCCATTGGAGCTTACAATCTAAATTCCCTAACATACACACACATACAGACAGAGAGACTAGGGTCAATTTTAAAGGCAGCCAATTAACCTACTAGTATGTTTTTTGGAGTGTGAGAGGAAACCGGAGCACCCGGAGGAAACCCACGCAAAAACGGGGAGAACATACAAACTCCACACAGATAGGGCCATTGTCGGGAATTGAACTCATGACCCAGCACTGCGAGGCAGAAGTGCTAACCACTGAGCCACCGTGCTGCCCCAAATATTAATTCATCCCCACTGGAATCCACCATTACAGAAGTCTCTGTACTTTGATGTAATTGCAAGTAAAAGCCTTCCTCGTGCAATTTGTAGTTCATTTTACAGCAGACCTGTAACGATTTATGGGCAATTCTTTTAGAAATAACTAGAGGGTATATTTACTAAACTGTGGGTTTGAAAAAGTGGAGATGTCTCCTATAACAACCAATCAGATTCTAGTTAGCATTTATTTAGTACATTCTACAAAATGACAGCTTGAATCTGAGTGGTTGCTATAAGCAACATCTGCACTTTTTCAAACCCGCAGTTTAGTAAATATACCTCTAGATGTCAAAATGTTGTGCTGACTTATCTGCATCACCACTGGTTCTCTTGGGAAAGTTTTTCCGAGCAGTTCCCTGAGAAACTGAAGGAGGAGACATTGTTATGTCATGTCAACTTGATCTGTCAACTTGCTGACCAGGAGCTCATTGCATCTCTTGAGATCTGGGTCAGTTGGAAAGAAAGAGAAGACATAGCGCTTAAATCTAGGATCAAGCACCGTCGCCAAAATGCAATGATCCAATTTTAAGATGTTGATAACTATTCAATGCTGGTGAAGCAAATAAAGTACTTGATCTACAAGTCCGACATACTTAACGGAATTTTTTGTTTCATCTGCTCCTTCAATTTCTTGAGCTGCTTTTCCAAAAGTGATGACGTCACACCCGATCTTAATTGCAAACAGAGAGGGGAAGAGGGACGCCGGCACCGCGATCATGTATTTGTATACACACATGATCGTGGCAATGCCGCCGCCGACCCTTCCCCCCTAGTAAAATGGTGTTGAGATGGAATTTGGTAACAGGGACACAGGACCTCAATTAACTGTCTAAAACCTGTTGCATTAATGGTGTATATTGGACGCAGATCTAATACTAACATAGTCGCCTGTGATCCGCTGTGCGACTGGGTGACAGCTGTCATACGTGCTTCCTATTGCAAAGGATTGTTTAACAGTCAATTGTTGTAAACTACTAGTGGTCTTCTTGGTCTGCTTCTGGGTTGAAGATCCACCCACAGCAGCAGGAGCAGCAGCGGGATTTATATCAGGCCTGTCCAACCTGCGGCCCTCCAGATGTTGTGAAACTTTAAGTCCCAGCATGCCCTTCCAGCTATCAACAGGTTGTCTACTGGCAAAGCATGCTGGGGCTTGTAGTTTCGCAACACCTGGAGGGCCGCAGGTTGGACAAACCTGCTTTATATGCTTCAGAGGATGGAGGACCAGCGAAAAGCAATCAGTCCTATAGTTCATTGCTTTGTTAAACTGTACCTGATACCCCTCCTGTTTCTGTGTGAGTTTGTTTAACCTTTTTAACATATTTCCCAAAGACAATTCCATCTTGCACTGTTTGACACTTTGGCCTTGGTCTATAGGCTTGTGTAACAGTTGACAATTAGGTCATCAATTCACATGGTGGACAGTATGATTAGGTAGACTATTTAAATGTGGACAGTATTATTATAGGGCTATGGGTATGGTTAAGGATTGGTATTGGGACTGGGATAAGAACAGGTGTAGTTATAGGGACAGGTCTAGGAAAGGGCCAATGTTAAAGTTTGGGATAATACTGTCTATATTTCAATTGTCAACCTAATAAATACTGTCTACATTGCAATTGATGTCCTAATAATACTGTCAATGTCTTTATATTGTCGACTTTATAACCTTGTCTACTCTGCTGCCCATAAATCATATTATGTCAATCCAACATATGGGTGAGTGGGAGATCCCAAGGACAATTCCATCTTGCACCACTTTTTTATGTTTTTGGCGTTACTAATCGACAGAGCAACCAGGCAGCTCACTGCAGTCTTATAGTTCATTGACAACATTGTTAGCTTGTTTTGTGGGGCCCTAAACAAACTAAGCACCAGCCAAAAACTGGCAATCCTTGTCATTGAAGTTCTTGGTTTGTTAAAATGTGTATGTCCTTTTTAAGATCAAACATAAGAATGGGTGGGAGGGCCCAAGGACAATTCCATATTGTACTTTTCCTTTCAGCTACCGCTGTCTGGCAATGTTTCCTAGATGTGCTACAAACTGCCATGTACTTTGCAAAACTTAGATTTCCCAAGAGATCCATTAGTAATGCAGATGAGTCAGCACAACATTTTGACATCTGGGGCTAGAAATACTAAACTGCGAATTTGAAAAAGTGAAGATGTTGCCTATAGCAACCAATCAGATTCTAGCTGTCATTTTGTAGAATGTACTAAATAAATGACAACTAGAATCTGATTGGTTGCTATAGGCAACATCTCCACTTTTTCAAACCCGCAGTTTAGTAAATATAAGGTCTAAAATAATTGCCCAAAATTCGTGACACCTCTACTGTAACTCCACCTGATCGTAATATCAACATCAAAAGAATTGTGGAGAATAATTTTAATGACAGCGTACAAATAGACATGTCAGACAGAGGAAAAAAAATGCAATTTGGAGACCCATGTACAAACTTGCTTTGCAATACCTAAGCTGCCCGCCCTCCAGTGTTTACTCAGAAAGTTTTCAGCACAGCCGGGCGGGAACCTTGTCATCGATAGGTGTAGGAGGCTACTTCCTAAAATTGTGGAAAAAATTATGTTCATCAAAATGAACTACAAATTCCATGATGACTACCATTACAGTCAAAAACATCAAAGTACAGAGACTTTTGTAATGGTGGATTCCAGCAGCGATGAATTAATATTGCAAATTTGATGTACAGACTGATGAGAGGGAGGACGATGACAACATCTTGCCACTGTAGAGTTCATTAAAAGTACTGTTAGCTTAGCTGCCTTAAACCTATTGTTAGTTTGTTTTGGTGGGGGGGGGGTCGAAGTAAAATTCCATCTTGCATCACTTTTCTTTCCTGACACAGCTGTGTGGCACTGGCAATATTCTAGATATGATATACCGCTGTGTGCTTGTGTTGCTGCTCTAACCAACAAAGCTTGCTGCAGTTATACAGTTCATTGATACCACTGTTAGCTTAGCTACCTTTAGCCCATTGTTAGCTGTTTTGTGGGGGCCCAAACAAACCAAGCACTTCAACCACAAAAGCGGCACTCCTTGTCGCTGAAGTGCTTGGTTGTTAAACTGTACCTGCTACCCTTCCTGTTTCTGTGTGAGTTTGTTAAACTTTTTTAGCATATGGGTGAGTGGGAGGTCCCAAGGACAATTCCATCTCGCTCCACATTTCTTTTCTGCCACTGCTGTGTCACAATGTTTCCTAGATGTGCTATGAACTGCCGTGTGTTTGTGTCATTGCACTGTCACTTAGCATCCAGTCAGCTCGCTGCAGTCTTTGCCCAAAAGTGGATGCAAATAATATTATGACCTGTGAGGTGGTCAAAATTGACTGGAAATGACTGGATATTTTAGCAATCTTTCAAAATAATACAGATCTAAAACCAAAACACGTGAAGGTGGTTTTGCCAAAACCAAAACACAAAGTTAATACAGAACCAAAACCAAAACACATGGGTCAGTGAACATCTCTAATATAAATATAGAAGCTCTAAGTTTTGAGTAATGATTTTTTATGTATAATAAATAAGTTTTCACAAACGATAGACCTTCATTGACATTAGTCCTAATCCCTTATTTGTAGTTACTCAAATAATAGTTACATTAGTTAATACATTATTTTAAAACATAAAATGAATTAAGCCAGTACATTGTATGTCTTACAGAGAAAATACAAAATATGGCTAGCAACTTGAGGCTTCCATCATAAAGCTACAGGATTAAATTAGGTGAGTACAGCAGTATCATATTCTTTCATAAGGTTGAGAGAGTAATTGATGGCTTTCATAAAGAAAAAGGAAACAGTAAGTCAATTATACAGACTTGTGGTGTTGAGTATCATCCAATCACGTTTCTACACTGTACTAGAATACTCACAATTTGGTTATTGTGAGTTTCTTTCAGTTAATAAATGCACCCCACTGGTTCCCCCAACTTTATCTGTAAAGCATTAATGGAAGCGAAGACAAAATAAAAAATAATAATATAATTAATATCAGTGCTGATAAATTGCTTTCTCTATATTTGTCATTGTTGCATCACTTTTCACACCTTAACACCGTGTTCCCTTTCCTCCTGCTCCCCCTCGCCATTCTCATCATTATCCCTCGCTTGTACTACTCCCCCTTCTGTATTGTTATGGCTGGAGGAGGCTGGGCAGGTGTATCCTGGCTGTTGTTGATGTTGCTCAGAGGTTCAGTTTGTCCTTGACTCGGGGTGGACACTGAAAAACAAGGAGAAATATCTGTGCAGTCTTTGGCTGCGAGTTGGAAATGCCAGACAATCCCTGAGAACCTCGCGTGTCATTGTGGACACCGCCTACACTCCCAGTGCAGAACAACCAGCCAGCACACTCTATCTATCAATCTCTCCTCTGCCCATCATATTTGTCTGTTCTCTGTGTCTCCCTTCCGGCTCCTCTCCGTTCAGCTTGTGCTTTTTCCATTCTATTCTTCTGCAGCTGAGTGGAAACTTGGGGACGCCCTTCTCAGTACTATGCACTATAGTTTATATCATGTTCACATGCTAGCAGTATCATGAACAATCAATATTTGATTATACACACAGGGGGTTATACACTAATAAAAATAAAGAGTAGTTGCTAATGTGCAGTAACCCAGTTATCATTCAACATCTCAAGATGCGACCATCTCGACAACAGTAGCATATGCACCAGGCAACCACAGGCATAACAAGTGTTTATATCTATGCTATCATCGTCCATGTGTATAGAATAGAGAATTATGTGAAAGTCACATTACCCTATTTGTACTCAATATTGTAATGCATTGAAGATTCAAATACACAGGGAATAGTGTCTGGACAGTGTTACTATATTAAAAATGGTGTCACATTTTACATATAAATTGTAATTAAATGCAAACATGAACATAAATATCTGTTTTCCCCTTTAAAATTCAAATCTGCTTTCTTTCCACAGTTGAAATGGAAATATCAATTAAGCAATGCAGATGGCTGCAGCTTCATATATTATAGCAGCCACACTAATGACTTATGTGCAATCAGCTGTAGAGTGAATCCGCAATCAGAATCAGATAGATAGTACTGTTGTTTGTCATCATCATCATCATTGCATCTTGTTGCACCATCCCTCCATCATCTGCAAGAAACACGGCAGGTATATATGCGTCTACGTCCTGTACAACGCCCTATGCCCCTCCATCCCTAGCCTCTCCAATCGTAAAGAACCCTCCTATAACTACATATATATCTTATTAAAACTCCTCCTTTCACACCCTATATAACCTCTCCCTATAACTCCTCCTTTTACTGCAAATATCTAACTATAATTACTCCAAATAATTTCTTCCTATAACTCCACTTATTATTCAGTATAACCCAGCCCTTTACTTTCTCCCTAAAATTTCTTAAATCTCTTTCTATAACGCCTCCCACAACTCCATATAACCTCTCTATATATCCCAACTTCTGTCTCCCTACAACCGCTCGCTACAACTTCTTCAATCTTTGATTAATCTGTCTGTACACCCATCTTATACTTGTTCAATAGGTATACATGGGAGTTGATTAGGAAACAAGCGGTCACAACTGTAATTCATCACTAGAGGGAGCTATATGACCAATGACTGGGCTTACAATGCGTCTGCAGTTACCTAGACAAAGTATTGTTCATTTTTATCTACCTAAAAAGGGTATCCCAAAATTACTCCATAAACACCTATTTTAGAGGAGCAGAACATAGGTATGTTACGAGAAAGATTTCACAGCTTTACGATGACTGGAACCTGGAACAGCTCTATGTGAGTAGAATGTTCATATGAAGCACACATAATATGCACATTCCAGTTACAGAAATGATACCAGTATTACAGACACACACAGTGCACATTCCCCTTCCATGTAGTGCCAAATCTATGACAGTATAAATAAGGGTTATGGATCTGTACCCGTATGCTGTCCGCTCGGATGAGTTTCTCTTGGTTTGTAACATTAATCAATCGACAGATGTACAGCTGTGCATGTATCCCTTCTCCCAGCCCTGACACACACTATGCCCAGGTACTAGCAGCCTTAACTTCTGTGTACTTATGTGATACAAACACAAATGTTTAATATAGGAGTCTATATGTGGATAAGCCTTATAGTACACAAGTGATATTAATATATCTATACACTCTAGTAAGTAACATTGAGTTCTTGTATTCCTTATAACACAAACGCAGAAGCAATGACACGACACCCCTATTATCAGTATTATGCGTCACCTTGGGTTTATATGACCTGTATAAAGCACTCAGATTAGAGCCGTCTGCTTTTATATGGTCACAAAACCCCCCGGCTCTGAGTAACATCATCATTTACATTAGGGAGTGTGTTATCTCACACATCGTCACGGTCTACTGTGAATTATATTGATATTGAATTTTAGCATTTGAGTAGACAACAGTATTACAAATCATTTATTATAAAGAGCAAAAAAACAAGCAAACCCTGCTGTTTGATATCTGACACCGTTCAACGCACGTCTTGCCCTATTGGACTTACATTATCTTAATAATATACACAGTACACCAACTCCTGTATACATGCATATAGCCTAATGTTTTTATCTGAACAGGCTTGGATGCATAATATTTTCCATTGGGTTCTACTTATAGAAATGCCTAACATGACACCTGCATGTCACAATATTACAAGCTTACAACAGTTACAAGAATGGGCAGTTAATGCAAAGTGTACTGGATTGGTATTCTCCATTATTCGAGTGTAATCATGCCTTACAAATTCCAGTTTTCCCAGTACGATTAGTTATTAAAGTTATCGCATTGTACCATTTGACTTTTCTATATGTAAAGGGACTGTAACCCTATCATTTTTATTTCCCTTCATGTAGACTGAATATATAAGTCTGCTTGCAGTGCTTACAGTTCCATTATTTGCTTTCCCTTCCTCTAGAACCCTGATTTCCTCATAGAACTTTCCCGTCAAACTAATTGAGCTGTGTTAATCCTCTCCCAATACAACAGTATAGGGTACACGGGCTAGTGGCGAGATGTGTGCGATATCATGGGCAGGTCCAAATATGGAGCAGAGAGCAGACAAAAATAAAAGAACAACTGACTAAATTGGTTTATAAACAAACAAGAATACATAAAACTATGTGTAGCATATACACTTCCCTGTATTAAACACAATTAAAGACAAAACACTTGAAGTTAGTGTTAGTTTAGTGACACACTGGTGTTTTTGTTTTTTAGTTGCATTTTTTTCTCACAGAGCAAAATCATTATTTTTATTAGTTATTTGTGCTGCAATTTCCCATCATTTTTAACTTGCTCCAATTGCTGCTGAAAGTAACCACTCTGAATAGCAATGTCTATGTTGTGTTTGAGGTCTGGCATGCAAAGCTACAAACTAACAGCTACAAGTTGAGCTGCATTTGCCCATAGTGATTTGTACAGCATAATAATTAACTGAAGCTTTTTATTTCTGCAACTTTAACTGACAGGATTGTTGAAAAAAAAATCACGAGTGTGTCACTATCCTAAAGCACCTTCTGGAGAGAAGAATAATTACAACAGTGTTTCTAAGAAATAATTTTGGATGTTTCATTGTCGAATGCAATGTGTGGAACACAGAGGATCATAGGCCTTTCTGGTCAACAGTGGCTTACTCCTTCATATGACATAGTGATGGAGTTCATTCATTCTTTACCAGGTATTCCCATTATGTATTAAACGAAGATCGCACATTGTAGAAGCAGGTGTTGTGACAGCATAGCACACACGAGTAAGCCTTGGGAGACTGGGAAAGATGGAATAAGGGCTAGGACGTACCATCTTCTTCTGGCGGCAAAGGTGCGGCTTGTACTCTCCCACCCATAACACAAACTCTAGTCAATGACTGCTTGAAGTTTATGAAAACGGTGAGTGGACAAGAGACAAGACAGAGAATATATCCTCCCTTGTTCCTAATGTTAGTCATTGTAATAGGCAATTACAGGAAGGAGCACAAGGTGCATAAGCACTGCGGGAGGTGGGAAGAGGAGTTAGGGGCTAGAAAGCAAGTTAAGAATCTTATCAGGGTTCTTAAGTCACATCATGGGACTAATGGCTCCGAATGTGGGAGCAATAGGCACACAGTCACTCAGGCCCTGTATTCCAGGCATTGTGATCAGCACTATAATGTTTGAAAGGGGCAAGAATTGCAACTAATATTCTCATCTCCACTTCAATAAGAGGAGGCTATGGGTGATAATGTGCTCCACAAAAGAAAATAGAAATAATTAAAAAGGTCTCAAGAATAGAGTAGCATTGTTTCCATGTGGTAATAAATGCTGGAAGTATGTCAGCATTATGAGTGGTATTTAAGCGCTTGTACGTGTTTGTGTTGAGGCCATGTGCACACAGGGGACTTTATACCTGTCAGTATCCACATGAGATTGCTGTTACTTGTTCTACTCTCCAATGATAACAGAAGTGTAATAGGAACTGAGCACCAATACTTGCCATAGACACAGTGTATGATTCTGAACTGCTCCAATAAATAATGGTACTGATCCCCACCCATTTCCATTTGAAAATACAGCCTTGTTGACTACCTTTTGGCAATGTACATTTTGCTTCATGAGAGCAAGTGCTAACACTTGACATTGGTAGATAGGGTTCTTCCATAGGTTCTAAGATAGGGGTAGGCAACCTGCGGCTCTCCAGGTGTTGTGAAACTACAAATCCCAGCATGCCTTACCATCTATCTGCTGGTTATCTACTGGCAAAGCATGCTGGGACTTGTAGTTTCATAAACACCTGGAGAGCCGCAGGTTGCCTACCCCTGTTCTAAGAGAAGAGAAGGCAAACTGTACTGCACTTACTGTAGTGACGCCAACACGGATTCCTTTTTCTTGGCCGTGATCATATGCTGTAGATTGACTATTTCCTTTTCCATACACTGTCCTAGGCACAGACTTCTGCCACATTTAATTTCTCTCTTAATCCTGTTGCTGCTCATTTATATAGGGCGCCTGCGCTACAGCACTTCTCTATTCCTCTACTAGTGGTAACCCGGCTGCTCACTTACTTTCACAATATACACTCCATCACCAAGCTTATGTCCCTGCGCTTCGCGCCATGAATTTTAATGTGAGAATGTTCAGGTTAGTAGAAGAAGTTATTAAAATACATTTAAGAACATCTGCAACTCTTGTTAAAGGTAGGCCTTCTTTCTTAACAACCTTTCCCCTGTCTTCAGTGATTTTACTGAGATTTCACAGCAGCTGAGGAGGCAGAGAGAGGAGGCTGAGGGACAGTTCATGGAAAAGAATGTTAATCCTCAAGCTCATGTCAGGTACTTGATGACCAGAATCATGAAGACACAGGTCAACAGCATCCCTCCAATCATGATGACCTTATCCTGGAATGCTCTCTTCTCAATCAGTCTCATGACCGTATTGGAGAGACCCAGCATGTTGGCAACATCCAGAATCTTCTTCTGGGTTCCCTGCAAAGGTTAAGGGAAAAATGGGTAAAGAAAAGTGAGAGGAGACGGACAAAAGGGTAAAATAAGGGTGGTACTAGAGAATATAATGATAGAAGATAAAAAAATATACTGTTTATAGAATTCAAGCATTAACAACATAGGAGAAAAATATCAGACAAAATAAAGTAAATATTCAATAATATCATGAAAATGGAACATGTCTGAAAAACAATTTGTGAAGACAATTCAGTAGAGCTACCATCCTGTAAAAGCAATATATGTAAATATTATGACGAACAAGTACATTAAAGTGCATTTATGACCTGTACAAATTGGAGGCAGGCATTTTGTTCAAGCCCATCAAATTACTAGAAGCTATGCACGTTAAGGCCCAAAATATATTTTTAATGTATATGGTGCAGTGTACTACCTTGTCTTTTTCTGGCTGTCAGAATAGATCTTTATTCAGAAAGTAGCTTCATAGTTCACCTCCCCCACTTAACAGGTAGCTGGCAGGACTAGGACAATGGTAAACCCTACTTGTAGTTCAAGACAGTCCAAGAGTAACAAAAATAAACAACTCTGCCAGATCACATATGTATAAAAGTACAGAAGGAAGATAAAAAGAAAATCACTGTAGTAAAAGTTGCAAGAAGACACATACAAACCTGTATGTTTTCTAAAAGGCGGAAACCCTTTAAATGTGTGATGTGCATAAACATTCTGTCATATCGACACCTTTGCACTCACTATAATGTACAGTTATGCTTTATAATAGAAACAACACCTCAAACACATTCACATCGAGTCAAGCGGCCACCAGCAACAGTGGCAGTGTACAAGTACCAATGGCTACATAAATATTCCTTTCACTACCCTCTGGAAGATGTGACTACTTGGGATATCAACAGAGACGAAATTGTGAAGCTAGCAGACTCTGAACAGGCGAGGTAGGTGCACAAAGCAGAGGGGTAAGTGAACAATATGGGCCGGCTGTTTGTTAAACCCAATTTGCAATTGGCCCAAACTGTTTTGTGTTACTTCTCCTGAGTCAGTCCATTCCCCAAACTCGATCTTGGCCCTTAGATTCCCCACCTTTAAGGTCTTCCTTTGGTCCCTCAGCCCTTCCAGTACACTGGTCCCACTCCCCAGAAGGTCGTCTATCCCTTGGTGGGCGTTACGGACGGATGAATTAAATTGGAGGGTTTCATCAATGTGTATTGAGGTCTCTGAATCCTGTGTGAGAAATCGGGAAGGGGGTGACCCCATGGGTTATGGTGTATTTGGAGACACACAAAGGTTTTAAATTATATTCTATCGTTAGACATCTCTTCACTTAGCCCACAGATCTATGCATTGTGTAGTCAATGATTACATTATACAGCACTTTATTGACATTTCTTGCTCACAAATAAACATTAGTTAAGAAATACCTTTAAAAAGTCCAAGTAGTCTATGTTGGTCAATACTAGGTTAGGTGTACTACATTCAAGGATATGTAACCATATATAACTGTATACATAAACAGATGGCTGTTTCCCATGATCCATTACGTGTTCATTGCAGGCTAAGGAGGAAGCAGCAAGATTCTTGCCGTTAGTACTGTACAGTCAATTAAACTACTCCAACAAATGCTACTGAAGACTTTATGCACAGGCATGTGGATCTAGACATGGGAGCCTTGGATTTCTTAGCGTGCCATATTCTTGGCCTGGGATCTCTAAATGGCAGCCAAAGCTAATGAAATATAAAAAGACTGTCAAAACAGTAAAAAAAAAAACACAAACAAACAAAAAAAACATAACCTAAAATCAGTAACTGTCCACATAATATGCAGAAAGCGTAATGGCCGCTCAGATTAAGACTTACATTGGTGGTGTAACTTCTTGTCAGTAGTTCCTCTCTGTCTCTTTCCTGTTGCTCTCTAGTGTAGCGTCGATGCTGGAAGTTTCTCAATGCTGTTTGTAGATGCTGCACATCATATTTCAGCTGGTCTACTCGGCTAACAATCCAGAGGAAAAAAAAAAAAAAAAAAAGACAGAGGCTTTAGTCAGTTCAGCTAAAAATGTGTTCTTACAGTGAGCACATCCTGTCTTCTATCCCAACCAGCTATAGGTCATAAATAGGCTTGGAGTACGGGCTCCTACACATAGTATGCAGCCATTTTGTGGGCACAAAATCATAAGACTACAGCTTAGCAGTTCAGAAGGAACCAGTGACATTACCTTGGTTGACACCAGTTTCTTTCAATGACCTTACAGACAGCAAGTCTGCTGTACAGAGGAAAATCGCCTTCTCACACAAACACAACTTTCTTTCAAACATCTTCAGTTCTGGTGGACACTCATACAAAACATTTAGTAGTATATATCTGGCCCACTAAACATTTCTAGGTGGAAGTTTTATGAAGATAAAGACAGCGTCTTATCACAGACTACTATAAATGAATTTGCGAATCCATACTGCAACATTACAGCTAAGCACATGAAAGAGCAGCAGCAGGGTAAACATAATAAATAGGAATATTTAGGTATAATACTGTACTCCTGTTGGGCTGCTAGCCTATGCATGGACATCTAAATTGGTAACTAGCGAACACTGTGATTGACACATTAGCCTTCCCCATATTAGATCAAGCTCTATACTCTAGCACATTGTGGGTTAACAGAGGTATATTCCTGCTCAATATGGAAACTTCAATTGCTATCACAAAACCATACACAGGAAACCTGTTCTGTGCCCTTTTTCTGACCTGCCTCAATTAAAAGCTTCCCAAAAATGCCCTGGGGGGGTGTGTATGGAATCCAGAGGGGGGTCCGACATGCCACCCTCACAAGTATGCGAGTTCTGACTCCTTACCTTCCCCCCTATCCTTAGTAAATTATTATTCTAGACCATATGTACCTTTTGAAGTCCAGGTTATAACAGAAGATAGGATCTGGGGCATTTTTTTTTTTCTTTCAAACCATAAAAAAAAATAATTAGGAGCATTGAACCAGTGACTTAGAAAGAAATTATTTTTGCTTCCGTTTCACAGTGAGAGATGTATTTTTTTTTTTAACCCTTTCTCTGTAAATTCTTGACATAGGATAGTTGGCAAATTGGTATTAATATGAGGATGATGGGAGTAATAGTTCACTGGATGGAGAGTATCAGGTAGCCTATGTCAGGGTTATGCAGGTAACATGTCTGAAGTTCACTTCCAAACAGTTCAAATGAAAACATTCCAGCAGGCCTATCACACCGTCTGTATGGTGGGGGTCCCCTCCCTAAGACCGCAACCGTCTGCACGAACAAGAATGTAAGACGATCAATATGAAAAGCAACCCCAGGGGTGTAATTTTGTAATTAGATTGTCAAAATGAAGTAGTAGAAAGGTCTGCCAGTACACAGCATGGTTGTAAGTTCTGCATTGGGTCAGATGGTTTGGACGTTTTGTGCAGATGGAGGTGATCACAGAGGGCGACAATGCATTATACAGATACTACAATGGAACAGGATGGGCCCGATTTATTAAGGAGAGCAAAGCATAAAAAAGGAGTATCATTTGCACCTGGGCAAAACCATGCTGCATTGGACGGGGAGGTAAATTTAAAATGTGGGAACATATTTATAGTTGGGGTAGAGCATGTCCTAGATCAACATTAAATTTCAGTGTAATAATAAAGTTATTAAGTATTTGTATGTTAGATTTAAATACTGGCTGTTTTTTCACTAACCTGCAAAATAATAAACTTATTTGCACCCCTTGCATTGTAACATGGTTTGCCCCAGATAACATTCACTCCTTTTTTGTCTTAATGACTCAGGCCCGATATAGTTATTTTTTTTTATGGCAATTGAAACATTTCCATCATTGTGAAGATACAGAAAATATAGTACTCTATGAAGGATTTTCATGCATAGTTCTGTATTGGTAAGCAGTAAGCATGTCAGTCAGGTATGTCACTGGTGAAAGGGGAAAGTTTTCTTTACTAGCCAAATTTGTCTGCAGTTCTGCTCAAGATGAGGGTGAGGAATCAAATTATCTCCCATAACATGGAAAACTTTTCAGTGACAATAACTAGATTACCATTAAAGAACCACTAAACTTTAAAAATACATATGCAAACATCTCAGGAGCTTATCAAAATAAAACATATATGAGATAAATTTGTGATCATGTTGGGAGACATTGTTACAGACTTCCTGTCCGTAAAACATAGAAAAAGCAGACACTTTTAGTCACTGTTGGCCGAAAACAGCTGATAACAGACAATAAGTAGCACCCAGCTGCATGGTAAACATATGTTTTATTTTTTTGTGAACATTACTAATAACTCTTTAATATGAGGTAACAAATGTCTAGATGCCTTTTAACCCTGGAATTTAGTATGGCATTTGGTGTCATTACAGTACAGAGACCTTGATTACTCACAGTTTGGCATTCTGCCGTTTGCTCGGAGGTTCTTTGCTAGACAAGATCTCCAGACGCTCCAAGTTACTAAAGATCTGGTCTATTCTTGCTTGGATCTCATTCTCTATGACTGGTAAGGAACAAGTGACACAGAAGGACATGATCAGAAAAACTAAGTATCTCCAACAGATGGTCTTGTTCTGTAATAAATGGGATGTGTACCAACTTCTCAAGTATGCATGTTTTTGTCTGAATGGATCTGGAAAAGACCAATGGTGAAGGTAAAAACTACAATGAGTGGTGCATTAACCCTAGAGACTGTCGAGTTTTCCACAAAGTTTTAGTATAAAAATGTATCTGCCGATGCATATTAACAGCCTCTTGTACCTATTGCAAATTAAGATTTATGGAACTGAAGTATAGGGGACAGTAGTGAATGTATAATTAACAAGACTGCAATATGGGCAGCATAGTGGCTCAGTGGTTAGCACTTCTGCCTCACAGCGCTTATCTGTGAGGAGTTTGCATGTTCTCCACGCGTTTGTGTGGATTTCCTCCGGGTGCTCCGGTTTCCTCCCACACTCCAAAAACATACTGGTAGGTTAATTGGTTACGATCAAAATTGACCTTTGTCTCTCTGTCTGTGTATGTATGTTCGGGAATTTAGACTGTAAGCTCCAATGGGGCAGGGACTGATGTGAATGAGTTCTCTGTACAGCGCTGCAGAATTAGTGGCGCTATATAAATAAATGGTGATGATAAATATGAACAAGGCATACAGAAGCTTTCATATAGGATATGTAAGCATGTAACTAGAAACTGTATTGTCAGCAGTATAATATTATAATAGTGCATCTACAGTTTTACAAGATGAGGTGCCCAGAAATGATCTTGGTAGTAAACACTGAATCACTTTTCTCTCCATGTAGACAGCATTGTTTAACATGGTAGTTTAAAATGACTTCTGAAAACCGTAGCAATAAACAGTTACTTAAGCAATGAAGCCAGTTTCCATAATGATCAATATAAATCTTGAATTTTCTGCTGTATAAAAGTAGCATTAGCAGTGTAAAACAACAACAACTAAAAAACAAAAACACAATCTCCTTATGTAATCAGCAATACAACTGACATTTGAATCTATCAAGTATGTTCACTTTGTTTCCCTATCTTTAAAGAAATGCAGGATTTATTTTGCTTGTTAGTGAATAAACCCTGCTCTCCCGCTTGAAGCTCCATAGAACAAATGTGGTTCAGAATACGACCATCCCTCTCAGCTTCTGCACCGGGCTATTCTCAAGCACAAAAAAAAGTAAGTTGTTAATGTATCTGATTGGACAAGTTGCAGTATCCAATTAAATACCATGAACACCTATCATTACAGAGGGTTTACATTCAAATTATGCAGGCAAATATGCTTCCAGAAGCATTAGCAAGTAGGTTCTGGTAGGGGTAAGAATCTCTTGGACTTTGGGGGTCCTGGAAATGAGAGTCTGTGGGGTTTAGTCAGAAACAAACATCCACGAGTTCTACTTTCTAATTAAATCAGCAGTACACATTTTGCATTCTGCAGCCTAAAATAATTAGGCTATGAGTTGGACCTTGCTTATCTCCAAAGCACTTTAATCTTTCCTTAAGGAGATAAAATCAGACTCTAAAAATCAGAACATTATATTTCATCCATTCATTTCCTTCATTATGGGCACACGACAACCGTCATCATATGCTTACACATTCTACTGTTTTAATTAGTATTAAAAGTGATGAGTTGTTCTACAATGCACAACACTATGCAATGTTTTATCACAATTATAAATAATAATTGGCATACTTACGGTGTACGGACTGTCTGTCACATGTCTCCAGCCGCCCCATGTGAGACTGAACTTCGTGGACATTCCTGAGAGAAAAAGAAAAACACCTCTAAAAAAGGCAGAAACAAGGGTAATAAAATGCATAAATTACTATATGCAGAAGAATTTGTTTTGCTTAATTTCAGTATGATGAGAAGCATCACTTCTAAGGATTTTTCTTTACGTGGGTTATCCAAAGTTGCAATATAATAGATGCGAACATTAATTTCAAAAACATTACCTCAGCAACTCCCTGAGTTATGTTGTTTTAGGTACTACCTTTATAACCATTTGATGTACTTTAATAAGGATGGTGGTACTCACAGCTATAAAACTACCATTGTTTTTCACATAGATGACAGAAATAGCACTGCACATCAACATTCTGCCTCAAATAATCTTGTTACTCACACCATTGTTCTATTAAAGCAGCAATCCATTGAAAAAAATGTTTGTTTGTTTTTTTGCATAAATTGTATTGCATGCTACAAGATAAAATCTTCATATTTTCCACATTCCTTGGCTTACAATCTATGGTATGACATAGTGAGCAGAGAGGCTATGGAACAGCCCTCTGAACCCTGCATACTTTACAACTGTATCCATTCTTCTCCCACTCTGTCTTCACATGACATGCTGAGAACCTGTGTGTGACTGGCAGCCATGCTTTGAACCATCCAGAGAGATTTTGAAAAGGAGACAATTCATAGGAGGGCAGACAATAAAATAAGGGTCAGATGGATGCTTAAATAGGTAATTAACTTGCCATTTAAGTAACAAAATAAACCTTATATGTGGAATTGCTGTTTTAAATTAACATGGGAGGTGGGCTGTTAACATTTCTAGGTGCACACACACACACACACACACGCTGAGATTTGACTGCTAATTATAATGTAAAGTAGTCAAATTAGTTATTAAAATCAAATTATGAACCTCATGAAAGCCTAAAATTGCAGGGATCTTGCTTGTCAATTTTATTGTTTTGGATCAAAGCAGCCAGAAATTGCAATAGGACAAGGCACAAACTGATCACATAACCCAATGAAAACCTGATCTGACTAAACAGGATTTCTATCAGGCAATAAATCTGGTCATCGGGATTTGGCAGACAGTTTAAGGTTCACACTCACATTAGTATATATTATATAGTATGATACAATAGCACAGAGGCACTGGCAGCTGTGGCCACACTATACGAAAGGGGAGCTGCTCAACTATATCACCCACTGAGACCCATAAATCAATCTAAATACACCCTGCCCGTTTCTGTGATTCAGACTCACTTGTTACTCTGATGATAAAGAGCCTCCATGGCTCCTGCTCCTGTCTGTAACCACCAATGACAGCTCGGCGATCGATTACTTATTGATAGGTAATCAGCTGCTTATGTTTCTTTCTTTTTACACTATGCCTTGCACACGTCATCATTTCCGTGTTCCATCAGGTCCCTGGCGCCGTTTGGCTGTTCTCCTCACTGCCTGCTGGCACTCTGGTTGAGTTTCCCACACAGAAAATGCAAGTCGTAATCTTTTTTTTTTTGTTTTTTATTTATTAGTATTTCAAAAATAAGTGAAATGAAGGGAAGTTGTAATTTGTGATATTCTGACAGGAAGTAAGAGGGTACCGCACAGGACACGTTTTGGCTGTTGTCATAGCAACTGTAAATGGCTTCACATACATAGTTACAGCAAAATAAAGGTAACCTGTGGTACTCCATCTCCAATTAGACTACAAGTTTCTCATTGCTTGGCAGCCACCACATAAATACTGCACTCTTGTACAGTGTCAAAGCTAAAGTTATTTTATGTTTGTGAGACAAGTTAAATGTTAATTTTGGGTGACAATAAGATTCACAACACTGTTTAGGTCCAAACCTTTGGTGTTGGGCATTTTATATGAATTTTAATGTTGCATATGTAACACCCCCTTTCCTCGCCTAGGGTGTGTGTACTAGTCATTGTGTGACCTGTCTGCAAATGGACTCTACCTTGTATTCAGTTTCGCGCAGCACCTCCACCTTGGTCTAAGTACTGTATGCTCTTCATGGGTAGTGGTATGGAGTTAACAACACCAGAAAGATCAAGGAACCCTCCACCCCCCTACACTGGACCACAGGCACACAAAGAAAACATTATCACACCAAATTGGTCTTTAGAAGCCACACCGGCACATTTATTAGTATGACATGGACCTCTAAAAGTTTTTTTTTTTATATTATTATTATTAATCTTTATAGGGCGCCACAAGATTTCCGCTGCTCCGTACAGAAAACAGACAGTGGACCATACAGAGTAAAACAGTACAGAATAGTGAATAACAATATCAGTACTTCAATAGCTCCAAACAGAGCTTGCACAGTGGAATTGGAGCAGAAGTATAGGTAGAGAGACAGGAGGGAAGAGGACCCTGCTCGTAAGAGCTTACACCCTAAAGGGAGGGAAACAGACAGGAGGCACAATAGGGAGTCAGAGGGGAGGAGTGAGTAGCGGATTTTATATGAAAAATAGATTACTTTGGTTCGTAACAAAACAGTCACATATAACTTATGAACAATGCTGTTTAGTATCTATTCCACAAGATATATATATATATATATATATATATATATATATATATATATATATATATGTATATATATATATATATATATATACACACACACACACACGCGCGCACACAGATTACAGTAACTAAGAGGTACCTCTTTACCCTATAACACTGTTCCACAATATTTATCTAGCAAGGATAACTAGTACCAGAACTTCACACACAGTTCTATCACAGATACTTTAACTTTCTAAATACCTAACACGGAAATACATTTGGAAATCATGCAAATACAGGTAACTCTGCCTTTAAGTAGTGTCCTTCTCTTTCTTAATTTGATAAGGCATTTAGCAACCAGTTAGAACAAAGCACTGTCCCAGTCTCCTCGGCTCCTCGTTATATCACTCTCCTCAAACAACACTTGGTTCCTGTAGACTGTCGTTACTTCATAATAATGGCGGCCTATACTTTAAACTTTTGTTGCATCCTCTCTCCCCTGTACACGATCATGTAGTCACTTTGATAACACAGGTTCTTCACCATACATGCAGTAGATCATACTTGCCAACTCTCCCTGAATGTCAGGGAGACTCCCTGGAATAGGGGCCATCTCCCTCACTCCCTGAAGAGTCTGGCATTCTCCCTGATGCTGAGCCAGTACAAGACGTGGTTGGCTTCGCCAACTGTGGCATGATGACACAGTTCAGAAATTGTGTCCTATGTCAGTCAATGTATTGATGCCTTTGGAGGTGGCCATTTTTATTGAAACCAAGATTTAATCAAAGACTGGCAGGTAAGACAACATGACTTCAGTAATGGAGACAGAAATGTAAAAGACACTTCAGTCTCTAGAGATTCATTAGCTGCTTTTCTTTAATGCACAGTTGCCTACTTTCTCGGTTCTCACCCCCGCGATAGAAAAGTTGGGGGGCGGGGTTTAATGACGCAAATATCATGTCATCTTAGCCCCTGCACGTCCACCTCCCCCGGGATCTCCCTGAAGCCAACAAGGAAAAGTTGGCAAGTATGCAGTAGATAGTAGAAAAATAATTTATGCACCTCCTCACCAATACAACTCAGTCTCTTCCCCTTAGCTGACTGTCCTTTGCACTTCACCTTTATAATTATATCTCAGTCCAGCAAAAGCAGAACACAATATTGTTTCGGTCTCCCCATCTGTTCTCTACCTTACTAGTAAAGAAGGGCTCAGTCCAGTCACTCAAAAGTGAAATAAACATGGATTACTTATCAGTATTGCTCCCTGTCTCTGGATCCCAAAATGGCTCCTCTCTGCGCAAACGACCAGGAATGCTTTATCTCTCTCCTCCCAGCTGTCCTCTGCTCTCCTCCAGACCTATCAGACTTCCCTAGGATCTCTGCTCTTGCTGACATACAGAGGGTCTCTCCATGCCCTGCTTGCACGGATCCTCCTCTCTGCTACCCCTGCAGCCCTGTCCTAGCGGCACACACTCCCCTCTCCTTCCTTCTCCTCTTCTAACTGCCCCCCCCCCATGCTCTCTAATTGCTATATTTTCAATTACTTCTTCACAAGCTCCTCTTCTCCACTGCATGCTGGGAGATGCTGTTCTCTGCCTGCAGGGGAGGTATCTAAAGCAGATGTGCGGCCTGCTCGGGTCGCCAGTACTACAAATATAACACTTCCTAGTTTTACAGATTGTTTTTCGTCTTAAATTTTACTTTACTGACAGTTAGCAAATATACAGACATCAACTATGATTTATGTAGGCGTCAGTAAAGCATACTTACCAACTTTTGAAAGTTGGTTTCCGGGAGCCTGCCGGGTGAGGTGGGCGTGATGGGGGCGGGGCTCCAAAATTTGCATAATTGTGGACCCGCCCCCGTGACGTAATGACGCAAACGCGTCATTTTACAGCAGGGGACTGTAAAATTCCCGGTGAATCGCAGCGTTTTGGACCTAATTCTGCCCACTTCACTAGGAAGTGGGCAGATGCGGGGGATTACAACACTCTCCTGGGAGTCCGTGAGACTCTTGCGAAATGCGGGAGTCTCCCGGTCATACAGTATGCAGTAAAGTGTCCCTGCAACGCTTTAAAATATTGGCATGTAACAGTGTAGTAAATATTCTATCCATTAGTAAAACAGAATTATAAAAAGTATAGCATCCCATTTATATAAAGGTAGTTATTAAAAAAAAACAAACATGAATATAAAGTCACTTGTTAGAGACCATCACATGCAGCCATTGCAGCCTATATGCACTTTGACATTAGGACTACCGATGTCTGGAATTGTGCAGGAGGGAGCTAGCACCATTTTTTCACAAGAAAGACACTCAACCAGTGCCTGGTTGGTGGTTCAAAATATTGTATCAGGTGACAATCCAGAATTTCCCATACATTCTTGATTGGGTTCAGGTGACTGAGGAGTCCATGACATATGGATAATATCAATGTCATGCTCACCAGACCATTGAGCATCCGCAAATAATCTGTGGATAAGGGCATTGTCATTCTGGATGACAGCATTTCCATCATGTAATAAATGCTGTAACATGGGGTGTAGATGATCATTCAGCAATTAGCATTGTCTGTGCCTTCTAAGAGAATGACTGCATCTAAACCATGCAGGAAAATTCACCCCACAACATTATGATACCATCAGAACACTTCATTGTTGGAAACAAGTGCTCAGGCCTGTAGAGCACCACGCACCACGTATGCACTCATCTGTTGTCGAGAACACAATGAAGGATGATTCATCTGACCATAATACTTTTCCTCCACTGCTTTGTAGTCAACTGCTCTTTGCACCAGTAAAATCATTTATCCACTGCAACCCAACTAAGATACCCTCTGCGGAGTGCTCAACTGTTTTTATGAATGTGGGTGCTCGGGCTACATGTTGAAATTTGCAGTCTTTTGATATGCATTTGCTTGCCTGTTTGTTCTTGCACTTCAAATTAATACACAGATAGCGATTCTGGAGTATGCACTTCCACCTGCAGTGTTGCCCTTTGCTGATGATATCTTTTCCTTTGAGTCCTATGCTGATGTCACCTTAGACGCAGTTTATCATGAAACCTTACAAGTTGGGATGTCTTCAAATTAAGGCTGTTTAGCATACTAATAAATGTGGCTGCCATGATAAAGAGTCTAGCTAGCATGGTAGTCACAGTACCTGCACCACAGTTGTTATAGACTTTGAACAGCTTCTACTTAACAAGAGGACCAAAAAAATCCCCCTGAACATGGTTTTGTCAATATAAATAAACATGTAATTCAATAGTACACTAGAGTCATTGACTAAGGAACGTAAGTCCCATTATGTGCCGTACTTTGTATAAAATTGCTCTGTGCATGGTCAGAATATGCCAGTGAGCACAAGTGCATACAATGCATCTTTAAACGCCAAGGACACTTCCGACTGCCTACGATTTCAAGGGTGGGCCAGGAAAGGGAAGGAAAGGGGCAGACGCACGTAGGTAATGTACAGAAAGACTGTGCCAAGGTCGGGCACATGCACATTCATCTGATTCAAGCTTTGGGCATCTCTGAGGTACGTGTTTTTTAGCTGTATCACTTGCACCAGCTACAGGGCAGATGTAAGTTCCAATTCCGATAGTGATGAGGGTCACGTGTGCCAGAACATGTGTTTGCAATTATGAACAACCGTATAAATGCTTTTTATGTACAGTAGGTATTGACAACATCCTGATAAGTGTATTTCACATAGAAAAGAAAAAAAACCAACACTTTTTTCAATGTATTTTTATTAATGTTTATATTATTAACAGGTGTTAAAAAAATGTGAAATAAAAAAGGAGGTGAAATCAAAAATTCTGTTCGCTCTGATGGGACTTTATATTGCACATATACACTGTGCATATCCTGCAGTGTGTTGTGTCTGTCTGTATAAGCCAAGTGCCGTATTGGTAGAGTATACTTATACCCATATTTAATTGGAAACGTTTCTTCAGATCCACTTGTACTTGGATACGGGCACACATCCATGCAATTTGTGTCCGATTAAAAAAACCAAAACACAGTTGCGTTCACTTTGTGTTTCATGATGAATCAGGCCCCATTTGTGTAAAAGTTCAAATATTCTGTTCAGTTTTTTTAGCTATTTATTTATTTATTTATTTATTTTAAACATATTTTATTAGGGAGATTTTTCAATTTTCAAAACAGTGTAAAGATTAAGTTACATTGATCAAACAACAAATACCTTGCAAATGAGAAGAACAATGTAAACTTTTGTCATTAAAAGTAAAAACATAGAGAGGGAAAGAAAAGAGAGAAAGCAGGGGACAGGGGAGGGGAAGGCAAGGGGGGAAGGAAAGGAAAAGATGTTAGTATGGTAAGAGGGGGAAGGAAGAGGGGCACCTGGCTTGGCATCTAGATGTATTACCGGTATGTACCCTATGTTGAACGTCTTCTGACGCTATATACATTAGTCTCTATTTTAATCAGGCCTTGGTTGTTCTGTACCATAGGAGGCGAGCCAGGGATCCCAAATCGCACAAAATTTATTGGAACGGTCATTGAGAATGCTTGTAATATGTTCACAGCTATATGTCTGCCATATTCTGTTGACAATTTCAGGCAGCGATGGGGATTCTAGATGTTTCCAATTTGCTGCTATTGCGCATTTAGCTGCATTGAGTATATGGCCTATAAGCGCCATTGTATATTTGTTAACGTCCGGTATAGGCCTATGTAATAGTGAGTATGAGGGGCGGGGGGGGGGCTTACTGAGTTGACTCTGTTAATTAAATTGTGAATTTTCTGCCAGAATTCCACTAGTCTCGGACAGGACCACCAGATGTGTTGGAATGAGCCTTCTTGCCCACATAGTCTCCAACATTGACTAGAGGAGTCTGGATATATGGCTTTCAAGCGGGTTGGGACTAAATACCATCTATATAAGAGTTTATACGAGTTCTCTTTGGTACGGACACAGATAGAGCTCTTGGCGACTCGTGACCTGATCTTAGCCCACTCCTCTACCTCTAGTTCAACGCCAAGATCTTCTTCCCACTTCAGATCATAGTGATCTTTGGCAGGTTGACGAAATGCCACCATGATGCTGTAAAAAGTAGAGATTAAACCAGTAGGGAGGGATTTACCTCTGCAAAAAGTTTCTAAAGGTGTACGTTGGTATATAAGCTTAAGAGTTGGGATTGATTGATATAGATGTCTTAACTGAAGGTATTGATAGAAACGGTCATGGGGCATGTCATATCGTCGTCGTAGGTCAGCAAATTCGGGGAATATCCGCATGGGCGCAATGTCAGTAATGAATCTTAGACCTCGTCGGGACCAGTAGTGAAAAGAGGAGGGCTGTTGTCCTGGCGGAAAAGCTGGATTGTTCCACAGTGGAACTATTTATTTATTTATTTATAGCGATTATTGGAGCATGTTTGGCAGGAGCTTCAGTTACCAAAACTGTTCAACTTACTGATTTTTCCTGCTTTTTCTGTCAGCATGATTATGTTCTTCCGATTGAAAAACATCATCAACAAAATGGAATTGTGAGCGGAAGCACACACTCCCATCAACGTGATATCTCCATATATTTATTGAACGTACAAGGCAATACAGGTGAGCAACTGCAGATCAGTTGACTACAAATTATAAGTCATGGTATGAACTAACTACCAATCAAATAAGAAAGGTGATGTGATCATTTGATTCATCCTTCATCGTGTTTTTGACAAACATACTCCGCAGTCCAGAGTGCTTGTTTCCAGTAGATAAGGTTTCTGTTGGTTTCATAGTATTGAGGGTGCATTTTCCTGCAATGTTTAGTTACAGTTATTCCGTTAGAAGCCATGGTCAATGCTAATTGCTTCTTTATAGCACTGAGTAATCATCTTTATCCCATGTTGCAGCACTTCTTTTCTGATGGGAGAGGACTCTTCATGGATGACAGTGTCCCCATACAGAGAGCTTGTGTGGTCACTCAAAGGTTTGATAAACATGACACAATTTTTATTCATATGTCATGGCCTTCTCAGTCACCAGACTTTAAGTATTACTCAGTAGAGTATAAGTTATTATGGAAATACGACTGAGACAGTGTTTTCCTCCTCTATCAACCAGGCATCAACGGAGAGATTTTCTGGTGTATGCCTCAAGTTTATTAAGACATTAAATCTTCTTAGTGAACAAGCTTTTTTTTATTTATTTAATAATTGAAAAAGTGCATATTTTCATTTTATGTTTGTTTAAAAGGGCAACATGTGATACTATAAGGGTTTCCACAGAGCAAGCAATAAAAATTGCAAACTGGGGACACAGGCTTTATTATAAACTAATAGAATGTGTGTTGCATCTGTTTCTTCTGCAGATATTTAAAAAAATAAACACAAAACAGTAAAACACCAATATAAAATCACTCAGTTGTAATGTCTTAGTAAATATGCAAGCACTATACTGATCTCTATATGTTTATTCATGGAGTTGCAATAGAACATGTTTACAGTTGTTTAAGTTGAATTATGGAAATATTTGACTCAGTGGCCACTTTATTAGGTATACCTATACACTTGTTCGTTGATGCAAATCATCCAATCATGTGGCAGCAACTCAATGCATAAAATATGTAGACTTGGTCAAGAGGTACAGTTGTTATTCAGCCGAAACACCAGTTAGTGCCAGATGGGGTGGTTTAAATTTTTCCGAAACTGCTGGTCAACGGGGATTGCCATGGTCTCTAGAGTTTAGAGAGAATAGTGCGAAAAACAAAAATATCCAGTGATCGGCATTCCTGTAGGAGCAAACGCCTTGTTAATGAGAGAGGTCAGAGGAAAATGGCCAGACTGGTTCAAGCTGACAGGAAGGCTAAAGTGACTTAACCATGCATTACAACAGTGGTATGCAGAAGAGCATCTCTAAACGCATAGCACATCGAACCTTGAAGTGGAAGGGCAGCAGAAGAGTACACTGGGTTACACTCCTGTCAGCTAAGTACAGGAAACTGAGGCTACAGTTGGAAGAGGCTCACCCAAATTCAACAGTTAAAGATTGAAAAAACATTCTCTGCTCTGACGAATCTCGATTTCTTCTGTGACATGCAAATGGTAGGGTCAGAATTTGGCATAAACAACATGGATCCATCCTATCTTGTGTCTATGAAGTATATTTTCTTTGCTCACATTAGGCCCCTTAATACTATTTGAGCATTGTTTAACTGCCACAGCCTACCTGAGTATTGTTCCTGACCATGTGCATCCAGCGTTGGACTGGCCCAGCAGGGTCCTCGGAAGATCCCCGGTGGGCCCCACTGCCATATGGCCCCGCCCCTTTCCGATAGGCCAGTTGGCAACCTACAGTTTCAGCAATCCCACATAGGAGTTTTTTTCCGTTAAAAAGGAAGTTAAGTACCTTTTAAGCATGCATCGTTTTTATCAGCTTTTCACCTATAAATCATTATCTCCTTTTTCAAAATCTCTGGAAACCATACAAATATGGCTGATAGTCACACTGGAAGTCAAGTTATTTATGCTTTGTTCTGAAATCTAGCATTTAGCTCCTCCCCTCTATAAATCCTGTGTTCGCTTCTGGGCAGCAGTGGATCCTGAACAGCGTTCTGCAGCAGTGCATCTGGACTGCAGCCTTGCCCATTGGCCAGCTAGAAGGAGGTAAGAGTTATTATTTTTATTTTACAAATGTCAAGTGTGTGAGGCTAGGAAGTGAGTATTGGGGAGAGGTGGGGCGGTAACTTTAAGCTTTGCCAAGGACGCTGAGCAACCTTGCACTGGCCCTGATGGCCCCAACCTCTACTGTGCAGAGACTCTAGTAGTGAAGGGGGTGGAATCAGTGACATCTATTCTGAAATGTCACTGCTACAGTTTTTTTTTGTAGGCCATGATTCTAATTAAGTTTAAGAGGCAAGATCACATGGTTCAGTTTTGAATAATAAATTTCATTTTTATTACTCTTAATGTGTGTTAATAATACATTAATATCATATATCTATTGATTATAAAACTATACTACAAGGATAAAATATGAAGAATAAATTAACTATTTGTTTTTTAATACACGTTTTTTTCAAAGAGGTTCAAAGAGACCCAATGTAAATAATACGGTTTTCGGTTTTTGTGGTCCAACCCATTGGTTAAAAGGGTTGGATCACTCCTATGCTGAAATAATGAAAGCCTGTTACAAGAGGGTGGTGGGAATGAGGAACGGAGAACGTGTCATGTGATCAGATTATATTCAGCCATGTTCCCGCCCTCCTTAACCTGTAATCTCCTTCTGTATTAAGTCCACTTAGCAATTTCTGGCTGAATGCTTTAAATAGAGTGATTGGCTTTTTAACTCCTTTAAGATTCTCTGGATTCAACTTAACTTATGAAGTCGCTTTATTGCACTTTGACAGAATAGATTTTTGGAAATGTAGATATGTGGATATTTAAAAGCTAGCGGTCATATACTGATCAGCTATGTAAATAGTTTGTTTAATTGTATGTGTGTGTGTCTGTGTGTATGTGTATATATATATGTGTGTGTGTGTGTGTGTCTACTATGCTACCCTTTCATTATAACGATATCTGTCTTTTTTGCTAATCGTTGCAATGAATACATGAAATACATTCTCTTCTTTTCTCCTTTTCTCCGTCTTAGACTTTTTTTCTTTCTAACTCCTCTAAGTATGGATGGGAACTTGTCACTTTCCCCTCCCTGATAGATCAGAGCATGTTACAACCTCCACCTCTCCACTCCAGAGAGATCAGCGTCTATCACCCCCCCCCCCCCCCCAAGAGAGATCAGAACATGTCACTCTCCCCGCTTTCCCAATTAACCCCCCATGCCAGAGGCAGTGGATTTTTGGGCAGGTGTGTCACAGGGATGAGAATTGTAACATGTCACGGACTCAGCCGGCGGGTACGAATTTGGACACCGATGCTGAGGGGAGGAGGGATGGGGGGCGTTTATGTAGTCACAACAGCCTTGGGGTGGACGCAGAGGGACTTAATGTTTTAAAAGTGATTGTGTATTGTAAATAGGATAAAAGAGTTACCGATCGCTGGGCATGCAAGCGCCTCAGGGTCATTCCTATTTTCGGAACTCACACACACATCCAAACAAAAAAAAAGAGTAACACTCTGTTTCAGGACTATCTACAATGTCCATATTCCATCTAGAATTTTTATATATAAATGATTTTATTAGAAATTTGTAGAGGAATGTGTGAGGCTTATCATATGACTGACACTATACTAAATTACAAATATTAATCCTGTGTCATTTAGAGTCCTCATTACTTTAATACTAGTTGACAATGCATTACACTGTCGCACTAGTACTGCACAAGCTCTTGCTCTTCTATCCCAAAGTGGCGGCTGCCATGTAAAATGACCATACAGTATGTACAGTTACACTTATGCTGAATCTGTGGTGTCTTATAAATAAACGATGATGATGATGACAGAAACATTGGGGACCACAGAAAAAAATAGTAACCACATAAGCAGTAAGGCTATTCCACTTAGCTATTTGCTTTGCTATGCTACATAGCTATTACCCAGATGTTATCATGTTATCAATAACAATCTCCTTTCAATCCTTTTCTTTCTGAAATGTATCTAGGATAGATTTTTATATATATCCCCTCCTCCATATAGTCATTCTCTCTCTCTCTCTCTCTCTCTCTCTCTCTTTCTCTCTCTCTTTTAATGTAAATACATTTTGTTATTATTATTTTTTGTCTGTGGTAGAAAACATTAGCATGCTTTTCAATCAATGGCAGTAGGTTTGCTTTTGTTGTCACATCCCCTTTAATCTTGTACAAAGAAGCTCCACTTCACATATCCCTTCTAGTGTTCAGCCCTCTGATTTGTACTTATACGCGTAATTAGCACCAATATACTTATCCCTTTACTTCCAGGTCAGCGGATTAAACCTAGTCGTGATCACTGCCAAAATGACCAGCACATGTGATGCGAAGGTGGTGTATGTGCGTGTGTGGGAGGGAGACGGCAATTATTGGTCTACTTTCCCAGCATAGTCAGAGATTGGAGGTTATAACCCCTTCTAATAGGGTCAAATACAGTTACATATCAGTTTATTATGAAGGTATTTGATCGCCAACCTATTCATGACTCACACAAAACTCACAGAGGTTATTGTCTTATCACCTTATGTTTATCACAGGTACTTTGAACATAATTTGCTTTAGGATTCTACTGGGTTTCCTTGGCTGCCTTCCCAGGTATCCACCACCATGATTCTTTGTTGTTATGTAGTTTTACCATTACACTCGTATTCTTAACTGCTTTTTAAATTGATTTTATTTATTTGAAACTTTTCTATAATATAATCATCTTCTTTTCTCAAAACGATACATACTAAATGATGTGTTTCTGTGACAATGGGACAGATACCCCCTTCCTACTTATCCTTAGTTATAAATCGCTGACATATGTACATTGAGGAGATCATCTATAAACAAATGATATACAACGACATAATACAAAAGAATGTAAATTTGTCCCTGTCCAAATGACCTTACAATTTTACAAAGGTAGCCACGGGAAGGGAACTCATGGCCATGGTATAATGGGGGAGTGGCCACGTTGCGCACGGGTGGGGTGGGTGGTGGTTAAACCCCTAGTGGGCTGCCTAGTGCTGTAAAGCTGCACAATGTTTGTTTTAAAACATGAAATACATTGTTACAGTTGCTCCGGTACATAAAATACATTTTTAGAGTTCCTGATTGCTAACACATGTAATAGCATGCATACACAGTCGTCATCACTAGTAATCGGCACTTAGACTAGACCTGTAGCTTGCGCAAGAGATACAGCTGACACACAAGTACCTAAGAGATGCTCAGAGTTTGAATCAGACGCTGCTGCATGTTCTCAAGAGTGACACGTCCTTAATGTACGTTGACAACGGGCAAACCCTTTCCCCTCCCTAAAATCGTAAGAGTGTATGCACAAAATCGTAATTTATGTCCCATGATAAATCAGGCCTCCTGTGTCTTGTGACCTTAGATAAGTCACTTTGGGCCTGATTAATCTTGGAACACAATGTGAGCGCAACTTGCTTTTGAAAAAACTCACATATTCAAATACAAGTGGACGTTTCCATTATAAGTACACTCTGGTTATATGTTACTTGCTGTATATAGACAGACAGAACACAGTGTAGGATACGCACATGCATTTGTACAACATAAAGTCCCATCAGATTCATGCATACAAAAAAAGATTATAAAAGAAGTTACCAACTCATAATACTATAATCATTTATAAATATGTGTTTTAAAAAAATATATTCTTTTATTTTATTTTTTTAACATCAAATATAAATCGGCACACCCTTAGTGTACATTGCCTACGTCCATCTGCCCCTTCGTAGGCAGAAGTGTCAATTGTGCTCAGACATGAATTGCATGCAGCTGCATTCATTGGCATAAAGTACGTTTCTGGGCATGAGCAGAGCAATTTCAGCGCAAAATACGTCCAAAGAAAAATCAGTCCATTTGTTTAAATGTGTCACAGGCACCAAAACTAAGATGTAAGTCCAATTGGGTGGATAACGTGTGTCTGAAAAGTATATAGCTAATATCATCGTCATCATCATCACAATTTATTTATATAGCGCCACTGATACCGCAGCGCTGTACAGAGAACTCATTCACATCAGTCCCTGCCCCATTGGAGCTTACAGTCTAAATTCCCTAACATACACACACAGATAGACAGAGAGAGAGACTAGGGTCAATTTTGATATCAGCCAATTAACCTACCATTATGTTTTTGGAGTGTTGGAGGAAACTCACGCAAACACGTGGAGAACATACAAACTACACACAGATAAGACCATGGTCAGGAATTGAACTCATGACCCCAGCGCTGTGAGGCAGAAGTGCTAACCACTACGCCACCATAATATATCTATATATTATAAAACTTTATTTCTCTATAAAGATTTTCTTGAATTTTTTGGGGGGGAAACAAAAAAAAAATAATTACTTATAAATATTGCATGGCGCTGCCTAAATGTACTGTTGTAGTACTTAGTTTACAATCCATCTTGATGTCAGTGCATTCTATGCATAGGTCACATTGTCTACATACATTGTACTATTACACAGAACTGCATTGAATGGCTTTCTAGCTGGCATTTGCACATGTGTTAGAATATTGTCTGTGATGTTTTAAGAGGTAGCACATAGTCACTGTATGATGCAATTTACTATGCCACAATACAGCAGAAAGGGAGAGATATTTTGTAGCTTGTAATTTGATGGCACAAAATATTGGCTTTACGCTGTTATCCATAACTACGCAGACCTTTCTTTCTTTGCTAAAACGCCTTTTTAATCGCTCCCACCTGTGCCCGCGGTCTGCGTGTGGGAGGGGAGGCAGTTACGCCATTTGGTAGACAGAAAGCAGTACATCACTAGCCCAGGGCAGGCATGAGAAGGAGAGAGAAGTGAGAAAGAGGGTGAGAGAGAGATTATCCTGAGTGACAGTCCTCAGTCCCCCCTGCAGGCGCTGGCTCTGACATCTCCATCTTACACAAGACAGACCTCACAAGGTGTCTGTAACACACTCACCTCAGCTTGGGGCTGGCTAGCCAGTGTATAACTGACTGGAAAGGAGGGCAATTAACCCTACATCTGCTGAAAGTAATGCTGAGGCTGTATTTAAAATAGGTTTCCACATCTGTCAGACTCTAGGCAGCTGGGAAATAAGAATCAGACTAAGACATGCATAGGCAACTTGCGCCTCTTCAGCCATTGTGGAGCTGCTAGTAGGGAATGCTAGGACTTGTAGTTCCACAATGACTGAAGAACTCTGGTTGTCTAAGTTTGTGCAACAGATTTGCAACATATTGGAAATAGGATTGTAAGGCTCCTATCGAAAATGCAACAGTACAGTCCTACAGTGCAAAAGGCCTTTTGTGACATCACCTGCCTATTTTTAGGAAAATGTACCCTTTTTTAAGGGGAAGTGCATGGATTTGCAGGCCAAGATATTGATATATGCAGGGTTTCAATGGGAGAAGTTGGGCAGATCAGCGGCGTTCCTTGCTAAGTACGGACTGGATCCCCAATGTATTTACTTTTTATTGAAGTGCAAAAAACAGATTTTGTTTTACGGGATGGGATACATTAGATGGAACAAGGGGTGTTGTCATGCTTACAGGGGTGTTCCCTATCTTTGTGGGAAGGCACACATTCCTTTTCTCCATACAAAAGTACTTGAATCTCTGTCACTACCTGAGGTCCCAGATATTAGATATCATTTCACAGCACAGGGGTAATGAGTTCGATTTTCTACCATGGCCTTATCTGTGTGGAGTTTGTATGTTCTCCCGTGTTTGTGTGGGTTTCTGCCAGGTGCTCCGGTTTCCTCTCACACTCCAAAAAAAACATACTGGTAGGTTAATTGACGCTATTAAATTGCCCTTAGTCTCTCTCGGTCCATGTGTGTGTGTTAGGGGATTTAGATTGTAAGCTTCAATGGGGCAGGGTCTGATGTGAATGAGTTCTCTGTACAGCGCTGCGGAATCAGTGGCGCTATATAAATAAGTAGATGATGATGATGATTTTGCACTTTCCAATTGCACATCTACAGGGAAAGCGACTTCATAGGCGCATATATACCAATTAAAAAAACCTTGAAACACACATAGTGACACAGTCTAGCCTTGATGTTCCCCTTCTCTTATGTTTAATTTAACCCATACATTAAGCTTAACGCAATAATCAATTTTATTCACTTCACTTGTCAATAAGGTCTGTGTGACATTTTCACATGCTTTGGTTATTAACTGGTCTCTTTTACCTCAGCTGTTCCAAAGATTTCAGTTGCCAAATTGCAAGAGGCCAAGTTGCCACACAAAAACTAAAACCATTTTGCTTTGTTACATGCACAATATTTTATATTTGGTTATTTTCACAACTTTGAGAAACAACACAAAACACACACGTGCATTAGTTCTCGTACACTCACCTGCTGTTTGCACAGTTATTTTTGGAACGTCCACCCAGCACTAATGATTTAGGTTGATCACACATTTTGCTGGTGTCGCAGTTAATAGCACATTTTTCTGGAGTCGCAGTTGATAACACATTTTGCTGGAGTCGCACTTGGGAACACATTTTGCTGGTGTCACAGTTGATGGCACATTGTTCTGGAGTCGCAATTGATAACACATTTTGCTAGTGTCGCAGCTCATGGCAAATTTTGCTAGTGGCGCAGTTACATGTCTACACCAGAAAGTAGATGCATGCTCATTCCTGCAACTTGCTATATAATATAGTGCGTGCCTTGCCAGGATGACATGATTCACTGTGAATCGCATCATTAAGCCCCCCCCACCCACTTCACTAGGGAAATGAGCAGGATGTGGAAGTTGCACCTCTCTCCTCGGAGAGAACTCATTTCTTAAAGAAAGCCCGTACTCCTCGAAAAGTCCAAGACTATGGCTGTTTATACACATTAGGGCCTAAGTCATTAAGAAGCATATCCCATGAATACATGCGTATCACTAGCCACTTACTCTGCAGACCTTTCCTAGGTTCCTCATCCAGGTCTCAACATGTGTCACGGTATACTGGGATACAGACCCCTGACCTGCCAAGACTAACACTCACCAGAGGTGCGGAGTCTAACGTAGCGGCTGGCCTTAACCAAGAACCGCCGCAAGGTGGTATGGACTTTGCAGCGACCGCCACGCAGGTCGCGGTCCTCTGGTAGTGGGGCAGGTTCCACGGAGTTCGGAGAAACAGAGCTTGAACAGAAATAATCACTGAGATAGCGAAGCTGTATGGAGTACTGCGGATTGCAGAATGACCACTGGAATAGCGGAAGCTGTACAAGTTGCTGCGGTTTGCAGGATGACTGCTGGGATGGCGGGAAGCTGTATAAGTTGCTGCGGATTGCAGGATGACCGCTGGGATAGCGGAAGCTGTACAAGTTGCTGCGGTTTGCAGGATAACTGCTGGGATGGCGGGAAGCTGTATAAGTTGCTGCGGTTTGCAGGATGACCGCTGGGATAGCGGGAAGCTGTATAAGTTGCTGCGGATTGCATGATGCTGTATAGAATTGCTGCGGATTGCAGGATGCTGTATATAATTGCTGCGGATTGCAGGATGCTGTATAGAATTGCTGCGGATTGCAGGATGCTGTATAGAATGCTGCGGATTGCAGGAGGAATTCACTAGGACATCCAACTGAACCTAAGAACAGGCTCAGAGTAAAGGAAGAGAGAGGTTTAAATACTGGAGGAAGATCCTCCAACCAATAGAGGGCAGTGGAAAGCCTTAAAAGCCTTAAAGCATCTAAGATGGCGGCCGTCATCGGGACTCCGCCGGGCACCGGAGAAGTAAAAGAGCCGGGTCCCAACTAGCGGGTCCCCGGCGTGACAACATGAACCTGAATGGACCAAAGCCATTGTGTTTAGTTTTCCAGCTCTCTCAGACTGTGGGCTTGCTCACATTATAGGTTTTTTAAACCCAAGGCCTCTGCTCCTCTCCTGGATTGTTATGTGATGGACCCTCTTTTTTTGAGGAGAGCAAGACTGCTAGCGTTAAGAGACAAGCTTTCCATCTCCACTAATAATTCTGGTAAACCATTCTGTCCAAGAATTCTGTCGATATCTTAGTCTGGATGGTTCTGTGCATGTTAAACATTCTGTCCACTTATCTGTTCTCTCTACCTAAGAACAAGGATCTACAGAGGATTGTGCTCTTGGAATAGGAATTTCCTGATAAGCATTTTCATGTCAGTTGCCACTTTGCAGCTTTCCCATGGAGGACACAGTTAAGTCAGCTCTTCCGCTTGTCTAAATAGGCAGTGCTTCCCATTCTGGATTCTGCTTCTCCTCAATGCAGTTTTCTCTACTGCTGCCTTCTCAACAGCTATAAAAAGATGGAACATTGCTTGGAGCAGCTTCCATTAGATCTCAGAGCAGATACATCTCATGATTATATCTTCCATAACGTGGGCCAGCTACAGGACACCACATTCTATTTGGGGTGAGCTGACCAACTTAGGCAAGCTTATGGCCCGAGTGTCTGACAATGCTTTTGCTGGGGGCTAGTGTAGCAGATGTTTATTCTAAAAAAATCTTAGAATTCCCTTTAAGGGTATTCACGTTATGGGCTGAAGCTGAAGAAAGTCATCTTCCAGGCAATAAGTGGTGAAAGTGCTTTACTGCCAAAAAATCTAATGCTCATTCTATGCTCCTTGTAAAAGAAGACTTAGAAGCAGAATTCAGGTAAGGGCAGAAATACGCCCTTGGAAAATATAGACTCCAACTTCACTGCTGCTGTCAAGTCTTTTAGAATGCTTAATTTCAGGGGGGTATGGTTGGGTTCTTACACTGATCCCTGGACAACATGGCATTGTCAGCTCACCTAGTTTCACGTATACCCCCTCTGTTTTTTTCAGATCCTTTATCACAGAGCCAATTTTGCAGCTTGAGTTCCTCAACATCTTGGAATGTTTCAAGAAAGAATCCTTGTGGTCTGTTATACACACCATGTCCCCATTAAGAATGCATACCTCATTATTCCGATTTGTGTGCTTTGCAGTGGGCAAATCTTGCTGCCAGTTTTGAGAGCTTCCCTTTGATCTGACATCCACCCTATGTGTGTTTGCCAAACGATAATGGCTCTAACAGCTCATCTTTGTCGATGAGGTATCACCATCCTACCCTACCGCAATGAGCAGCTGATCAAGGTTGATTATCCTTCATTTTGGCTTATCTTTGCATGAATGTGCTTGGGGGCCATAATACCTACTAGAGAGGTAGTTCTGTTCACACAGTTTCATCTTCGCCTGCTCAGGGGTATTTTCTGTAGGTCTTCCATCTGTCTGAGGTTGATAAAAAAAATGCAGTATTCTCCCCAGCAGCTTTTTTCCTGGTGCTCCACCTGGCTGTTTTTACTTGCCACCCGGCTCTTGGAGCCCAAGCGACTTCTATTATAATAGAATAAACCATTGTTTCTCTTATTAGAACAGGCACTATGGAAGCACTACAGCCTGCAGTGTCTGTTAGACCACTGACCAATAGTCTGACCAGTCCTAGTAGTGTGGGCAATAACCTCCAACATATTTCAAAATTATTACAAAGTATTACAACTACCCCCACCTGACTTCTTCTGAATGCCACCCAGCTGGGTGAGAACACTGCCATGTATGCCAGGGTAAGGGGCCAATGGACAGTCGTTCTAAATCTCAGCCTGAAGGCACTGTAACCTCCTCAGGAAGCTCTTCTGCCCATCATTGTTCTGCAGCTGATAGCAGTAGTCTTGGCTCTTCAGAGGTACACTCACTTTTTCAGTAAAAAAAAAAAGCATTTCAAGCTCTGTCTATTAACATTGCAATGGCAGCATATCAAAATGATCAGGATCATCAAAAGGAGCTATTGGCAAGGCAATGACAGAATAGGGCTGGATGAAAGGGATAGTCATGATCCAGATGTGCAGTCTTGGGAAGCCAACTCACTTGACAAATGCTGGATCATTCATAAAGGTTTTTTTTTAAAATTGGTCATTAAGACTATGTTGCATGTCCGATCATCCTGGACCTATTACAGGATCTGAAACATCTATATAGAGCCTCCTCCACCATCGGTTGCCTTCCAATTGCTAATTTTGGGAGGAAGGTTCTGCAATCTTTTGTCTTTTAGGAGACTTTCCTTCGTGTCCTAACTTCTTGTGTTTGGCATCCTCCCAGTTTTGACTCTCTGGCTGTTTCCTGATCTGTTGCCCAACTGGCTTGGTTTATCTCTGTAGATGAATATTCCTCTTTGCTATTGTTTTCCTATTTTGAAGTTCCTCATTGCTATGTGTGAACTGGAGGTCCCCTGTCAAGGAGGGGACATTTTTCTAAAAGTGTCCTGTCTCTTAGGTTTGGGACTTACCAACCATCGGTAAGACTGTATACCATAATGGCCTCAGAGAAAAAGATTTTCCATAAGTAAAAATACATTCACCAATTTGTTTCTGCCACTTCTTCTTCACTTTTCCTGAGGTTTGACTTACAAATTACCTTCAATTTGGACAGTAGAGAGGTCATGTCAATAAAATATATCCTTATATCTGTGAGTAATGATAATATTATTGTCACATGTGAAATATATAACTATCAATGAAGGGAAAAAATCAATAGAAAAAGAAAAGGTAATACATACCTAGGGATGATGGTACCTCATACTGGCAACTTAAAATTTGTGTATTATATAATATAATAGAGCAACATATATTTGCCTTATGATCAAAATACAATTTCCCTTTCATAATAAGTCCATTTTTAGGTATTTTGCTATTGCTTGAAATAGTAACCGCTTTATTGCGTTAGCTTTGTTTTTAAAATTTGCAGTGATAATGTCTGCATTACGTAGTATGTAGTTGTGCTCAGGGGATACCAATATAATACCAGAGCTACAACAGACAGATATTTGTGAGTTATTACCTACAAACCAGCACTAAATTATCTATGTGTGTGGCACTAATTAGCAAACGTTACAGGTCTACTTTCATCTAAGTTTCTAAATATCACTCAGGACAGGGGTTGCGGGTGCAAAAGGTTGAAAGTGTTTTTGGTTTGTAACCTTAAACAGTGCCGATTATAAATGAACGTAGCATTCCACAAGAAGAAAATCATGTTTATAGCTGACATGCAGAATACCCCACACTGTTTGTTGTTAACATTTTACCAAAAACACAAACTTCCTGCCCAAAACAAATTCCAACCCTCAGGGTATAGATTCCACATGACTGAGATGCTCTAGCTTTTGGGGAGATGGTGCAGCTGAGTTTCGTGTAAATACAAAAGACATACATATTAATGGAAGTAAGGAATCCATAAGTATTTCATTACTCTTTTGTGCTAAATTTGAACCTTGTACTTTTTATGAAATATCCCTATTGAGGAGCATTATCCAAGTGAGATAATAATATTTAAAGTAACATTTGTTTGGTATGCATCCAACCCCTATAAGGTGCTTTGGTCAAAAGATAATGTTTGGTAACACCAAGTATTACCTGTAGTGGATCCTACTCTCTGTAACAATTTATTACAGCAGAATAATATTTTTTTTTTATTTGGGTACAGTTTAACATAAAATAGAAAAATATATATATTAAACGGATTTTGCTATAAACCCATGTAATCAGAACACCTGGCATTAAAATTATTCCTAGACATCAGCTATTCATAATACTGCCTCAGCATAATTTAAATTTGTATATGCTGTGTGTATTGTGCTTCATAGGAAACCAGGTTAGATGTTAGAAGTCAGATTAATGGAATTTGGGGCTTATGTACTTGAACTAAGCAGTTCAGAATACCATTCAACGTTCTCTCTGATATACTGGGGCTGATGATATGTAAAATGTATAGCCAAATTTGAGAAACAGTTGAAATGTTGCCTATAGCAACCAATCAGATTCAAGTTATCATTTATTTAGTACATTCTACAGAATGACAGCTAGGGGGGTATTCAATTGTTAGCGTTAACGCTCTCAAACGAACGCTCAAAAAATCTTAGCGTTAATACGGTAATTACTCGCGGAATTTCAGCTCGCCGCTCCCTGACCGGCGAGCTGAAATTCCGCGAGTAAACTACCGTATTAATGCTTTTCGAGCGCAATATTACCGTATAAACGGTAATATTTTTTGAGCGCTCGTTTTTTAGCGTTAACGCTAACAATTGAATACCCCCCTAGAATCTGATTGATTGCTATAGGCAACATTTCAACTTTTTCAAACCTGCAGTTTAGTAAATATACACCTGACTGTTGGCAAAAGGCATTTTGACTACTTTTTGCTATTTAAGCGTTAACCCCCATTAGATTTTTGAAAGGGTAAAACAATGGATATGGTGGTACTTCATCATCATCACCATTTATTTATATAGCGCCACTAATTCCGCAGCACTGTACAGAGAACTCATTCACATCAGTCCCTGGCTACTTGTATTTAATTATGTTTTATATGGAAAATGTGAGCTTTGCAATTATAAATAACAGTCAAGGCAGAATTGATTGTGTATATAACATTTCATTACAGTATTATATTATGTACAAATAGGGTAATTAGACTTTAGCAGCTACTACTAACACTGTGAAGCCACAATTTTAGGCTATTATTAGGCATAAGTATACACACCTGTACACCTGGCACAAGTACTACTGTTCTTGAGTTGGACGCTTCTTTGGATGTACTTGACCTTACATACATACGTAGGTACAGAGTATTTTTCTACATATGATTGGTATGCAAATGTGTGTAACTCTAAAAAAGGCATGTGTGTAACATACTAAAGTTTGCTGTATTTGCCCCACATGCAGAAAAAAGTTTGCATATGCACCCCTTGCTTCCGCTTTATGACACTATAGTTATTGACCAAAGACAATGGTTATGGGTGTGGGACGGGCTTTAAAAATATGGTAGTATCCAGTTGTTTATAGATAAGGTAAGACAGAAGACTTCATTCTCTTCTATTTTTTATAAAATATTTTTCTGGTTTAGTTCTACTACAAAGAGAAAGTGTTGTTTCTTTGTTCCATTATTAATAATAACAACACAATAGGAGCCATTCCTGTTTGGTTTGTCCACTAGCATGTTCAGAATCATGTGAAGGGAAGCTTTTTATCCTGGCTGTTACATCCCACCTATTCTGCCCACCCATAATGCTCCATTTAGGCACATGCATGTTCAGTACATTTTCTACACACTAAAGAGGGAAGATTATTTTGGCCTAGAGAATGAGAGTACTAAATTTCACATTGAAATTTAATGGGTAGTAAATTAATGGGTAGAAAATTTACAGCTTGCTCTACCCATCTAAGTAGTTTATTAGTGTCGCAGAAGAATGTAAGAGTATGGATTCATGTTTACTGGTTTTCCCAAGACATTTTTTCCACAGTAAATGTGTGCCTTAGGCCTGACTTGCCTGCAAAAATTTCCAGAACGATCCCGAATTTCAGGGAGTCCTCCCAGACTCTCAGAAGAGTAGGCATCCTCCCGGGTCCTCGTGGAGGTGGGGCTTAATGACGTAATTGGCGTCATCAAGCCCACCTCCAATATTCAGTGCAGTGAAATTCGGTATTTCATAGCAGGGGTAGGGCCAATGTGAAGTGAGTGATGGGCAGCACGGTGACTAAGTTAGCACTTCTGCCTCACAGCGCTGGGGTCATGAGTTCAATTCCCGACCATGGCTTTATCTGTGTGGAGTTTGTATGTTCTCCCCGTGTTTGCGTGGGTTTCCACTGGGTGCTCCGGTTTCCCACACTCCGAAAAAACATACTGGTAGGTTAATTGGCTGCTATTAAAATTGACCCTAGTGTCTCTTTCTATCTCTGTGTGTGTATGTTAGGGAATTTAGTCTGTAAGCTCCAATGGGGCAGGGACTGATGTGAGTGAGTTCTCTGTAAAGCGCTGCGGAATCAGTGGCGCAATATAAATAAATGGTGATGATGATGACCTTTGTTACCTGACCTCCCCTCTTGAAACTCCCGGAGGGGAGAATTTAAAAGTCTGCAAGTATTCCTTAGACATCATATTTTCCTAGAATTTGGACTCCTGATGAATATGGATTATTCAGGTTAATAGGAATGGGAGCTTAAATTGGTTTGGCTGTGTGTGACTCCAAAAAGAGTCACAAACAGAAACCGTCTTGTGACGTGGTGTACTGGTTATTTTCTTGAGATCAAAAATTAAGTTTTTTCTTGACACGAGCAAGTAACATTTGTAAAGACTTCTGATTTATATTGTATCATGGAGTGTTATAGAGAAACAAAAAATGACAGTGCAGCATATATTTAAACTGTACAGCAGTATATGGTAAAATTGGTCAAAAGAGTACTGTATTGATCACAGACCATTATATAATGCACTATATGATGGCAGTGGTGCACAAGCCAAGAGGGAGCAGCATCTAGTCTAGAGCCTCAATTGATAGTGGGCCTTGAGCAGCGTCATCCTATTTATAATTTTATTAGTGTCTACCTGTGAAAAAAATAAGATTAAATTCTAATTTTAAACCATACTTGCCTACTTTCAGGAGGCGACATCCGGGAGAGGGGCGTGACTAATGGCCGGGAGGGGGCGGGGCGCTTCGGATTGCGTCATTTTGGTCACACCCCCACGAGTAAAATGGCGTTTTGTCGTGGGGGGCGGGGCCAAAATGATGCGATTCCTGGTGAATCGCGTCATTTTAACAAGGGAATTCCGGGATGCGGGAGAAATGACAGCTCTCGCGGGAGCCCGGGAGACTGACCCGAATTTCGTGAGTCTCCCGGACTTTCCGGGAGAGTTGGCAACTATGTTAAACATTGATGCAGTATCACATATGCCTGATGTACCACTGCAGGAAGGAAAAGGGGTCAGGTTGGATGGGACAAAATACTGTTCATCTGCCATCAAGTTCTATCTTACTATACAAAAAAATGTGTATTTTTAATACTGGCCCTGCTGGCTTCCAGTTTCCGCTGTCTGCTCATCTCTCGGCTGCTGGCTACTCTGCATATCACGAGAAAGAAGCTTAATCCTCCCAGCCCTTCAAAATGGGGCATTACGAGCTTTAGTTTAAAAGTCCTTAATGGGTTTTTACAAGAATGCTCAGACGCTTCTCCTCTCCAAGCTGTCACATTATCTAGAGAGCAGATACCAGAGAGTGGGGAGATGCTGTTGTGCCATAAATGAGTTTCTCTGTCTTTCTTTTTCAAAATAAGTGTTTTTCTGGCTTATTACATCAAACCTGGGAGCATGAGAGTGACAGGTAATGATTCTAGAGGCTAGCAAGGGTAGGTTAATGCCCTTCATTTAACAATCATCTAACACATGAGGCCTCTGAAATTTTTTTCCTCTGTGCTCTCATTTAAAATGGATTAATTGGAGACAGCTAACAGCAAAGATCTTTTTGTAGTTTTTTAATTATTGTTTTTTAATAAGTTGAAACTGGGCACACTTGTCTTTACAGGTGTGTTACTGGAGACTGGAAGGATCAATACAATGAAATATTTATACATTTTTTCTTTTTAAGAATGTTATGTAAGATTTTGAAGTAAACAAATTTAAAAGAACGTTAAAGGCTACGAACAAACCAGATCACAAGTTGGCAAAGACAGGTAAGATAAATTCAGCAGACCGGACACAAGAGAATAGCAAGTTGGAAATTTAAACTGACTTTGCACTTGGCACCAATATCATCTGGAGTTATTTTGACAGGATACCTAACACCATTGGCTAAATGTTGGCTTTTCCCTTCCTACATCGAAGATACCTACATATGGACACGTAAGAGTTATCCGGTCTGAAATACTCTGTGCAGTTCTTAAAGTTCTAATTTGATAGTTATAATCCCCCCCCTTCATCTCATGCCTTGTTGGTGTTCTTATCCTAGCACACCTGAAATGGAGGATTATAGATAAGATTACTACACTATATTATAGTTAGGTATTACACTTTATTATAGAAGGTATTACAGTGAATAAAAAATATTCTCAAAAGATCTTGATATAAACTGCGTAAATAAACATTACTACTAAATTATTTTTTTTCTATTAATAGGATTTGGGGCTGCTCTAACAGGAGGACAGAATCAGGCTATAAATCTTCTTTAATAATAAGCACTATTAATTTAAGATTTTTAGTAGAAAAAGCTGGTAATGCAGACCTGCTTGTTTAGCAATCTCCAGTAACTGGGAAAGAATATTTTCTCAAGTACCAAGTTCACTGGGCTGCTATAGGTGACAGCGGGGTTCATGTTAGGTATCATAACCTCTGGAGTTAATTAACATGCGTTTACTAGTGTTTATATTGCTAGTACAACACATGTAAATGGGTCTAAAAATAGAACCCATTGTTCTTTTAATTACCCCATACCCAGTCTAATTTTTACTAGTGTTCGGGTACATTGTGTTTGCGTTCAGTTTTTCCAAATTCATCTTGCCACTGGTTCCTAATGTATTAATAGGCTGCTTTTTGCTTACTTTTTTGCTCTAATTGTCTCTGTGATCAGATTAAGGGCTCTATTTATCATAATAAACGTCTGGTTCCTCTCGGTACTGCCATCCCCATATCCTCTGGGAACTGCGATTTTGTCCAATTTACCAAGCTCTGAAAAACTTAGCAGCTCTCTCCCTATAATAAAGCCTAGCTGAAGAGGGATCTTCTCAGCCTCATCCTCACCCCCCCCCCTCCCCCTCAACATTTGTGCGCATGTGTGGTCTGATGGCCACACATGCGCAGCTGGTAGTTTGTGGCAGAACCAGGAAATACACTCTTTCAGCTCTGCGATTAGCAGCTAGAAAGTAGTTGCTACCATTCACAGGGACAGCTGCATGTCAGAGCAGCTGTCTCGCCTTCAGTTAATTGATGAATTACTCCATTACTACAGTTCATATCACTGCGAATAGCGGAGATAAGAAATGTTAGTCAAAAGGCAAAATTTGCGACATTAAAATGGCTGGTATAATCATTGCACCTCATTGCGCTACCACAAACCCACAGCTCTGTCCATGGTGCTTACTTCATACTGCTGTATGCCCCTTTACAGCTAGCAAAATCCTACTATTCTCAGTGAATCCCCTAGGATAGAAAGTAGAAGTAAGAAAGTATTGCACAGTACCTGGACCAATGTTGTTCCACAGCAACAGTATTTGTGCTGGCTTGAATTGTGTGTGATGAGTGACATGCACTGATTGTCAGAGGAATATTCTAAATATCAGACACATGCAGTTTTATATCCAGATTATGGGGTTTACTAACAGAGATGAATCTGCCCTAGAGATACCTTAGTCGGCCCATGGCATAATTCCACCCCTGTAAATATTACAAGGTACAGGTAATTTGTGTGAAATAAAGAGATTAAGTGATTATAGGGTGGGAGAGCCTTATAAATAAGTTGTTTGTACTGTAAGTGTCACTTCTCGTACATGGAGGCTGTGAGAATTGTTCCTTTTTCCTAGAATAAGACATCATGTCCTCATGGAAAGTAGGTGGAAGGTGGGGTGAGAGGCCCTTCAGCGTGGTGGGGATTTAGAAAATTGAGTTTAAAAGGCTTTACTCATTAACAAAAGTGGAATGACAACTAGTATGTGCATAGGTGTAGAATATATAAATTTGGCCGAAAACAATCTGAGATTGGATTTTCATTGTCTGTGCCGTGCAGTCATCAATGTTTTGCAGAGGTCTGTAAATTGCAAGTTATTTATATGGTTGTCTTTGCTATTTTAGTGTACTTCAGTGTCCATGACTCCTCTCTCTCTTTTGCCCCCCACGTCCAATCCCTTGCCCAAGCTTGTCGCTTCCAACTGCGCAACATCACCCGCATCCGACCCTTCCTCTCACAAGATGCCACCAAAACTATCATCCATGCTCTCATCATCTCCCGCCTCGACTACTGCAACCTTCTCCTCACTGGCCTTCCCCTCTCCCATCTCGCCCCCCTCCGCTCTGTACTCAATGTTGCTGCTAGACTCATCTTTCTCTCCTTCTCTGCCTCCCCTCTCTGCCATGCCTTACACTGGCTCCCCTTCCCCTACAGGATCCTTTTCAAACTCCTCACCACCACTTATAAAGCTCTCTCCCAGTCTACTGCCCCCTATATCTCTAACCTCCTCACCATTCACACTCTTGCCCGCTCCCTGCGCCTGGCAAATGAACGTCGCCTCTCCTCCACTCTGATTACCTCTTCCCACTCCAGAATTCAAGACTACTCCCGAGCTGCCCTCCTGCACTGGAATGACCACCCTCGCTCTATCCGTCTCTCTCCCAATCTGTGCTCCTTCAAACGGGCACTAAGAACTCACCTGTTCCTCAAAGCCTACCATCCATCCACTTAACTCCTCATCTACTCTGCTCTATCTCCCCTCTCTCCCCTGGTCCCTCTTTTCTCTCCCCCTGCTTCACTGGCTCCCTTCTGTGCCTCTTTTTGTTCACCCTCCCTTAGGGTGTAAGCTCGTATGAGCAGGGCCCCTCTCCCCTCCTGTCTCCCTACCTGTTCTTCTGCTCCGTCTTTACTCCATATGTCTGCCCGAAGTTTCTGAAGCATTGGTACTATGTGTTTATTGTTCTGTACTGTTTCACCTTGTATGGTCTACTGTTTGTACTATGTACGGCGCTGCGGAAACCTTGTGGCGCCTAACAAATAAATGATAATAATAATAATAATAATAATAATAATATACTTTCCTCTAGCACCACATGCTTATATTGGCAGTTGTGATTATATTCATTTATCAGGTGACATGGGCTTTGCTTGGGAAAGTACTAATTTAACAATAAACTATGTTGGATGTAAGTTTAATTTTATATTGAAATACATTTGATACAATAATATTACAATCAGATTGAAAGGCGTCTTGTATCCTGTTGGAGGATTTTATTGTCTTTTAATGTTGCATTTTCAGTCTGTGACTTCTTCATTTCCTTCATTCCCCTTCTTAAATAATGTCATTACCCTCTCATGTAGCCTTGTCTTCACTCCTATCAGACCACTTGACAGGTCTGCCTCTAAGATCAGCGCAACCATCTATTGGACTACTCTGCAATGCTGTGGACACTGTCATGATCTTACTGGTTACAGTTTGTAATTAAAATTTGTTTACACACAGACAAGCAAGAGATGGAAGAATGAATACAACAGACCCTCTAAATCCTATTCAATCATACCTAACAAACACATGGAAAAGCTGTTCTGTCCATGTGCAAAATAATAAACAAAATAAAAATGTAATTCCATACTAACTCTTACTAACATCAGTAGATGCTATCGCTTACATCAGTTTTGCTCCTGATTGGGCTTTCTCAAGGTGAGAGCCATAAATATATGTACTACCGTCATAGTTTGGTACATAATTTAAACCTTTGTTCTTTCAATATAATCTCGGGTAAGTCTGTACCCATTACATTAGTTGCATCCATTTTATGAGTAGGCCATAGTTCCCCTCCCCACCAACAAAAAGACTTCAATTCTCTCTGGCTAGAGATGCTGGAATACAAATCTCTTCAATATACTTTTAATCGGATGCATTTTACACATTCCAGTTGACGTACTCCAAGCAATGTAGTAAACACAAACACACGGGGGAATTGAATTGACTGTGTTACTCGTGAGAGTAACGTGGCCCACGTACTATTACCGTTACTACAAAAGACACTAGCAGAAATCCACATTAAAATTACCGTACTAACGGTCATAGTGCACGGGCCGCGTTACTCTCAGTAACGCTGCCAATTGAATTTCACCCACGATCCTAAACATTTAATAGAAACAGTCCCAATATCCCCTCGTGCACATAATTAATTTAAATAAACTTGGACATTTAGATGCAGTAGTGAAAATGAAAAAAGCAGTGCTGACCTACATATTTTTCACTTTAAAAACTACCCTTAGGTCAGGTATTTGCTGGTCTTGCCTTAGCAGTTGAGAATGCAGCATTTGACATGTATTTGTTACGAGTATTTTTACTTGTGTTTGGAGCTCCAATGTACTCTTTTTTTTGCACACAACACATCTTGTTCCATTCTTTGTGTTTTTACCATTGGTAAATGCATTGGTGTAGCCTTTGACAGGAATCCTTTACATTCTGCTCATACTACTGTACTAAAATAGGTCAGGGTCACATTTCTTGTTTAATACATAACTTTATAACAATGTATCTCCCAGTGGTATCCATATCTTAAATGTAATCAGAAAAACAAGCTCCATAGATTTTTACTGTATTAGTGCTATTTCCTTCTGTTAGTGTAACTCCTCTACAAGGTCACATGGCCAGCTCTGAGGTTATGTGTCTACAATACATTTTTGAGTGATTTTCATGTTTTCTCCTATATAATATTTTTGAGGCCGAAAGTACTGAGACTGCCAGGAAATTTGAGGCTAGCCAAACATCACTGTCAGTCTCTGTAATACTAAACTGGAATAGCTGGGCACCAGGAGAGCAACAATGAGTGTTCTGGAATAACACTAAAAGCATGGGAAATACAAAGTGTGGAACACAGAAAGCACAATGTTACAGATGTAAGGAGGAGATTTGAAATGTTCTCTGATACAAACCTAAGGTCAATACCCAGCCAGCACCAGTTGGGACTGGAGCCATTATTGACATTCCTTCTCACTGTATGACGAGCTATAACACCTGACCATCCCCCAACATGTAAATGACAGGTTATATGGAGATGCTTTTAGTAATAACTTTTAAGTTGCAAAGAGGTTTAGATTTATTTATTTAGAAAGTTACAGGTATTTCCATAGCTTTGTACAATAGGAAGACAGTACAAATAATGACATGCAACTTGTCAGTTCACTTGGAACCAGGGACATAACTGGGCCATGAACCTGTTTCTAAGTGCTAATGATTCAGTCCACAAGATGGCTGACTCCACTGTGTGTTGGTGACTGGCCTATTTTAATTTCTTCCAAATTTGACACGCAGAATGGCCCTAAATCCTGCAAGCTAGTATTATACATTTAGATCAGCAAAAGGTTTTTGAAATAAAATTAGCATTAATAAATTACATATAATTAATTACAGGTGTTATATGAGGATACGTGAAATTAAAAGAAGTTATAGTCAGAAAGTATATGGAGTAATTAGAGTAATTATAGGTAGATATAATATGCAGTTATAGGGATAGGTTATATGGAGTAACAAGAGAAGTTACAGAGATGTTATATGGAGTAAAATGAGTAGTTATGTGGAATAATGGGACGTCGGCATGTGATGACATCACACCTGACAGCAAGAATGGAGCAGGGAGCAGAGTGGAGCCAGAACACAGAAGAAAGTAAGACGAGGAAGAGAAGAAACAGAAGAAGAAGGTCATAGAAAGGTAAGTATAGAACGGAGGGGGACAGTGTGATGAATGAGTGCACAGGGTAATGATGGAGTGGACACAGGGTGATGAAGGAGGGCACAGTGTGAAGAGTGAGGGCACAGTGTGATATATGGAGGGGGCACAGTGTAATATGGAGGGCACATAGTGTGATATATGAGGACACTGTGATATGGAGGGGCACAATGTGAGATGGAGCGAGGGGGCACAGTGTGATGAATGAGGGCACAGTGTGATGAATGAGGAGGCACAATGTGATGAATGAAGAGGCACAATGTGATGAATGAGGAGGCACCATGTGATGAATGAGGAGGCACAATGTGATGAATGAGGAGGCACCATGTGATGAATGAGGAGGCACAATGTGATGAATGAGGGTGCAGTGTGATATGGGGGGCACGGTGTGATGGAGGGGGCACAAAGTGATATTGAGGAAGCACCAGTGTGATAGAGGGGGCACTGTGATGATGGAGGCGAGTGCACAATGTCATGATGAAGGAAGGGGCACAGTGTGATGATGGAGGGGCAAAAGTGTGAATTCATTAGTGAGAGGCAATAATAGGAGCAGGAACAGGGATAGATAGAAAGGATCAAGGAGTAAAGGAGGAGCAAGAGAAGCAGGGTGTGAAGCACAGGGGAGAGCAGGGAGAGACGGGGATACCTACTATGAAAATAAGGGCACATAGGAACAGAGAAAGGAGACAGATAAGGGAAAGATAAAGGTTAACATGGAAGATATAAGGGAGATATTTTGGATAGTTTTATAATATGGAGATATGAGGGAAAATGTAAGGGAGAGGTGGAGGGACTCAGAGGAAAGGTAATTGGACACGGTATATAGTCTTTCATCATTTAATATGTTTTATATTATACTATATAGTGTTAAAATGGATCTAAAATTAATTTCACTCTATTAAAGTCCCTAAACCTTTTGGCGCCCCCCAGGCCCTGGCCATTAATTTCAAGGTGGAAGTTCCATACCAGAACTTCTAAAATTCCACTTCGATCACTGGGACAGATTATATGGAGTAATAGGACCAGTTATAGATAGAGATCTTATGGAGTAATAGGAGAAGTTACAGAGAGGTTATATGGAGTAAAATGTGGAGTTATGTGGAATAATCGGTTGAAATTTTATGGTATAATGGTAAGAGTTATAGGGAGAGTGTAATACAGTGTAATAGAAGGGTTATAGAGGAGAGTTAATATGGAGTATTAGGAAGAGTTATAGAGACATTATGTAGAGTACTTATAGGAGAGTATATTGAATAGTAAGATTAATTATAGGGTGGGTTTATATGTAGGTATAATAGGAATTTATATGGAGTAATATGAGGAATTATGATAGATTAAATGGAGTAATGGAGGAGTTCTAGGGACAGGTTGTATATAGAGTAATTTTATTTGATAAATACAATTGAGCAACCGTAATTCATTCTTAACTATAAAACAAACAATAAAATAAAAGTCCATCAAGTCCACTTATCTTCATAAATCACCCAAGCTAATTGGTTACCTCTCCAGAATGTGTCAATTACAATATTGTAATGCCAATGCCTAGAAAAGAAACTTAGAAAAACTTTAATGTAAGAGTCCATATTCAGATAAATACCTTTGAATAATGTTACATTTTTCCTATTTTCTTAACATCTGAAAACCTGATCCACCTTATTTCTGACAAAATTAGATTTATGCCAAATATAGGAAAGGCTTACAGTAAATCGATACTCTAGTTCTTGGATGACAGAATTTCAGAATAATCAGTTATGTTGACCCTATGTTTCTACTAATTATAGTTATTGGCATGCCAGTATATCTGTTATATTATTTTTAATTATATCAGAATTTGTAACCCCCTGATCCTACACTAAACATGTCCTTCCATCATTGTCTTTTCCCCCAGAATTCTGCTGCAAAATGTTGCATAGTTTCCACCTTCTGACATTTCAGGGCCATTCCTATCTGATACATTAAAGAAATGTAAATTTTCTCTGTCAAAGATCTTTCCGTTCAGTGACAACCAAGCTCACAAAACTTTCCCCGGAGTTATAACCCATTTAACAACTTTAAACTTTAAAAATTGTATCAAAATAGTCTCTATTTGCAAACTAGGAGCAAAAGAAGGTCCTACATACTTTATAAAATAGTTCATTTTTTTACTTATTTACAGTATAAGACTTCTATATGTCCCACTTCCTCAGAGACGTGAGACTGGATTCCAGATATGATGGGAAGTGGATCTGCATCCATTTTCCCCTCTTGGGACTACCATGGGGACTACCATCTCTACTAACTCTATATTTTATGCATACCAAATCCTACAGGGGACTAATGCACATATAGGGGGTTGTGGCTCTTACCTGAGGCAGCTAATTTGCAGTTTTCAGCATTACATATATACGTGATTAACTTATTAATATGTTTGGCGGTTATAGTGATGATGAGTTGGATGTAGTGTGGACGAATGGGGACTGTTACTCCTGTGACAGATCTGATGAGATGTTAGGTATTTTCTTTTATTCACAAACAGAACTTTTAGAGAGATTTTAGAGAGCTAACCAGTCGTTAGCTTCCACAACCCGCCCCAGTTCACTCTCCCATCTGCTTTCGTGAGACTCCTTATAGAGGAGGGGACATAAGCCAAGTTGGTGTAACTTGTGGGAATGAGCCTTCTGCAAGAGTGATAAAAAAAAAAGTGATTCTAACATGGTGGGTTGATGTGTGATCTATTAATCTCTTTCGAATGGTAAAAATAATGAATTTGGTGGTATTGCTGGAAGTGGGAGTTAGGAATTTGTAGACAGGACTGTAATTAACAGAAATCAGACAGGGTGCCCTCAATAGGATGATCATTATTAAATTTGAAATTTCTCAAAGTCCCTGCAGAAAAATTGTGGATTATTCCATGAGAGAAATACTCTAGGAGGTGGAGATAGCAATAGATACATTTTACAGTGCCAAACCAAAATGCAACATGAGAATGCCATTGTTGAATGTTCTTATAGTTTAGCTGAACTCAACTTATTAGGAATCCAGAGTAATGTAGAGATTGAAGCACCCAGAGTCTGACACCAGGTAGAAAATACATCTCTATGCATTGGGTCAAATGGGTTGCTAGTTGATATTTCTTCATATCTGGGACATTGAGTCCTTGACAGAAGATGTGCTCATGTCAGGTACACATTTTAACATGGTTTTTCTGCCTGCCCAAATAAAGGGCAAAATGTATTTTTGTAGCAGATTAAAGAATGGGTTGGATGTGGTTTCCGGTAAAACATATATTTTAGGTTTATTCTTGTGCTTGGTGGCATGTTTGAGAGTTTTGGCTTCCAGAGTAACAATTCTCCCCCTGGTGTTTCTCCTTGGGAGTGAAAACCAAGCTAAAGTGTTTGCCACGTATGGTGGTTTTATGTTTCTCCCAGATGTGGTTGACATGTTTTCTGACATATTTAAATTGAATAATTCCTTGAAATCCCACCTGATCTCCTAATCGCAGGTCTGGTTCCACAACAGGATGTTGCTAAGGGTGACAGATTTGACAAATGTTCAATGTAAAAGAGGTAGCACTGTGATTAGGCCATACCAAGGGATGATTCTGGCCTCCACCTGTCGAATGAGAACAAAGTCAATGCAAGTGATGCTTATGTGCAGGTAATTTTTGTGGGGGCCAGAATAATAGTTGTAATCTTTAGCAACATGTTGCTTCATTCTCAAATAATTGTGCCTTGTAGTTTTAAAAGATGATTTCTTAGAGTCACTTACTGGACTTGTTTGGCTGATACTGGTAGATAACTTCAAGTTTTAGGTCTAGTACCATATTAAAGTTGCTTACACTCCCCTCCACTATAAGCGAAAACTTTACAAAGAAGGGAATCTGGAGCATAGATAGAGGCCAATGTAAGTGTATGTTATATGTGGGTTCCTACCACTATGAGAATCTGCTATTAGGATATGCAAGTGATGTAGTGGGGGTAAGTGGAAAGCTATTGTTAATGTGTATTACAACACCCCTGCACTTGCTATCAGCTGAGGTGAAAAAGGTTTGGCTCCGTTTGTACGCTAGTGAAGAATATGGAGCTTTAAAGTGCATTTCTTGCAAAATAAAGCAATATATCCACCATCGTTTTATGTAGATCAGAAAAGGAAAATGGTGCATTTTTGGGTGCATTTAAGCATTACATTACTGGAATAAACATTTAAACTCAAGGTGGGTGGTAGATAAAGATAATGCGAAAGATTATGCATAAAATTGCAAGTGCAAGTTTACCTGTCATTGCCAGGTGGTAGAAGGAAAGATGAGACAAGGAAGGGAAAGACGGGGTAAAGGACCATTTGGGTCTAAAGCATAAGTACACCTGAATAAGCAGCTGTTCAGTGTGCAATACTACATACAACGACATATATTTTTTCATGAAAAACAACTAGTGGGAATGATGGTGCCAAGCCACTGAACCAGTCAGTACTAGAGAATAAACTTAAGGTGGTGCACAGTGACTATAAACATTAAAGATAAAGAGGTAACTTTATTTAGCCAATCTCATTTTGACTCAGAGGCCACTTGTTTTTTCAATGAAACATGTTTGAGATATAAAGTAGAACTTTTAAGTAACACCAGGGGTATTCTCAAAAATTAGGAGCATATTGTGTAGAGGATTTATAAGGCCATATTCCAGCTCGGTGAGTGAGAAGCTCTTGGAGAAGGATGAGAGCTTTGGGAGGTAGGAGAGGCAGCATTTGTAAATTCATATAGGCTGTAGTGTTTTAAAAGTTCCACACCTTCTTCTTAGGTTTTAGCAGTTATAATATAACCATCATGGTGTATTTGCAATTGATATGGGAAGCCCCATTTATATCTGATTTTGCGTTTTTTTCAGCTGTTTAGTTATGAAAATCCTCTCTCTTCTCTTCCTCGAGGTAAAAGGGGTCAAGTCCACAAATAGATGGAGATTAAGCCACTAGAAAGGAATGGACGGGTATTTCTCACCACAGATATGATTCATTTCTTGTTGGAGTAATAATGGAAACAAGTATTAAGGCTTCTGGTGGTTAGTCAGCTGGGCCTCTTGATTGAAGGGTGCGCTGATTGTGGTCCAGCATAAGTCTCTCAATAGTGGCAGAATCTACTTCGATGTAGCTTTGATATATTGAGGTAGAATAGCAGTGGTGGTTGTTTATGGTACATGTTTCAGACATAAGTTGTTACGATGTGGTCGATTCTTGAGGTCTTTCAGTTTATTATTTACCCAGTCTATATCTATTGTCAATGTGTCAACCATGTCATTAAATTAGCAGACTTCATTTACCTTTGCTTCTAGTGGATGTAATTTCTGTTTTGAATTTAAGAGCTGGGAGTTCCAATTTGCTGGTTGCTCGCTGCCTAGGTGTAATCCTTGATTCACACCTATCCTTTGTTCCCCACATTGACTCTATATCTAAATCATGTTACATACATCTAAAGAACATTTCCAGAATCCGCACATATCTCACGCAGGACACTGCTAAAACCTTAATTCATGCACTTATCATCTCCCGCATTGACTATTGCAATTCTCTCCTTACTGGTCTTCCCAAAAACAGACTCAAACCCCTACAATCTATTTTGCACGCTGCAGCAAGACTGATTTTCCTTGCAAATCACTATTCCTCTGTTGAATCACTCTGTATGTCTCTACACTGGCTGCCTGTCTTCTACTGAATCCAATATAAAATACTTTTACTAACCTACCAGGCCATCAACAAAGCTGTACCAACATACATCTCCTCTCTTGTCTCAAAATATCTCCCAACTCGGCAACTCCGTTCTGCAAAAGATCTGCGTCTCTCATCCACCCTCATTACATCCTCCCATTCCCGGTTACAGGACTTTTTTCGGGCTGCACCCACTCTATGGAACTCTCTCCCTCGCACAATAAGACTCTCCTCTGGTCTACAAACTTTCAAGCGTTCTCTGAAAACCTACCTATTCAGACAAGCTTATAATATTCCTCAACCACCCTCTTAACCTCACTACCTTTAGCCTGTTACTGCCTGTTACACAATTTCACACAAGACAACTACTCCCTGACCAACATTGTTGTGTGACAGGATCATTTAGCTTATGAGTCACTTTTACCTTTGCAGTCTGGCTGGGCCAAGATGCAAAATGTATACTTAACCTCATGTGTCAATTTCCCATTGTCCCATAGATTGTAAGCTTGCGAGCAGGGCCTTCTTACCTGTTTGTCTGTTTTACCCAGTTTGTTTATTAGTTTATTATGTTTGTCCCTAATTGTAAAGCGCTACTTAATATGTTGGCGCTATATAAATAAATGATGATGATGATGATTGAATAGGAATGTCAAATGCAGCAACATTGATCACTTACCTAGTCTGGAGAGGAGAGCCATTAAGCTGCTGATGGCGATGGTACAGAAATTCTGTGCTGTCAAGGAGACTCAAACAAGGTATGGGCTCTGCGGAGCCTTCAATTGTCACCAGGCATTCAGGGCAGCAGACAGAGTAAGAGCACAGGGTTGGGATCTTTGCAGGGAGCAGGTGTGAGTTTGCTTTAGGAATGGGGCTACTGCAGAACCAGGGAAGCTGGATGTTGGCCCCACAGGCCAGTATCCACGGGTTAAGAAATAAAATCATTGTCTCTGGCAGGCCAGAGATAGGGTGATTGGGTGATGACCCTGGGATACAACAGGGTCCAGATGCTGTTAGCATGTTTAGTACTGCAAAGACAGGAGTTATCTGACTATGAGAGCCTCTTGATGAGAGCAGTCTAGCTCAGTAGATGTATAAGCACTTAAAATCACTCTTAAGGAAATATCTTCTTTTAGAGCATGAAACATGAATCTCTACTTTCCATTATCAAATGAGTCTGGCGAGTGTTTCATATGTAATATATATCTAGAATCATTCACAATAGCTCAAATAAATTCTCCTGTAATTGGAACCCATGGATTAATCACTATAGGGCCTCACCTTCCCTACAAGATTAAATTAACTTGTACATTTGATACACCGCTCCTTATGAGGGACTCCCTGTCTTAGCCCCGTATTACCTAAATCACCTGCCCTTACCTTATTTAACCCAATTAATCTAATTAACCAATTTCTACCCAATTTCATTTCACATTTGTATGCCAATTATCAGCGTTCACTGCTGATAATGCTTTGATTTCTCTTGAGTTCACACCTAAATCTTAATTGAAATGTATACATTATACCAGGGTTTCCCAAACCCAGTCCTCAGGGCTCCCCAACAGTGCAGGTTTTCTGGATCACACGTGACATAATTAGGACCACCTGTGGATCTGTTACAATGTGTCAGTCACTAATGAATACACCTGTGCTCCAGCAAGGAGATATGGGAAACCTGCACTGTTAGGCAGCCCTGAGGACTGGGTTTGGGAAACCCTGCATTATACTATGTCTCCTGTATATTTTAATTACCCTTTGTCCTCCTAGTTTTTATACCTACCCGTCCATTTTTCTCTCTTCTGTACCCTATCTTTACCTTGCCAACCACTTGTTTCCATATCTGACTTTATTTGCTCTCTCACAGGAAGAGATCTTCTTTTTGTAATTGTATCATCTTCTGACTCTGCATCTCATTCTGCTGCCACTCTTTTTAACTGCTGCTCCAACCCCAATGCATTGAACCAACAGATATCAGCATCCAATCCAGATAAGGTATTTTTTCTTTTGGAAATAACTGTTACTCCTACACATGTTCCTGCCTAAACTGTTTTCTTTCTTGTGTTGTATCTTTCACCTCTTGCAGAACCTCCTGGCTTGTTAGTATTACTTTATGAAATTAAAGCCTCCTTTTTCAGGGCTTCTCTTCTGTTACCAGTCATTTATCTGGAGATTCACTACAAATATTGTGCCAGACATCTGAGCAGTCCTTATGGAAGTAGCTAATTCTTCCACATAAATTGCACCTAATATTCACACAGGTAGCACGTACATGGCTAACATCATCAAACAAATTACAGTTAATGACTATGCAAACCCCTGCCTCATTACCAGGCTTCCCATGTTTAAAAAAAATTGTGGGGTGATATGAATTTAAACACACACCTCTCTCAATTCCAAAGAAAGAATTAGGGTGATGGATGGTTATAGTTATGCTGTTTTATCAAAACCCTCCAACCTCCAGTCCAGACACCACCAGCATCTTTATTATTTGTCAGATGTGACACTAAATTTCAATGTTTCATTCTAAAAATGTATTCATACATTGATTGTGTCTGGCTTGGAATAAAGCTGGAAGTTTGTTCCAGGTTATGTACTCATTCAATAAAATAATATTTTCTAACATTGCTCCTGAAGTTTCCACCCACCATTTGAGTTAGTGTCCTCTTGTTCTCTGAACCTAGCTGTTTCCCTTTATGAACTTGTATGTTTAAATCATGCCTGTGCTTCAAGCTCTCATCTTATTTTTTTAAAACTGACCATATTTTTAGCTCTTTGAGTCTTCTTTAGTAATGTTTGTGCTTAAGGTCTTGCACTAGGTTTTCCAATCTTCTTTGGATCATCTCTAGTTTATCAATATCTGTCTGAAGGTACATTCTTCAAAAGTGAACACAATACTCTAAATGAGATTTGGATAAAACTTCTCAGTGGATTTACAACCTTCTCCTAAACCACCTACCTATGAAGCCAGTAACCTGCTAGTTCTACTACTACTCTGGTGCGCTGTTTATGAAGTGAGAAGAGTAGTTATAGCAGAAAGTTATATGGAGTAATTGTAGTTATAAGGGGAAGGTACTGGAGTAACATTTCTATTTTGAGTAACTATAAGAAAAAAAGCCTTAAAGAGCCGTAACACAATCATATTTCAATGAATCCTACATTTCTGGGGGGTTACCATCTTCTTTATCGGTAAGTTTCTAATGGAAATCTCTTTCACAAGTGGAAGTGACATCCTGACCAGATCTCCTCCCTGTACCGGGGACATTAATAATCCATCAGGAATTTTGATGAGGCTCTTGGAATTTTCCGCATCACATTCCTTTCCCAGAGACAGAAATGAGTCGACAAGCACGTGAATCTGAGCTGACAGACTTTGCTTACCCCCCAACAATGGGAGCTACTCTCTATATTCAAAGGTTTCAATGGGTCAGACCACAGTCTGGGTGGTGTTTGTAAAATTATCCAAATTTGGTGTTCCCCTCCCCCATGTATCTAAAGCTCATTTTAACCATTCCTAATTAAACCATAGTGTCTGCATTTGCCTTTGCTTCTCTCTTGCCTCTCAGTACAGGATTATTTAGTAACTATACAAGGAGTTCTAATACATTTTACTTTTTTAATTCTCTATTTACACCACCTCCCCCACCTTTCTTCTCTTATGTCCTCTCATGTATCTGTCAATTTCTTTCATATGCTTCCTCTCATCCCTTCTCTTCCTTCCTCAATCTTTCATAACTTCTGTTTATAACGCCTCCTATTGCCTTTTCATGTCTGACCATCTCTTTATTGTTCTCTACATGTGTGTTGTATCTGTGATTTCTCATTACTGTGATGACCCCTTACAATATTTCTCTTTCTCATTTCTCTGTCTGTCTCTATCCTTTATCTCTGTTTCTCTAATTTTGCTTTGTCTCTCCCCTTTTTCTCTGTATCTCTCTCTCTTTTCTCAGTCTCTCTCTTTGCTTTTTTTCTGTCTCTCTGTCTCTCTCTCATTGTTTATATCTTACTGCCCCACAGACCCTTATTGTTTCTGTTATTGTTTCCCCTCAGGGAGCACTTGCTCTCCAAGGCTAATCTTTGAGTCTCGCTTTCCAACACCTGTAGTTCTGCTACTGCCGCAGGTCTTGTATCACATGTAGAATAAATTCACACACACTCATACATATAGACACGTGCACCTCTCAACCCATATTTGTAAACATTGATATACACCTTTAAAAATGTGTATTCCAAAAGACAGTCTACTCTAAATAGCCATTCAAAGTTATATGTGCCACTGTCGGGGTTTCTTTAGGAAGAATGGAAGTCAAGTAATGATAATTCCAAATTAAATATCACTTCCACCTCTTAAACGTGCCACTTCATTTATATGGTGCTACCCCCACAGTTCTTATATGTTTATTTTCTGGTGGGATTATTATTGGTTTATTCTCAAAAGTGTAAAATAAAAATGCCAGAAAACACTCTAAAACAAGTAAAAGACACATTTACCTCAAGGCATAGGATGTTGGTTAAAACTGTAGTAGTGGATCATCTGCATCCTCTTACCAGGTGGTATGCAGGAAGAATTGCATAATGTGTTCTTTAGTGGAACGTGGAAGAGAAGAGAATTAATATAATTCATGTTTCAAAAAAAGAAAATACACTTTTTTCTCCTTCTCCATTGCAGCTTCCATCACAATCTCTTTTTTTAAGAAATTTTTTTTTTTTTGTAAATGAAACCTGAACTGTAACTAAGAAGGATGAAATGGTTCATTTCAGTTTGGAATACTCAGGAGTTTGGTAGTTTGTGGATCTGAATAAACTTGTAATATAAAATGCAGAGTTTGGAAATAGATAATTATTCAATAAAATATTAATTGAAATTTCACTTTTTGATTGATAAATTCTGTTTATTTTTCGTTTAAAATTAACATCATGAGCTGTTGCCCCAACATTAGAAATTGTTGTACAAACTGTGGCATATATGCTCATTTTTTAGCAGTAACAATGTATTTTTCAAAAACATGTAACGGGCAGGGTAGTTTCTAGTCAAACTGTCTTCCAGGATGAAAAATGCTCCCCCCCAACTCACCAGTATTTAATAGAGCATATTCTAATTGTCTGTATACAGATATATAGATATAGAGAGCAATCTGCTGACCTCTATACAATACAAAGAACATTCTGATAACCTTCATAAAATATAGAGTGCATTCCAGTTACCAATATACAACTCAGAGCATTCTGGTGATCGATATACAATACAGAGAGCATCTTGCTGACCTCTGTGCAATACAGAGAGCATCCTGCTGTAAGGAATTACTCTGGTATTTGCACATCCGACCACTAGAGATCTATGTATTTGTAAACTTGCCCTTAAATTTGCCCTTTTCCAAGATGGCCAGCAGTAGGACATCTAAGAGAAACCATTGTTCACACAGACACAGCCACCTGACAGAAAGATACCTGCATGAGGTAAGTATCTCATTAAAGACAGGGGCGCCTGACTTGTGTCTTCAGACTTGGAGCTTGACTAGCCTAAAATATGAACTGGAGCTTGTTTGCTTCTACCATTTGATACAGAAGGGACACAGTGTGATTGTGAAAGGGGCCAGTGGCACAATGTGGTACAGAAGGGGCACAGTGTGATGGTGAAAGGGGCAAAGTGGGATGGAGAAGGGGAGCAGAAGCATAGTGTGATACAGAAGGGGGACAGTGTGATGTAAAGGGGGCCAGGGGCACAGTGTGATACAGAAGGGGCACAGTGTGATGGTGAAGTGGGCAAGAGGCACAGTGTGATACAGAAGGGACACAGTGGGATACAGAAGGGGCACATGTTATATATATTTATATTTCTTATACTGGAAGTTTGAAGTAGAGAAATCAAACAAGATAATATACATTTGTGTGTGTGTGTGTGTGTGTGTGTGTATGCGTGTACGTGTGTACGTGTGTGTGTGGGGGGGGGGGGGGGGGCCCAAAACAAATTTCTGCACCTGGGCCCACAACTTGCTAATTCCGTCTCTAGAGGAATGTGTATTGGATATTGTGGATTAAATTTGGTCATTTAACTCTGCATAGCTTCTTAATGCTTAGAGGGAAGGGCAGTCCCTGAAGCCATGGTTTCCCAGAGGTTTCATCCAATATTCTTACAAAAAACCCTCCAGAATTTGAATACAAACTGGGTACCAGGATCGGATATAATTTCTTCCCATGTAAACGGAAGACCTCCTTTATGAAGATGCCAGCTAGTAGAAGCAGAGGGGAGAACTTTGAGAGGCACAAAATGAGCAGCCCTGGGAAAGCGATCCGTGATAACCCAGATAACAGTGCAGTCAAATTGATAATTAAATCCATCGATAGATGGGACCATAGGACTATCGGCAGTAGGTAAAGAAATGAGTGAGCCATAAGGTTTTTGGCGAGGCGCCTTGAGCTGAGCACAGAGAAAACAAGCAGAAACAAACTTCTTAGTGTCCTGGTGAAGGGATGGGCACCAATAATTCTGAGTGATCAGCTCCCAGGTCTTTCTGATGCCTACATGTCCAGAAAAGTGAGAAGCATGAGCCCAATGTAATAACTTGGCACCTAACTTGGAAAGGATAAAAGTTTTGCCAGGAAGACAATTAGAGACCAAGGATGTAGTAGTTGCCATAATGTATTTGGGATTCAAGATGAATTTGTTCTTGTTGGGGGGGGGGGGGGGGGCATCCATGTCAGAAGAATCAAAATATCATGAAAATATCAGCCTTTCTGTTTTTGGAGCCGGGATGGTAGGTCAGACTAAGATTGAACCAGGTGAAAAACAGCGATCATCTCGACTGACGAGGATTTAGGCATTGTGCAGATTGTAAGCACAATAAATTATTGTGGCAGGTGTAAATGGTCACAGGAAATTGGGCTCCTTCCAGAAAGTGTTTCAAATCTACAAGAGCTACTATGATGGCCAACAGCTCTTTGTCAACTATTCCATATTTCCTCTCTGCAGGTAGGATCTTGCAAGAGGAAAGCTTGAAGTTTCTCAGAGGAGGCCTGTTGAGGCAGAACGGCTCCAGTTCCACAAGAGGATGCATCTACTTCCAGAAAGAAAGGAGATAGACAATTGGGTTAATTTACAATGGGGCGCAGATAAGAAGGCACTTTTGAGTAGTTTAGAAGCTTGCACCGCAACCAGAGGCCTTTCTTTGGGGTTAGCCATCTTCCACGTCAAGGACCTGATGGGAGCAACGAGAGTAGAATAATATTTGATAAACTGGCAATTATAATTAGCAAACCCTAAGAACCACTGGGTAGCCTCTAGTCCAGAGGGTTGGAGACAATCGGTGATGGCTTTGAGTTTCCCAGGATCCATTTAAGATCTGGTACCAGAAATAATGTAACCTAGAAAAGGCAAATGAGCTTGCTCAAATACGCATTTTTTGAATTTGCAAAATGCATGATTAGACTTGAGGAGTGTGAGGACCTCTGCTTTATGTCTACGATGGGATTTGAGATTTTGGGAGAAGATAATGATATCGGCTAGATATACTACTATAAACTAATAAAGTATGTCCCAGGAATATCTCATTGAAAGATGGCAGGTGCATTGCATAGTTTGATGGTTATAACCAGATATTCGAAAGGGCTGTCACAGGTGTTAAAATTTTCCACTCATCCCCCTCTTTGATATGAATAAGATTATATGCTTCTTAAAGGTCCAGGTTACAGAAAATGGTGACTTCCTCAACATGGTCAAAAAGTTTGGTGATTAAAGATAACAGGTTCCTGTTCTTCACAGTGATGGCATTTAACTCACGATTTTCAATGCAGTAGCAAAGCCCACTGTCTTTCATTTTGACAAAGAAGAAGCCAGCCCTGGCAGGTGATGATGATTTTCGAATGAAGCCCTGCTTGAGATTTTCTTGAACATTGATCATTGTTTAAAAAGAAGAAAAGGTTGGGCGCCTCATAGTGTAGTAATATAGGCAGATAACCTATAATAAAAATTATAATAATTCTGAGTACCAAATAGTTCCTTGTTATCAGGCGTATCAGATTATTTTTGGTCCTCACACCTTCACCATGGAGGTCATCCAGGATCCCAAAATCATATATCAGATAATGATATGGAAACCCAGCAATTGTGTATTACCTTTTTGTACATAAAGGACCTTACACCATGCACCCAGCTTACCACATATAAAATATATTGAGCTTATCTGTCTTGTTTTCTTGGTGGCAATATGAGCCTATTAGTGTTCCTTAGTACCTGTTTCCCTTGGTTTTCACTCTGTGCACTCACTTGCTGGACCAGCAAGTGAATGCCTCTAAGATGAAGCGTTTAGTGAAACGTACGTTAGGTTTTAGAGAAGAAGTGGAAGCATAGAGCTCATAGTTTAGGATTCCACTGATCTGAATATTACAGTAATTTATGCTCTTATTTTGCCACTGCACTTATGCTATATTCTTTAAGTTCATGAATAGCAGAACACTTTGCAAATTGTCCTTGGATTACTATTAGCGTGAGCTAATTTATTCAAGTTGATTTAGATATTTTGACACTATTTGAAACATCTAATTAATTTCATTCATAATAACATCAATCTACCATACGTTGAAGTCAAAATCTATTATCTTATATGAGTTAATTTACTCGGTCTTATTACAATCACAGTCCTAAGCACGGCCGCACATGAGAAATTTTTATCAATCATCATATAATAGCTTTATTCTCAAGTGAGGAATTATTTTGAACTACAACAATTAATGTGTAATTTACATATTGTCTATCTAAATTAGATTTTGGAGACTATCTTTGCCACTATTGATGAGATTAATAAGAACCTGCAAACGGCAAATACAATTCTCTATTAATTAAGCTGTTTCATTAGCGGCAGTGTAACACACAGGACTCTTCACCTGTATACCATCTCAACAGAATAACTCTTTTCTAGCTGTTTTACTATATGTATCAAGTTTATTGAGGTATACTCTATATATCATTTACTTCTTAAAAGATTAGCGATATACTCACATTGTGTCTTACGTTTATATAACATCAAATTAGAATTAATCCTCTTTTCAGCCTTTAGTTTCACCACTGCAACTTTACTGTTGAGATACATAATTGATACTTTAGAACTACTGTTGCATGAGCAACAATATTGCAATATTTCATCGAAGTGCTAAACACATATATAAGAGCAGTTCTATTTCAATGGGGTTTATGTTTTGTTCCAGTGAATCCTAGAAAATGGCATTTAACCTACTATTATTGAAATTTTGGAAGTGATAATATACTCCTAAGCCATCCACATTTTCGTACATTGTTTTATATTTTGCTTTTTAAGATTTTCATTAACACTAATAAAATATATTTTCATGTGTCTGTTTATTATTTCTTATCAAGACTGAGGGCTGTGTTATAGGTTTGAGAGTAAGCCTTTATTCCAGTGGTTCCCAAACTTTTGCAGTTCGCGGCACCCTTAGAGTCTCCATAATTTTTTCAAGGCACCCCTCCAAAATAATTACCGAGCAGTATTATTATATATATATATTTTTTTCAATTATATTTCAGTCAAAGAATAATTGACAACTAACTCACACTGTTACCTCCTTCACCTCCACACACTCTGCCCCCTCTGCATCCAGTCACGCTGCCCCCTCTCACGCTGCCCCGTCTGCCCTTTCACTCTGCCCTCTCTCACGCTGCCTCCTCTCACTCTGCCCTCTCTCACGCTTCCCCGTCTGCCCTCTCTCACGCTGCCCTCTGCCCTCTCTCACGCTGCCCCTCTGCCCTCTCTCACGCTGCCCCTCTGCCCTCTCTCACACTGCCTCCTCAATCTGCCCCTCTGCCCTCTCACGCTGCCACTCTGCCCTCTCTCACGCTGCTTCCTCTCACTCTGCCCTCTCTCACGCTTCCACTCTCCCCTCTCTCACGCTGCCTCCTCACACTCTGCCCCTCTGCCCTCTCTCACTCTGCCCCTCTCACGCTGCCTCCTCTCACGCTGCCCCCTCTCACTCTGCCCCTCTGCCCTCTCTCAGCTGCCCCCTCTCACTCTGCCCCTCTGCCCTCTCTCAGCTACCCCCTCTCACGCTGTCCCCGCTGCCCCCCTATCACTTTGCCACTCTCTCTGCCCCTCTCACTCTTCCTTTGCCTCTCTGCCACCATCTCTCACTCTGCCCCCTCTCACTCTGACAGTCTCTCGCCCTTTCTCTATGCTCCTCTCTCACTCTGCCGCCACTCTGCCCCCCTCCGCCGCGGCCAGCCAAAGGAAAAAGTAAAAAAAAAGAAAAAAAACTTACCAATCTGCGCGGCGCAAAACACAGACAATGCAAGTGTTCATTCAGTGCCAGAAATGGTTTCTCTTTATATTGGAATTTAAAGTTTGGTCTTGAGAAGGGATTCTGGGCACCTGTACTACATTTTTAAGCATTATTCTGCAGTGCGGCACATCACATATGATACAAAAAAACTTCATAGTGCATGAAAGGGTTAAAGCAGTGCCTGCGACCAGCCAGAGGGAAAAGAAAAAAAACCAAAACTTACCAATCTGCGCGGCGCCGGGACCCAGCATCCTCCTCTCTCCTGCAGCTTGTCACTGATTGTGGGGCGCGCTGCAGGAGAGAGGAGGATGCTGGGTCCCGGCGCCGCGCAGATTGGTAAGTCTTGTTTTTTTTTCATTTTTTTTTTCTTTTTCCTCTGGCTGGTCGTGGCACTCCAGTGACAGTGCCGCGGCACCCCTAGGAGCTGCGGCGCACACTTTGGGAACCGCTGCTTTATTCTATTCTTTTCCAATACTATTGATAGAGATTATCTATTTTATATAGATGAGGTGTATCTTTTATTTTCTTTTTTGTGTATGCAATATACTCCTCCATCGGATTAAGCATATTACCCAGACATTTCTATTATCAATTTTAAATAGGGTTAAATAGATCAAATAATCACAAAAGGGATAGTATGGATATGGATCTGGAATTTTTCTTTTGTGCAGGGGGTTAATTTATATTTCCATGCCTGGTAACAAGAAACTATTTGGTACACATAATTATTATCATTCTAATTATAGGTTATCTGGCTATTTTTAGATTTCTTTCCTGGACTTACCAGCCGGTTATATCGCCTCGGCTGACGCTTGAAAACAAGAGAGTGATTACGGAAGTTGGAATCTAAATATTGCATTCTGGACTTGATCTTGAATAAGCTCTATTTTATATAATATTTTTTTGTGTATTATTGATCATTGTTTGATGAAAACATCAGAGAAATGACTATACTGGGAAGAGAATCTGGATATGGGCAGCAGAGATAGAGGGACCACTTTCTATAGTCAATGAGAGTCGCAATGTGCATCCTAGGATAGATTCTGAATGGTTTTCCACTCAAGAGTGGAGGAGTTAAGGCGTAGCCACTGAAGACCAATGAAACAGGGTTTATTGCTTTGGTAGTGACAAAGAATGAAATGGTTTCTTTATGCAGAGCCCCGATATGCATGGTCAAGGGAAGTGTGCGAACTTGGATGAGCCAGCCGGCAATCTTGCTACCATCACTAGCGGCAAGTCAAATAGCGTGTTCAAAAGGCTGGATAGGAAGGGCAAATCGGGTAACAGTGGAGGCTTCAAGGAACTCTCCCGCTGCACCGGAATTCATAAAGGCAGGTAAGGAGATACTACTGGAAGAGTAGTGCAGAAGAATTGGAATAACAAGATTGGTGTCAGATGGACGTAGGGGAGTTTTGATTAGCGAAACCTAAAGTGGTCTGCCCAGCACCTGTTAGGCCTTGTCGTTTTCCCGGACGTTTAGAACAGTTTACAAGAAGATGCCCGGAGTCACCACAATACAGACATTTATTCTTAAATCTTCTCTCTCTCTATTCACAAGAAAGACAAGATTTGTCCAGTTGCATAGGTTCCTCTGGGGAAACCATTGGAGTTTGGAACTGGGGAACTAGACGATAGGTAGAGCTGTTCCTTTTCTTGTGCTAGTTCTCTAAAGCGAAAGTTTACCTTATTGCACAGAATTTTGAGCTTATCCAATGAAGAAGGAAGCTCTGCGATCAGAGCCTCATTATTCCGTTAGAGCTCAGACGCCATTGTCCTGAATTGAATCGCGAATTGGCCCAGAGATTGAGGGCACTGACAAAGGCACAGTATTCCAGAAGTAGCATTTGACACCCTACCCAGTTCATCAAAAAATGTCTTAAATGTAGTCAGAAAATTAGTACAATTATGTAACAAGGGATCATTTCATTCCCACAAGGGAGAGAGGCACAGGCAAGAGCTTGTCCAGATGAGATAGATTATGTAGGCAACTTTGGCTTTTTCAGGAAGGAAAATTCCCTACTTCAAACTGGATAGCACATTGATTCAAAAATCCCCTACACAATTTAGGATCACCATCAAATTTAGGGGATTAAGGATGCGCAATTGGGAGGAGGCTGCCGGAGTGGATCCTGGCTCAGGCAGTGTAGAAGCTGGCCCTGGGCAGCAAGGGTATTTTAGAGGGTGTCCTGCCGTGTGGATAACCCTTGAAGAAATTTCATTATGTGCTCTTGATTTGTCTCCTGCTTTTTAATTCTCTCCATAAGATTTTGTAGGAGATCCTTAGGCGAGGGATTGTCAGACCGGAATCCATAGAGGGTCAGAGCAAACTGTGATGAAATACTCGGAAGAAAATGGATTCCAAGTGTCAGCCAAGATTTGCACTGGTCAACCAGAGGTACAGAGTCTGGTGAGCCCCCAGTTTTCACTATGAACCGCCGCAAGGCAGGATGGGCTTCGGTGACAGGAACTTGCAGGTCGCGGTCTTCCGGACTGCCCCTTGTGCAACATGGAGACGTGGCAGAGGTAGTCAGCAGATAATGGATAGTCAGACAGGCTGAAAACTGGTACTTTGAGAGGTCATGAAGTACAATGTCGAAATCCAGGAAAAGGTCAGACAAGCCAAAAACTGGTACACGGACATTCAAGGAGGAATAAACCAAGGTCCAAACACTAGATAACATCCAAGAAGAATAGCCAAACGAGATGATGAAACCTGTTGCTCTGACCAGCAGTCTGCAGTGTCAGAGCAGGTTTAAATGCACTACAGATTTGAAAAAGGCCGCCTCTACAGGGGGTCATGTGACTTCGGGCAGACAGCCCGGAAGTGTCGCACACCTGCTGTCAGAGCAGGTGCAAACAGAGGACAGCGCTGGATCAGGGATAATGTAAGTATACATAGAGCATTTTGCTGACCTGTTTAAAATATAGAAACCATTCTGCCTAACATTCTTGTGAGCATTCTGTTGAACATTCTTGTGAGTAATGTACAATACAGAGAACATTCAGCTGATCTTTAGAAAATAAATAAAACATTCTAGTGACCTTGATTCCAATATTGAGAATATTCGACTGATCGTTATACAATACAGACAGCATTCTAGTGAGCACTATACATTACTGAGAACATTCTAGTGACTGTTTTACAATACCAAGAGTATTCTGATTTCCTTACTACAACACCGAGTTCTAATGATTGCGATAAAGTACAGTAATAATTAGAATGAATAATGCATATTACACTGAGCATTTTAGGGGTCCATATACAATAAAGAGAGTATTCTCATGACTTCTATACAATACAGATAACATTTTAAAGACTGATATAATATACAGATAGCATTCCAGTAACCAATACACAATACAGATCGTATTCTAGTGAGAATTCTAGTGGCCAGTGCACAGTGTATGCTAATACACTGTGTATGCTAATAATGTTGCCTATTCTGGACACCACTATACTATGCAGATCTCAAACACTGATGACTTTAACATAGTAAAATATAAGTTAAATAATAATGCAGACTCCAAATATTTAATTGCTTTGGATCCTTCCAGAGCACCACTTTTACCCATTTTGCCTCACCTCCCTGTGCTGCCAGGTTGCCTCGGTAGCAGGTATGTGCTATTGCAGCGGTTTCCATAATCTTTCAGTCTTGAGAGTGCTTTGCAACATGCAATGAGATATTTAAATGTCCTCCATTTCAATTTTCCTCTCCTGCCACCACAGCGTCCTGATAGCCCAAGGAGCTGAGACAGAGGAAAACTAAAATGAGTGAATTTGAGTAAAAAAACTAGAGTATAGAGAGACATAGGGCAAGATAGAAACCCCAGCCCTCCAAAGAAAGATTAATAAAATAAATACATGTACATGTAGCCTGGATTATCCTCACCTAGAACTGGGCCTGGTGACAGAATAAAAGCAGAAACATTCAAATGCTAACTAAGAATGAAAACTTTGATGACTTTTGGAATACTAGGTTTGTTTTTTCAGACAGCTGACTAAAATATATATACATTTATGATCTAATTGTTCCCATGATTATATCAATTTGGCACCTTCATAGATACGTAACTGTCTGGTGACTACAAAAGTTGGAATGCATTACTAGTCTACATCATATGAGTAATTGAGTATAAGATAGGTGTTTCCCATCATTTGCCAAGCCTGCACATGTGGATTTGAAATTAGGCAGTCAATTCAGTCAATTAGAAGACAATTGTTTGATATTTACACAGTATAAAAATGTCAAAATTTAAATCAAATGTGTTGTAAAATAATTCCATTTTCTATTATTACCCTAATTAATGTCAAATAGAGTCAATTGCTACCAAAAGTCTGCATCAAATTATTACATTGTTGTGACTGGTATACTTGGGAATCAGGTTCTTGGTAAAAATCTTATGTCTGTCACAGTAACTTCTGCTGTTTTGAAACTATACAGTAACCATACATCAAGTGCTGCGAGAGATTTTCTTAGAAAGGAACATATTTTATGTTGTTTAAGTATGTGCTCACAGGCAGGTTTTCCAATAGTAATGCCCTGATGCACCTGCTTCTTTTGATCCCCCACGGTTGTGCGTGCAGCCTATGGAGTTTGATTGTGCTCTGCTCACACTATGTGCAAGCAGCTTCGGCAAATGTGGGTAATACGCATGCAGCCTAGAAGGCGTGTGACTGTTTGCACCAATAGGAAGCTAATGGTCTGCGCAGTTACTTCCTCCTGCCTATAATACAGAGCAGATGGGGCTGGAGCCTCATCTTCCCTATAATAAGCACCACTGCCGAGTTCCTAAGGGAGGCCCGAGAGCGGATAGTCAGTAACTGCGACACCTTCCTCTTGTCGCCCTTACTCACATGAAGGTATCTATTAAAAAAGGTTAGATTATGAACCTTGTTTCATACAGAGGTGTGTTTAACACCACAATCTTTCTGAAGTGCTGCAGCAGCTTCATATCACTACTATCACAAAATCTATTGAGCATATTTATAGCCTTGTTAATAAAAAGTAATAAACCATTTACAGATTGTACCGTTTGATGCAAAAAAGTTAAAAGAATTTCTGCTGAGCAAGAAAGCTCTAATCCTACATTGATTGTTGGGACCTCTTTTTTTTTGTTGTTTCTTTAGGGGTTGCTTCTGTTTTCTTTTTTTCTGCTCCATACCTTCCCTCTTCTGTCTATATTTTGTTTATGTATACCATCCCTTCACTGTTTTTTTTTTACATTGTTTTACTTTTGTTAGTGTTGGACAAATTTTTTCAAAAGTGAGGGGCCAGAGCCAACAGTTAGCGTCACAGATTGTTGTAAAATATATGGATCCTAATGGTGTATAGTAATGCATGTTGTCAGGGAACATTGTACCATTAGTAATAATGACCTCAATATAATTACACTCAATATTAAACATAAGCTTATAATGCCAACTTCTAACCCCATAACACTTGCAGCTCATCACACACATCTGCCAGCCTGTGCCTCATAATGCATTCAGTGTTGGACGGGGGCATGAAGGGTCAATGGTAGGGGCCCACAAATAGTGCATGCACTGCCACTTCATGGTGGCGCGCTGCTGAAGGGGCATGAACAGCCACCAGAGACTGGGCCTGGAGGACATGGCTATCGCCACAGTGTAGTATATAAAGAAAACAATTATTAAAATCAAAAGATTGTTCTTACCTGCCATACTCGTGTTTAGTTATATGACCGTTGTTCCTCCGTTTGTTCATGTCACGTAGGATCGGCAGGCACCAGGACTTCATTGTAAACTTCAGCAAAAGGATAAGATGGTGGTAAGCAGAGAAGAGGGAGAAGTGTAAGATTAAAGGATGGCGGAATAAGTTGCAGGGCAAGGCGAAAAGTGAATTGTAAAGGGCATAAGTGAAAAGTGGATGATGGTTGCAAATGCTAGAAGAGGGTGGAGGATAAATATGATAAGAGTGGTAAAGGGAGACAGCCACAGGGGGAGAAATAAAGGAGACACACAAACACAAAAGGGAGGACATAGGGAGACAGATGGGGATACAAAGGTGCACATACAAAATTAGAGACACACACAAACAGGGAGATAGAAACACACATGAGACTGGGACTGCCACTTACAGGGAAAGGGAAGAAACACTGGCACAGGCAGGGGAAGGTCAGAGAGGGTGGCGCAGAAGGGAAGGATAAACAGACTGGCACAGGAAGGTAAAGGGCAGAAAGGATGGAACAAACGGGAAGGACAGAGAGGCTGATGCAGACATGGGAAGGCCAGAGTGGCAGACGCAAATGGGAAGGGTGGAGAGGTGGTACACACAGGGGAAGGGCAGAGAGGCTGACACAGACAAGAGTAGGGAAGAAAGGCTGGCACAAATAGGGGAAGGAGAGCAACTGGCACACAGAGGGGTAGGGCAGAGATGCTGGAGCAGATAGTGAACAGATATAGACTGGTTATAGGGGATGTGTCCGAGCATGTACTCAAACCTGTTTAACCTGGACTGGAGACTAAGGTGAGAGTGGATTTAGTGTAGAGATATGTGAACTCTATGGGCCTGATTCATCAAAGCACGCATTCTGAACACAGTGTGCGTTTGTTTAAAAACACATGTAGATCAACTCTGCGTACTCCCGAATTCAACAAGGAGCGGATCTGAAGATATGTGTGCTGATGAATTCGGGTGTAGGTCTGCTCTGCCCTACTACACAAGACACTGCACGATACGTCCAATGTGGATTATATATTCACAAAAGAACACACAGAAAAAAAGTATTGAATTAATGTCACCTGTTAATAAAATAGGCATTAGTGATAACACAGTAAAAAAAATGTATATTCCCCCCCCCCCCCATGAAATACATTTATTAGTATGATTTGAATGTCTGCTGAACATAAAATACATTTTTACAGTTAATCTTAATCCTGATTGCAAACACATGTTATAGCATGCATACAAGACTGTCATTACTACTACTCAGGACTTTCACTAGCTCTGTAGCTGGAGCAAGAGATACGGCAGAAAAACAAGTAACTTTCAGATAATCGAAGCTGGATTCGGACATGGCTGCATGCGCTTGAGTTTGGAACGCTCTTACTGTAATGACTAAGGCCAAACGTCCCTTTCCCACCCCGGAAATCGTAGGCTGTAGTATGTGTCCTTTGCGTATGAAGACGGAGCGGACATGGCTACGCTTACTGGCATATGGTCCAGTTCTGAGTGATTTTGCACATGATACGCTCAAAATCGGCAGATACGTGCATTGATGAATCAGGCCCTATGAGATCTGGGGGTAAATGTATCATACTCCGGTTTGTACAAGTCGCCGAAAATCGGCGAGTTGACAGCTAAAATTTAAAGCGGCGCTGCCTTGTAAACGCAAGTTTCCCTTTACAAGGCAGCGCCGCTTTAAGTTTTAGCTGTCAACTCGCCGATTTCCGGCAACTTGTACAAACCAGAGTGTGATACATTTACCCCCTAGTGTGTGATAAAGATATTGCTCAAGTGATGTGATCACCGAAGAGGTAGAAAAATATGTGTTAGGATAGGTAATAATAAACAATGGTAGTTAGGAGACTTATATACAGAGTAATATTAAGTTACACAAGGTTATTCAAATATATTGAGTTACCTATCCTAAACATATAAGTTTTCTATCTCTTCAGTGATTGCAGCGCTTGAGCAATATCTTTTTAACACACGGGAAGGGCAGAGATGCTAGAGTAGTTGGGGTAGGGCAGTGATGCTGGTGTAGTCGGGTAGGGCAGAGATGCTGACGAAGACAGTGGACAGATATAGACTGGCACCAACAGAAAGGCATCATAGAAAAGTGGCAAGAAGATATGTCTCTATAAACTTACATTATTTGTCTTCAGTCACAGCTCCATGAGCAGGGCTGAGATGAAAAGAATCTAAGGCACCGTCCAGTGGATGAGTAGAGGTGGACATGCAGGAAATACAATAATTAATTTTTGGGGGAGGGCGCAAGGAGAATAGGTTTGGGAGGGGTATAGAGGGTGGTTAATGTTCTATTAAATGTATTTTAATTTGAAGTATTGTCAGTTGTAAGCGAATTCTGTCGGATGTGTGGCCCTATAGAACTGTTTGGAATATAAATATTGCACACCTAAATAGTGTATCTACAGTAAACCAATGGAAATGGAAATGTTGTGGACCTGGTAGACCACTAACCCAAATGGATGTACATGGTCAGCAACAATACTCAGGTAGGCTGTGCCATTTAAACAATGCTTAATTGATATTTAGGGGCCTTATGTGTGGCAAGAAAACATTCCTCACACCATTACACCACCAGCAGCCTGTTCCCTTAACAGAAGGCAGGATGGATTCACCATTGATTCATGTTTTTATGCTAAATTCTGACCCTACCATCTGCATGTTGCAGGAGAAATCGAGATTCGTTAGACCAGCAAATGTTTTTCCAATCTTACCCTGTCCAGTTTTGGTGAGCTTGTGCCCAATGTAGGCTCAGTTTACCATTCTTAGCTGATAGAAGTGGAACCCGGTGTTGTCTTCTGCTGCTATAGCCCGTGCACTACAAGGTTTGACGTGCTGTGCATTCAGAGTTGCACTTCTGCATACTACTGTTTTAACGCATGGTTATTTGAGTTACTGTCACCTTCCTGTCAGCTCCAATCAGTCTGGCAATTTTCCTCTAACCTCTCTCATTAAGGAACCTGATGTTTTGGTTTTTTTTTGCATCATTCTCTGTAAAGTCTATGTAGAGTCTATGTAGAGTCTGTTGTGCGTGAAAATCCCAAGAGATAAACAGTTTCTGAGATAATCAAACCACCATTTCTGACACCAACAATCATTTTACGGTCAAAGTCACTTAAATCTAATTTCTTCTCCATTCTGGGGAACCTATTGAGCATGTCTGCGTGCTTTTATGCATTAAGTTGCTGCCACATGATTGGATGATTAGATATTTGCATTAACAAGCAGATATACCTAATAAAGTGGCTACAGAGTGTATAAGTTTTATTTATATGACTCAACTATTTATTTCATTTATTTTTTTGCTTAAGTCATTCATAGTGAGTTATAAGGTTGTCATTCTCACCTGCAGTCGCCTCCAGGCCTATATAAATGGAGGTTAATTTGTGCAAGACTGTAAAGAATGAATATTGGACTCTTTGTGGTTAGGTTCGAAATAAATATAAGAACCGGGAAAGAACATTCTTCTAAATGATAGCTACCCTCCCCAGCCAAGAGGTGAATAGAGGATACCATATGGCCAGGTCCTTTTAGATTTTGGCAAATAGTGTCAGGTAATAAGCAGAATACAGAAGGAAACTCAACACTTACAATTAAAAAAAAAATCTTGATTAATGTTTAGATCGAGCACTTTTGATTTGGATATGTTGAACTTATATTTGTTTTTTCTTGTGTCGACTTCAAAGTGATGTAAACAGAAGCCATTGACAAAGATAGAGAGAGAGACACAGCAGGATTTTGATAGAGCACCATATGCCATAAAGGAAATTGCATCTAAATCCATATTTGTTTACATTTCAGCTCACTCTGTCAAATGCCTTTTTCCACATCGAGGGCTAGAACTGTCGAGAAGGTTCTTTAAAGTTGCATTTGAATGGTCATCACATTTGAAACCAAATTACCTCACATTTTTATTTTTAACTATCATCATCATCATCACCATTTATTTATATAGTGCCACTGATTCCGCAGCGCTGTACAGAGAACTCATTCATATCTGTCCCTGCCCCATTGGAGCTTAGAGTCTAAATTCCCTAATATAGACACACACTCACAGACAGACTTATACAGACAGACAGGTAGAGACTAGTATAGCAGCCAATTAACCTACTAGTATGTTTTTGGAGTGTGGGAGGAAACCGGAGCACCCGGAGGAAACCCACGCAAACACAGGGCGAACATACAAACTCCACACAGATAAAGCCATGGTCGGGAATTGAACTCATGACCCCAGTGCTGTGAGGCAGAAGTGCTACCACTACGACACCGTATACTCTTGTAGAATGCAAGGATATTTACATATTTATCCTAAGTCCCCAATAAGTAAGTGTTTTTGGCACTAATATATACATATATGTGGTTCCAAGTATTCAAGGAGCATGCAACAACTGGATTATTTTCCTTGATGATTTCTGTAACTTGCTGAAATTTGCTGAGACAACCAGAAAAACACTTTACCCATAAATAATAACATAATAAAATCAGTGTTCTCCCTGGAAAATGTTGCCAACTGATTGGCATTGAGAAGTAGCCTGATGTAGGCAGTTGTAATACTTTGCAATTCAATTGAAAAATGTAGGAGCCTATTGCCCAAACTTGCCAGGACTGGTCAGACTGGTGGTCCGTGGTCTAACACACACTGCTGGCTGTAGTGCTCACATAGTGCCTGTTCTAAAACAATGTTTTATTTTATTATTCTATTATAATAGGAGTCTGTTTGGCTCCAAGAGCCAGATGGCAAGTAAAAACAGCCAGGTGGAGCACCCGGGAAATAGGTGCTGGAGAGAACACTGTATACACTATAGTTATTATTCAGTTATTATTATATTCATAATGGTGGTGGCCCTAGAAACAATAGTAGGCAGCTGCTGTTTCTAGCACCTATTTAAATTATGTGTGTTATTTTTGACTAGTCTAGGGGGTATATTTACTAAACTGCGGGTTTGAAAAAGTGGAGATGTTGCCAATAGCAATCAATCAGATTCTAGTTCTCATTTATTTAGTACATTCTACAAAATGACAGCTAGAATCTGATTGGTTGCTATAAGCAACATCCCTTTTTCAAACCCGCAGTTAAGTAAATATAGCCCTAGAACTTTATCCATGAATGGCTGTTAAATGGACAATGTCCTGTCAATACAACCGAAAAGATATAAATGTATAGATTCTGCACAATATTACGTATTCTAACATCTAATTTTGTTCTGTAAAATTATGTTTTCTACCATTTTTCATTCTATTTTTGTCACCAGAATCGTTATTTGAAGTGAACGGGATAGAACTACCTGCAGTCAATAAGATCATGAAATAATCTCAGGTGCTGCAAACATTTATAAAGTGATGCCTGTGCTGATGCAGTGACCTATCCACTGGTGTAATTGTGATACATGAAATGGAAGTTGCTTAATTAATTTATTTTTTTATTTACAAATAGAAAGCAGATTTTTATTTTTTACTGATTGACAGCAGTGCGCTGTGAGAATATTGTGTGTATTTCTTCATATGCGTGATTGTGAAGGACTTGGCTGCATGTGACAGGGGTAGTGTCATGATGGAAGGAGGATTTAGGCAAGCAGGAATTTGACTGCACAGAGCACCTGTCAAACTGATGATGAATATTATGATGTCAATGGACCGTTCATACATCCAATGCATTTTAGTTTATAGATGATTTATCAGTTTACCTTTACGTATAATGGCAACTCTCTGTGAAGTTCTTATGTAAAGGGTACATTGAAAATAAACGCCTTAATATGCTGGCCCTGTATATTCTAATACAATCCTGGTACTAGATGGGTTTGATATATAGAAATATAGTGGATAACTACAGAAAATATTTTATTTTCATTCTTTCAGCTCTAAAGTAAATGATTTGTGCCTGCAGGTATTTCAGGCGTTATCTCATGATTTGTCCCATACACAATGTTTAGTTGAACAATGACAAACAAAAAAAGAGTCATACAAAGTAATTTACAAAAATTCAGTTTATATCTGAGCAGTATATAAACAGATTAGAAGTGCAGTGTCTCCTATGTACATAGTGGCAAAAATATAAATATTTATTGAATAACCAATATCTATATACATCTCTCTATAGTAGGCAAGAAGTGGCTTCATGCCACGGTTATACTGCAGTTTTAAATAACTTAAATATCCACAGATTTGCTTTCTTTTAATTGCACGAGGTAGAAAGTAAGGGCCTTGTACTTTTGCATTTTGCATTATATAGGATAAGGCCCTATGCTTGTTATGGCTGCATCCCGATTACAGCAGACAAGAAAACTACAATTGAAAACAACAATGCAAATATTTTAAATAATTTTAGCATATTATATTCCAAATAGAATAATAATTTGTGACTCTCTTGATGCTTTTATTTACTATTCACCAGGCTGTGATTTCTCATATTTCCAGCATTGTGTCTTTGTTTATTGCAGTATAGGATATGTTTCTGTTGTGAAATTATTATCCTGACAATCCCGGGATTCCATGTTCTTAGAGCGGAACATTTTACTGCTTTGACGTGCTCTTTTGACATAATGACTTCCTATTGGTCTATGGAAAAGATCTTTTGATAGTGAAATAAACTAGCCATAACTTTAACATGACAACAAATTGTTCCTCTTGCTAGAAAGAAAGAAAAATCTGTTTATCCATCGCCAGTAGTCATTCTATTGATAGAAAAATAAATTGTAGACTCTGTTTACATCCGTACCCTTGACATCACTTTATAGATCATTATTGTTATAGTCTTTATAGTCTTTATATACACTTTATAGTCCTTTTGTTTAATTTTTGGCTGTGGCACATAAGCCTAGCTTTTGGGATGCTCCTGCTTACACAATAGTCACTAGTTCTTTGATTGTGATTCAACCACTTGAGCTGAAGCAGACAGTGATTTTAAATCTGGTCTGTTTGTGACCACCATTGAGGACCATTGGTAATGACTGTAACTTGTTGTAGTAAGATGTCATGTTACTGGAATTCCACACTATTGATTGGACAGATTATAGAATGGATCAGCGCAAAGTATAGAGCTTAATAGGTCATCTCTAATTAGACAATCTATAATATTCAGTATATCAGAGGTTCTCAAACCTATACTCAGGATTCACCAACAGTGCATGTTTGTGAATCTCCTACCAGGTGCAGAGGTGAATGTGTTAAATTCATTGAACCAGTTTTAATACACCTGTACAAAGTTATTTTTACAATATACTCTTTCACATCTTGGCAGACAGAGATTTAGTTTACAAAACATGAATGTGGTATGTCCAAAATTGACACCATGCACCTGAGGTTCCTGGGTGGTGATCCAAAAAACATGCAGGATTGGTCTATTTATATAGATTATTGGACTATATCCCAGATTGGTTTATACCAGGCCTGTCCAACCTGCGGCCCTCCAGGTGTTGTGAAACTACAAGTCCCAGCATGCCCTTCCAGCTATCAACTGGTTGTCTACCAGCAAAGCATGCTGGGGCTTGTAGTTTCACAACACCTGGAGGGCCGCAGGTTGGACAGGCCTGGTTTATACTGTAGTACAGTAAAGTGATTTAAAAAAAATGTTTATGATTTATTTAAAATGGCAAAATCCTGGATGTAAAGCATGCCAATTATAATAGTCATCAGGTGCTGATTATTTTTCATGTGGGATATATATCTTTTTATACTGTTAATTGAAAATATAATATATCATGGAATGATATTTACTCCATTGAAGAATGAAGCATTGTGGTCTGTAGGTCCTAGGTTTTCAGCATTACAGGGGTTCTTCTGAGTCATATGTAGTGTGTCGCTTTCTAAAGTGTGGACGCTTGATAACAGTCTGGTCTGCTGGAAGCTGAGAAACCAAGGTAGTCTGTATTTTTCCCTCTGCTTCACATTGATGTCATTGTTTGCAGGTGTAGGTGTCCTGCTGCTGTACACACTTCTGACACTCCACATGGCAGCACCAATGCACTTGACAATGGCAGGAAAAAGTGACCATCCGACTCTGAGTGTTGTATCCTCTTCCGCAGCACAGACTGTCACAAGTGGTCTCCCGAGAACATACTCTCCCTGCAGTGCCAGGAGAAAAACGGCTGGCACGACAGAAGCTAGGAGAATCCTCTAAATAAACCAGGTCACTAGAGCGTGGGGAGCGGCCAGCAAAGGAATGTCCAAGAGACTCGTGGCCCCCAACTGCCTCATTGGTGGCTCCCAGGACTTTTAGCGCATTGTCATATTTGGCTTTAAGCAAAGCTCCTGTTTCATGGAAGGGGGATAGCTGTTTCCAGCAGGTACGAACTGCACATGAACCAGATACTCCGTGACACTTACATGTGGTCTTTAATCCACTCTTTACAGCCTGGGGATAAACAGAATTGTACATATATTAAGTGGCAGAATCATAGCATGTACAAAATCATTTTAAACTTCGTGTATGAATAAGTTTAAATTATTGTTTTCAGTTTTAAGGATCTGTTCCTAGAAGATATTGTGACTGATAATGGTCCTGTTTCAATATAGACTAAAAGTGTTAATACGTGTTGTGATTCTAACTGTAATTTAGGTTACCTGATGGCCACAGATCACTGCGTTAGTGGCCCATAAAATGGCAATACTCACTGCAATTTCCAATCAGTATTTTTAAGATGTTGATTTGCGTGAGTTGGAAAATTCTACACTGACTGAATCTGTCCATGTGCACAGAAATCATTCTGCCATGAGTACAGTGCCACATGAGATCCCAGCACTGAATAGCCAGATGTTTCAGATTTAGCTACACATGTATGTGGCCAAATCAGACATTGATCCAGCCACTCAGCCTTGAGAGCTTTGTATGAGCACCTTAACTACACAGTACAACTTCTCTTATTCTTGTAGCTATCGGTTTTAAACCTGTGTGTATGAAAAACAGCCACACTTCTCTTATTCTAGATGCTGTCATCCAGTTGCATAATCCTTTAAAGCATACCTTGTACATGAATAAATCTGTATTATTCTATATTTCTACAGCTTTTAAGTTTGTTTACATTCCAGTTTTCAAACATTTTAGATATTTTGATAATGTTGTGGCTTTTAATATAGAGTATCTGTACAGTAACACTTATCTCGATATGTATAGCTGATTCAATACCATGAATCTTATTTTATTGTTGTTAAAACAGTTTTCTGATTTTGATAACCCCATCCCTTCAAGGTAACTTGTATATCAGTTTGATGGGGGTCAAACACCTCCTACAATTACTGAAAGGTAACAGCTTCCATTTATATCTAAGAATAGCAAAGTGCTCTAAGTGATGGAGGGCTGGACCTATCCTGAGCATTCAATCTTATAGGACAGAAGGTGTGTACTGATTGCGCCACATGATTGGATGGATTGGTACCTGTCCTGTTAGGTAATACATTCACTTCAACATTTTATTATGCTCCAATGATAGGCTGCATTTGTGTATTACTGAAATAACAGGCTGCATTCATGTCTTAGTGATAGCACAAGTTTTTGATAAATTGATGCGGTTGCGTTTGTGCCTTAGTTATATCCGCTAATGTTATCCATATGTTGTATTTGTGTCATTGTGATATTAATGGTTACTAGTGAATGAATAGATGCATTGCCATGAATGTCACAGAGTTCCAAATATGACTGTCTCCTTTATATGTAGGTGACAAGCGCACTTTTAGTTTTAAGAATTAAAGTGAGGCAAATGGCTTCAGCTGCCACATTGAGGATGGGTAGATTTTAGTTCTCGGTGTTATGTGTCCTTGTTTATTCATTGACTACGGAAATCTATGTCATCAATGGGGGAAACTTCTTTGATAGCAGTACTACTACAGCAGGAACTACTATTGTCCGCTTCATGTTAATGAGTTGTATTACAAAATGTTGCTATGGGTCCCCATTGTTATGCCCTGATGACATCTGTACACAAACCTAAAGAGATATTTGGCAGATGTGTTTGATGCATTGGTAGCTTAATTAAAATGAAAAGAACAATTATAAATCAATATTTAATTTCCCACAGATGGATGAAAGTTTACACCCTGCCACATGTTAATTATCAAATTCAATGTATGTATTATCTGACATGGGGTGCTTGGGTACTTGAATACTTCTTACCCTTATCCCAGCATTGGTGTTATGCAGATCCACCTTGGCTCTTGTATCTCTCTCTCCTCTTCTCTGGCCCAAGAAGTTTTGCAGAAAGCGGGTACTATGTCGTAGGTTATCCCCGCAGACTCCCCACTGCCATGCCCGCTGGCTTTCTAGCCCAGGAGAGTCATCACATGTACAGCGTTCCATTTTACCTCCACTGCAAGCCTTAGCCAGCGAGTGTGTTAGAGCAGCAGAGGACACTGCATACAGGAATGCTGTCTCTTTAAATCCTGCAGAAGAGAGTGCTTATTGTTACTGCCACTGACAACCAGTGATTGTGCTGATACGTGGACCTATGTGTACAACCACTAACATGCTGTGTCATGTCTAAGCTAAACTAAAATACCTCCTGGCATTTAAAAAAAGTAAAAAGTACACTTCTCAAACAAAAACTATGATCGATATAATGGATATTTTTTATCATTGCAATACAATGTTTTCATTATACTTAATATAAATGTGTTTATTAAGAATTCTTTTTTTAGGATTTTTTGATGACTTTTAAAGAGGTATAAAATAATTGTATGCACTAGTTAGTTGGCTTTTTGGGGGAAACCTTTATTAATATAGCAAGTAGAGTCAATAAAATACATTACATTAGTGATGTTCATTTGAAGGGATTCACTGTCATAATAGTTTAGAGCTCAATCACTTAATTTGACAGGAATCAGTATTTGGGAGGTTGTGGGAAAAGTGGCACGCAATTGTACAGCTGGGTATTTGCTCCCGTCGACCATTCCCCTTTAGAAATCTCCCACATCTAAGTTGCTGTGAAATACATCCATTAGGCTGAATGTTGGGGAGGTGGGGAAACCATTTAAGTTTTCAGACGATTATGAGTTAAATATATCTCACCAGCTTCTACAAGCTTCAAAGGAGTAGAGATTGCAGTGACAACGTGCACCGTTATCCTAAATTATTGTTTGTCTATTTTACGTTCTTATTGTTTGTAACGAGAAATATAGCCGGTGCAGCTAATGGGCATTTAAAAATACTGCCATCAGGACGACTTTGATTGTGTTTGGTGTAGATGCCTCACCTCTTTTCAAGAGACTCCCTCTTCCCTGTAGACTGCAGTTCCAACGCTCACTGCGCAGCTGGTATTGACACTCTAGCATGCCCAGTCGTACAGCTTCTTTTAGGGCTTCTGCCAGCCCCGGCTCCTTCCGGCACAATCTCCTTTGTCGTCGAGTGAGGGGCAACAGATCACACTGTTTAAGGTGGGCTCGGTTGTGAGTACTACCAGTCGCAGGAGAAGATGAAGAATAGTGTGAAAGTGATTCCTTGCTAGTTAGTCTGTGGAAAGTCACAAAAAAGAGGATCATTAAATTGAATGATACCATATACATACCTACCCGAAATGGAAGCAGTCATTTTATGGTTTAAATTAATATATGACTAAACCATATCAATTTACTGGAAGCTAGTAACATCACAGAGGCATAAGGCAAAATATGCATAATTACTCCGTGATGTTACTAACTTGCTGATAATTTATGGGCAGCATATTGGTTTGGCCACAAAGCTGTTGCCTCCATTGAGCTTAGGTAACAGGTGCCCTTTAAAAATTGTTCTAATTAATATTTTTGTTAATAGACACATATGATGTCTAAAACATTGTATTAGAAAGAAAACAAATGGTACATTCAGCTCAGACGTAGTTCAACAACATTTACTATTATGTCTGCTTGTTGCATTTTTAGCCATTTCCATTTCACAAACCTCAGAATCCCTGGGTATGACACTAAATCCAAGTAAATTGATAGGTTGAAAATTGGTTCACCTCACAAAATAGCTGCCTTCACTATACGATACCAACAGATATATATAAAGTGCAATGGATATCACTCTGCTGGAATTATTAAATATTTAAGAGATTACCAGGATTCCTATCGGTAGCGGTGGCAAGAGGGTTTATAAAATATCAGGAAATAGGCATATGTGCTCAAAAATTCCGTTATATGTACCATATAGTGAGTGAGCCACAATATCACATGGCATATCTTATTTCTTAGTAGTTAAATTGGCATTTATTTTATATTTACATAAATGAAGCAGAGGCTGTTGATCTAACCACTGTAGAAACTGTAGTATGTGCAATGACTAGAATATGAAATCTGAATAATGTAAACATTGAACAGATCATTTTGGCCAATGTCTACATATAAGCATTTCTGTGGAATTCGGGAAGAAGGGAGCGCTGTGTCACGCTACAACAGCTCCCACAACTGTCTCTGCAGAAATTAATACCTCTCTAAAAATTGGCCTTAAAACAAAGGTTTGGTCTTTATCCACTGGCTGGGTTCCAAATTTGAGCTAATGAATACATAATTACATGGCTGTTACATGGCTAATCTGGCTAGAGTAGGTATTAGTGAGAATTTGATTGTAGCACCAAATTACTGGTTTGCCAAGCTACTGGTACTACTAGCCACTGACATTGGTTAGGATGTGGGCTACTTTATTGCTCTGTTTCCTTTACAATCCTTTGTAATCCAGTGGTCTTTGTTGTGTCTATGTGATATTTAGAATAGTTAGAACCAATGATACTTCTTAGTTGAGTGATCTGGAAATATAAAGAGTACAGAGCTTAATCAAATAAGCATTTCGCCCAGAAGAGCTGCAATGCAAATCTGTTCTACTCAGTGCAAACATGCACAATGGATTTTTCTTAATAAGTTCATTTTTTTATAACTGCCATTTACAGATTGCTTATAAACAAAGGCGAATAGGCGTGAATTAACCCCCTAAAATAATTTGTTGTGGAATATGGTCAATTCTCTAAATTTCCAAGCATAAATAGTAACAGTCCGCCATATCAGTTTTACATTGCAGTAGGTACTTGTCACCATGCAGTTCCTTCAATTGATCAGCACTAAAGTCACTATCTAAAAGACAAAAAGCATATAGGAGTGCAACCCTATAAGTGTAACAGATACAAACAATGCACTATATGAATCTGAAACATAAGACACCTACAAGGTATATACTTAAGTCATAACAAACAGTCATCCAGTCTCTTGAGACATAGCCGAATCATTCTTTAGGCAACCTAGGCTCCTGTTTAGGGCCAAGTGAGCACTAAGGGGCACAGATTACCCTAATGCATTTTTATGTTTTTGGGGACGCAATCTAGTATGGTGTCTAAGGCCCCAAGGAGTCTTAGTCCACCTACGATGTATACTTGTATCCAACAGGACACCAAAAAGCAGCTCCCTAATCTGTACAATACCCTATAAGTGTGTGCACTTGAAGAAGGGATGTATATATATATATATATATATATATATATATATATATATATATATATTTATCCCTAAGTCATACCAGATACCAATATGTGCAGATGTACTAGAAAACTAATGTTTTTGTGGACTGGTTTCAAACATTTAGCTACACACATTGGTGTCTTGTGTGATATACGTTCATACACCCATTCCTTCCTCATGTGCACACAGATACAGGTCATGATATACACAAAAGAGCTGATTTTTTTGAGTTCGGTTGGATGAGAGTTGGTGTACTTTGGTGGAGTTATGAGGACACGGAAGTGATAATTAGAAACTAGGTGACTATACACTATGACTTAATTTAATACCTTGTGTGTTCATTTAGATTTTTTTATGTTGCCTTACTCGTTTCTACTACATTTGGGTTGGGCTCCTGCGTGCTTTATCTCTTCCAGATTGCTCATCTTAAAGGAACAGTGACAAGTAATCCAAACTGTACCCCCACAATCCCTGATCGTCTCAAGCATGAAGAGTTCACCCAAAGCTTCATATTACCCAATGAAAAACACACCTTTATGCATGTCATACACACACACACACACACACACACCTCTCTCTCTGTGTGTATATATATATATATATATATATATATATATATATATATATATTAATATCTCAGGTGACCTCCTGCAGGTATGTCTGTTCGGGAGTGTTAGTTCTACTTTATTTCCACCTATTTTTTGTCCCTCCATACACAAAGAAAGGACCAATCAGAACCTCATAGGTTACATTTCTTAACCAAGACACGGACACTGAGCACACTGAGCTTCAGAATGAATTGTATTTGTCAGTAAAATCTGGATACTGTCACCAGTAGGTACATTACTGTTGCTATTCTTAAAATGTTCGGATTTAATATACAAATTTTCTACATGTCTCAAAACAGTAATATGTATATAAGATGACAACCTTTGAGATGGGATATAGCTAAGGATAAATATGATGGCTCAACAACAAATTATTAAAAATAATATCCAATAACATATTTGGAGCAACAATTTACGTCATGCCCATGACTTTTTCTAAATGTTATCTTTTTTAAATATAAAATTAGTCTCATGATTAACACACTATATCAAGAACTTGGATTGTTTATATAAACGTACCTTACTTAGAATAATCCATGCTCTGATCAATCGGATCAATTGTACTCAAGTTTATTTTTTTCAGTGAAAACTGTCAGTTTTCCCTTATTCTAGGTCGGATTGGTTATTTTCTTTCTAAACTTAAAATACAAGTTATCCCTTCAGAGCATTAGAATTGTCCTTCTTAATTCTCAATTAATATGGATCATAGAAATGATGCTGCTTATGTATTATCTCCAACACTAAGGGGGTGAATTACTGAAGCGCTTAACTTTCAGCAGTTTTGCGGCTCCAAGTTCGCCTCCATCCTGTCCATCAGGAGTGGGGGAAAGAAAAACAACTTTTTTTCAATCTGATTGTTAATGATGTGATTTTGGATCCACCAAGCTCCCGAATATTTAGTATTTTGCTTTAGTAAGTTACCCATAAGTACATTTTATAGGTAAGGAAAGCTCAGTGAAGTTTTTGCCATGCGTCCTCATTCACAGATACACACATTTTGTATATAGTTAGATTATGCGTCTATCTGGTCTTTCCTCCCGTCACCTGCCGTTTACCCATATAATGTGATCTTATGAATGTAAATATTTGGAGAAATATCTTCATTTCAAGGACTCTGAGCTCAGCACAAATCACCACACACAAATAGAGAGAGAGAGAGAGAGAGAGACGTGTTCTACATAGGGAGGGGAAAGAACTGTCTGTGAGAAAACAGGAAAGGGAAATCTCTGTGATAGAAGTGTGAGAAAAGATGATGAAAAATATGTATTTACCAAGTTGCTTTAACCCCTTAAGTATACTTTTAAGCAATCTAAAATATAGGAATATTTAATGGTGTTAGATTTGTATAAATATTTTTGTGTCTTTTTGTCTGTATATTTATCTGTGTGTATGTGGTGTGTATATATTTTTTTATTATCAAAGAAAAAGAGGAATGTCTAAATAAGGGATTTTGTTTTGTTTTTCTTGAAAAAATTAGAGATTATCCCTCATGGCCTATAGGATAGAGCAGCATTTATAATACATAATCTAAAAAGAGGAGCTATGTGTGGTATGAATTGGGGTGGAATTAGGTAAATATAGCACAGTATTGTTATAATCACAAATATTATAACATGATTAAAGACTAATTCAATCACAAAACATATAGAACTTTTAATTTATAATGATTTTATTTATTATTTTAAGACCTGTAAATTTATCTTCCTTAGAATTTTTAAGGAACATTTTGGAATTACTTTACTATGAGTTCTAAATAGAGTAATGCATTTTGCATGTTTTACGCCAAACTTGTGAAGGTGACATTCTAAAACAATTTCCTAATTTAAATACAATTTAGAAAAGACTTTCTTTATCTAAACAGTTTGCATTAAAATGTATACCATTCAGACCTGAATTGTATAGGTCATTCAAGAAGTGGCTTGCCATACCATAAATCTATACCATATTATATCACACACAATAACTATGTGTGTGTATGTGTATATACATTATATATATATATATATATATATATATAGATAGATATACACATATACATACATATTTTGTAGTAAATTCTTACCCACAATATACTGTATGTGTGTTACAAAAATAATGTATGTACCTGTCATACATTATTTAAATGTATCAGTATATTAATTTAAAATCGTTATTTTGTAACATCAAGATTACTGATTCTAATAGTTCTTACATTCTAATAAAACAAGCCGGAAATTCTTACAAATATATTGATTACATTTGTATTTTAAAGGAATATATTTGATCATGTTCTTCAAAAACATTTAACCTGTTGTCGTCACTCTATAACAACTGCATTTTAGTTTTAGAATTTATGTCGGGCTCAGCGCAGTGTAATTATAAATATATTAATCCCGTTATATGTCATGTGATGAAGATGAAAGGAAGGGGGATAATCTCTTAACTACGAAAATCATGTTATTTTTTTAATAACCTTTTCGACTTGTTTGATCGCAACCATAAAATAGATGAATCATGACAGCAGATAACGTGTATGCAGAGGATATTGGAGGAATTGGAGGGTAATCGATAGGCAGGAGAATAAAACGTTAAGATAAATTGGATAGTAACAAGCGGCTCTGTCCCAAGATGTTGTGGAACTGAAGTAACCAGCATGCCCAGCCAGTGCTTTCTTGGACTTGTAGTTCCACAAGATCTGACAAGCAGCAGGTATTATGAGTATGTAGAAAACCTGAGCTCTTTTTCCCAGCATTATATTTCAATTTCTCTTCTAATTTCATTAATCGCATTTCTGACAGTTAACAGTGCCTGCATTTGCTGCAGTTTTTAATGATCGTTAAACCCAAAGTAAGTTATTAATAAGCAAAAGACTAGTACACTGCAGTTTGATGCATATACTGCATAAAGCCCGAAAAATTGTCAATACATTTTAAATAATATTACTGGAGAGAATTCCTAAAGCAGATGAATATAAATAGGTGAGTGTAAGGAGGATAGGTAAAACTGACCCAAAGTAGGAATCCACAGGCTGCAGCAGAAGGATGACGGACAGTAGGTGCAGGCACAGGACGGCCAGGGGTAGGTGGAGGCCGGTTGGCATGGTGCAGACACAGCTCTGCTCCTCATCTCTCTCCCTGCAGCTGGTCACTGGCCAGCAGCTCACTCTTGCAGAGTTTAAAGGGACAGGACACACCTTGTCGTTGATTGGATGGGAACTGACAAACTCTCACCCTGGCTGGCTGTCCTGTCAAGGTGTGTAGGGAAAGGGTGGAGCTTGCACTTCACCTCGAGCAGCCTTAGATCCTGAGAGTGAGTGAGAAGCGATGTTTCTTGTTGCTGTAGAGATGTTAATATTTTACTCTATAACAAACATCGTGCAACATTATTTTAATGAAATAATGGTCGATGAATTGTCCTTGATAACAAGATTTCATCTAAACATAAATATAAGGGGCCTGATTCATTAAGGAACACATCTGGCGGGTTTTGTGGATAATACGATAATTGTCTCTGCGCATGCCCAGAAACGGGAGATGCGAAATGGAAACCATTAGAATCCATTGCGCAAGCTGAGATAATCTGTTGCATATGGGAAGCATCTGTCAAATTTAAGTGAAACTCCATCGCAATTGCGAAGTTGTTTGACCACTTGAGTAAAAAGGGATGGATATGGGAGGGGAATGGGCGGGGAGTGGGCGGAGATCATAAATAAGTTGAGAAGAGTAGGCGTTCCCTCTGTCCGTGTAGGATAGTTAAGTAGAATGTTGTCTTAACTCCTTGCTCAAACTTAATGCAGCTCAGGGTCATGTTTAAATCCAAAACAGCTAGCTAAAGCAACAATTAAACTGTTCAAAAAGCATCGTTCGTTTACAACACTCGCAACTAATTATGCACAACATACATACATCTTAATACACTTCACTTTTTTTTTTATTTTTTGTTTTCAAATTTATTTGTGATATATATGAAACATTAAACATTATGTACATTTTTTTTAAAAGCCACCCCTTTTAAGTCACAACCATCATTGTAGCAAATTGCAATGTAAAGTGGTTAATGTGTCAACAGGTAGGTGCTGATATTTGGGGTTTTGGTTAAACTCGGAACTGCCGGAATGCCGGAATGAGTCAGCTTAACATAGCGCCCTCTGCTGCTTGGTGTGTCTTGATTATAGCTTGCTGTGTTTTCTATGCCTGTATAGTGCATTTTGTAATGCTACACAGATATGTTCTCTGGAATGTGTGGAACAACTAGTACACATATTATAATATTGCATATATATATATATATATATGAGATCCCACCTATATATTCCAGTTATCTGTTCTACCTGCCTTAAAGTATGCCAGAATGGATTGCTGAGTGCATTCCCCATCTGTTCCGGCAGCCGGAATGGAGCGCAGAGTGCATTCCCCATATATTCCGTCAGCCAGAATGGAGCGCAGAGTGCATTCCCCATCCATTCCGGCAGCCGGAATGGAGCGCAGAGTGCATTCCCCATCCATTCCGCCAGCCAGAATGGAGCGCAGAGTGCATTCACCATCCATTCCGGCAGCCGGAATGGAGCACAAAGTGCATTCCCCATCCATTCCGGCAGCCAGAATGGAGCGCAGAGTGCATTCCCCATCCATTCCAGCAGCCGGAATGGAGCGTAGAGTGTATTCCCCATATATTCCGGCAGCCAAAATGGATTGCTGAGTGCGTTCCCCATCCATTCCTGCAGCCGGAATGGAGCGCAGAGTGCATTCCCCATCCATTCTGGCAGCCAAAATGGATTGCTGAGTGCATTCCCCATCCATTCCTGCAGCCGGAATGGAGCACAGAGTGCATTCCCCATCCATTCTGGCAGCCAAAATGGATTGCTGAGTGCATTCCCCATCCATTCCTGTAGCCCGAATGGAGCGCAGAGTGCATTCCCCATCCATTCCAGCAGCCAAAATCGATTGCTGAGTGCACTCCCCATCCATTCCTGCAGCCGGAATGGAGCGCAGAGTGCATTTCCCATCCATTTCGCCAGCCAGAATGGAGCGCAGAGTGCATTCCCATCCATTCTGGCAGCCAAAATGGAGCGCAGAGTGCATTCCCCATCCATTTCGGCAGCCGGAATGGAGCGCAGAGTGTATTCCCCATATATTCCGGCAGCCAAAATGGATTGCTGAGTGCATTCCCCATCCATTCCTGCAGCCGGAATGGAGCGCAGAGTGCATTCCCCATCCATTCCAGCAGCCGGAATGGAGCGTAGAGTGTATTCCCCATATATTCCGGCAGCCAAAATGGATTGCTGAGTGCGTTCCCCATCCATTCCTGCAGCCGGAATGGAGCGCAGAGTGCATTCCCCATCCATTCTGGCAGCCAAAATGGATTGCTGAGTGCATTCCCCATCCATTCCTGCAGCCGGAATGGAGCACAGAGTGCATTCCCCATCCATTCTGGCAGCCAAAATGGATTGCTGAGTGCATTCCCCATCCATTCCTGTAGCCCGAATGGAGCGCAGAGTGCATTCCCCATCCATTCCAGCAGCCAAAATCGATTGCTGAGTGCACTCCCCATCCATTCCTGCAGCCGGAATGGAGCGCAGAGTGCATTTCCCATCCATTTCGCCAGCCAGAATGGAGCGCAGAGTGCATTCCCATCCATTCCGGCAGCCAAAATGGAGCGCAGAGTGCATTCCCCATCCATTTCGGCAGCCGGAATGGAGCGCAGAGTGTATTCCCCATATATTCCGGCAGCCAAAATGGATTGCTGAGTGCATTCCCCATCCATTCCTGCAGCCGGAATGGAGCGCAGAGTGCATTCCCCATCCATTCCAGCAGCCGGAATGGAGCGTAGAGTGTATTCCCCATATATTCCGGCAGCCAAAATGGATTGCTGAGTGCGTTCCCCATCCATTCCTGCAGCCGGAATGGAGCGCAGAGTGCATTCCCCATCCATTCTGGCAGCCAAAATGGATTGCTGAGTGCATTCCCCATCCATTCCTGCAGCCGGAATGGAGCACAGAGTGCATTCCCCATCCATTCTGGCAGCCAAAATGGATTGCTGAGTGCATTCCCCATCCATTCCTGTAGCCCGAATGGAGCGCAGAGTGCATTCCCCATCCATTCCAGCAGCCAAAATCGATTGCTGAGTGCACTCCCCATCCATTCCTGCAGCCGGAATGGAGCGCAGAGTGCATTTCCCATCCATTTCGCCAGCCAGAATGGAGCGCAGAGTGCATTCCCATCCATTCCGGCAGCCAAAATGGAGCGCAGAGTGCATTCCCCATCCATTTCGGCAGCCGGAATGGAGCGCAGAGTGTATTCCCCATATATTCCGGCAGCCAAAATGGATTGCTGAGTGCATTCCCCATCCATTCCTGCAGCCGGAATGGAGCGCAGAGTGCATTCCCCATCCATTCCAGCAGCCGGAATGGAGCGTAGAGTGTATTCCCCATATATTCCGGCAGCCAAAATGGATTGCTGAGTGCGTTCCCCATCCATTCCTGCAGCCGGAATGGAGCGCAGAGTGCATTCCCCATCCATTCTGGCAGCCAAAATGGATTGCTGAGTGCATTCCCCATCCATTCCTGCAGCCGGAATGGAGCACAGAGTGCATTCCCCATCCATTCTGGCAGCCAAAATGGATTGCTGAGTGCATTCCCCATCCATTCCTGCAGCCGGAATGGAGCACAGAGTGCATTCCCCATCCATTCTGGCAGCCAAAATGGATTGCTGAGTGCATTCCCCATCCATTCCTGTAGCCCGAATGGAGCGCAGAGTGCATTCCCCATCCATTCCAGCAGCCAAAATCGATTGCTGAGTGCACTCCCCATCCATTCCTGCAGCCGGAATGGAGCGCAGAGTGCATTTCCCATCCATTTCGCCAGCCAGAATGGAGCGCAGAGTGCATTCCCATCCATTCCGGCAGCCAAAATGGAGCGCAGAGTGCATTCCCCATCCATTTCGGCAGCCGGAATGGAGCGCAGAGTGTATTCCCCATATATTCCGGCAGCCAAAATGGATTGCTGAGTGCATTCCCCATCCATTCCTGCAGCCGGAATGGAGCGCAGAGTGCATTCCCCATCCATTCTGGGAGCGAAAATGGATTGCTGAGTGCATTCCCCTTGCATTCCTGCAGCCAGAATGGAGCGCAGAGTGCATTCCCCATCCATTCCGCCAGCCAGAATGGAGCGCAGAGTGCATTCCCCATCCATTCCGGCAGCCAGAATGGAGCGCAGAGTGCATTCCCCATCCATTGCGGCAGCCAAAATGGATTGCTGAGTGCATTCCCCTTGCATTCCTGCAGCCAGAATGGAGCGCAGAGTGCATTCCCCATCCATTCCGCCAGCCAGAATGGAGCGCAGAGTGCATTCCCCATCCATTCCGGCAGCCAGAATGGAGCGCAGAGTGCATTCCCCATCCATTCCGGCAGCCAGAATGGAGCGCAGAGTGCATTCCCCATCCATTCCGGCAGCCGGAATGGAGTGCAGAGTGCTTTCCTCATCCATTCTGGCAGCCAAAATGGATTGCTGAGTGCATTCCCCATGCATTCCTGCAGCTGGAATGGAGCGCAGAGTGCATTCCCCATCCATTCTGGCAGCCAAAATGGATTGCTGAGTGCATTCCCCATCCATTCCTGCAGCCGGAATGGAGCGCAGAGTGCATTCCCCATCCATTCCGGCAGCCAGAATGGAGCGCAGAGTGCATTCTCCATCCATTTTGGCAGCCGGAATGGAGCGCAGAGTGTATTCCCCATATATTCCGGCAGCCAAAATGGATTGCTGAGTGCATTCCCCATCCATTCCGGCAGCCGGAATGGGGCTTGGAATACCCTAACCATCCATTCCGGCAGCCGGAATGGGGCTTAGAATACCCTAACCATCCATTCTGGCAGCCGGAATGGGGCTTAGAATACCCTAACCATCCATTCCGGCAGCCGGAATGGGGCTTAGAATACCCTAACCATCCATTCCGGCAGCCGGAATGGATGGCTAAGGTACTGACAAATCCAGTCCAGCAGCCGGCATAAGATTGTAAAATATTTTATATGTAGCTGTAATATTAAACATTGTGTCCTTTTCAAAACAAACAACCTCTTTTTATTTACAACCACAATTGTAATAAATCGCAATGTAAAGGGGCTGATATGTCAACAGTTCGTTGCTAGTGTTTGGAACAAAACATCTTAAAACTATGTTACTAATAATATGCAAAAAAAATAAATATATGAGATTTAAACGGATGATTTGTGCAAACTCAGACCAAGCGTAGTCTTACACCATGAACACTTTGGACAGCCACATAAATATGGCAAGGAAATGTATTGATCCCATAGAGGCAAGATGGTTGGTGAGGATTTGAACTCAGGTTTGCACTGTTGCAAGGTGGATTGTCTAACTGCTACACCAATGTGCAAGTGCTGAATACAATATGTGAATAAAATAAAATAGACTGAAAAGTGGAGCAGCAAATTCTGTCATAACAAGCTTTTTTCATGATTAAATTTTAATGAAGCTTGATAGCTCAGAGTTGGTTACTGATTCTGGGATGCCTCTCAGTTTAATATTGTTTCGGCGGGATCGATTTTCACTGTCTGCCATCTTATCCGCCATCACCAGTACTTGAGATTCAAGTTTCTCATGGGAAGAGATGAGGTCATTGTGATGGCACCAATTCCTCCATCTTGTCCTCTGTATGAGAGGTTCTGCCGCCCAGAGCCGTCACTTGCATATTAATTTCTCGCAATGAGGAGCTAATTCGGTCTTGAAAGAGGTGAACATCCGCTGCAGAGTTCTAGCGGTAATCGAACCATCCAGGTTTACTTGTGGTTATGAAGCGGTAGGGGAAGATGAGACACTTGCTGATGACGGAGTTTCCACCTCTTCCGTGGCTCTATGCTTGGAGACAGCTCCAGAAGATAAGGCAGGTTTGGGTTTGAAAAATGTAACTGTCGCTGCCTTCTTAGAGGCCTTGATTTTCTTAGGAGCCATCTTGACCTGCAAATTAAAATTGGCTATAAGAAAGATCTCAGAGAGGTATCAGATCCTTGAGCGGGACCGGATTAGCACAATGAAGATATGTCCCATTATATCTCAATCAAGTAAAATATGTTGCATTCAGAGGGATGGAGGTATGGGTGTGAAACATAGCTGACAATAAGGTATTTGACATCTCAGCTGGTTGTGCCTTACGCCACTTGGATATTATTGGGCAGAGGTAGTATTGAAACTGTGTGCTGCGTAAATCTTTATAACATGACCCAGGCGAACTGCAGTGTTTGTACCTTTCTATTCGATAGAACACAACGAAATAGGCAGAAAGCGCAACGGGACACCGCCCAATGTTATGAGGCAGAGCTTTTAATCTTCCACTTCCTGCTTGCTCTATATCTTCGATCCTGCCTGATGTTAAGCCAAAGATCTGATAAAAACTTGCAGTGGGATTTGAGAATGTTAACTTAGTGCTAATAGTAATTCCCCACAAGGTGGCAGCAAAGCCTCAGTTATAATACTGTGTGCCTCCCAATAATAGAAAGGAATGACAGGCAGCTCAGTCAAGCGTAAAATATAGATACACCCCAGTACTGAATATATTTGGGACAATTATCAGTGCTGCACAAAGGAGCCAACCAGAGTCTCAGCGCTGGAGCCTACATCAGCAGTATCACACTTAAGGGCTGTTTTGCTCACCTCCGCAGTGACGTGGACAAGCTCACCATAAATAAAGGTGCTATGGCGCGATGGGTACAGCGAGGTGCTGTGTGGCAGCTTGGTCATAGGCGTGCAACAGCATATAGCCTGGTAGTACGCGGTGGTCCGGAGCTCTATTCATTAGTCAAATAAAATAGAGGAGGCTTCCAACTGAAGGGACAAGGTCTCCTGGGGAAGTGGACCCTTTTAGCTACTTCTCAAGCGGCGAGAGCCCCTGTATAAAGGACCTTTAAGGGCTGCAGGAGCGGAGCTGATGGACGAGCCGTCCTGCTAGTAAGACTGTCAGGCCACGCCCCCTCATGATTAAATTTAAAATAATGACAATACTTGTACATATTATAGACAGAAACCATTGGTACATGCACAGTTAACATGTTGGGATATGGAAAAACATTCATATATAATAATAATAATCATAATAGTTGGACTACAATTTATTTTTTTATTCTTTTGGGCTTTACGGACACTTAGGTTTTTTGGCTTTCATCTGTGGATTTGTCGTATGTCTTTGCAACCCAGTCAATTTGAACTGCTGATTCTCTGTGTTGTAGCTGCACACATTTTTCAACATGCTATTTAGTCATATTACACAAAATGTAGCAGGAATCAAACTCAGGAACCCACTGATGCAAAGGGTATTGTTTAATTACTACACTAACGTGCAAGTGGAAACAGTATGTGCATGAAATTGTTAGGAGAAACGGTGATGCTCCGCTTTTCCTTCTAGTCAAACAGTTTAACGGCAATAATTTTAAATCATGTAATAATCTATCTATTAGATGCTTATTATCTCAATGCTTGGTACATGCACAGTTTACATTTTTGGATAAGGAAATTGTCAACACTACACATGCATTACTGCCAACATGAGTGTTGAAGGAGAAATACTAAAGTATTACACACACACATTCTCTGGTTCTACATAGCGAAAAATGTGTCATAGTAATATTATTAAATGTGGATGCGGATGTAATGCCTAACGATTCGCATTCATAACTCCGCACACAAATCATATTACACGTGAAAACAAACCATATGCTAGCGTACTAGTAGTACATCCACAGTTACACAGTAGTACATCCACAGAAGCATGGGTGTAAGTTGTATGTGGTAAATATACAGTGGCACAAACTCATGTTTGTTGCTTTTATTTTTCCTGGATCTTTGGCAACACAGTGGCTAAGTGGTTAGCATTTCTGCCTCACAGCACTGTGGTCATGAGTTCAATTCCCGACCATGGAGTTTGTATGTTCTCCCCGTGTTTGTGTGGGTTTCCTCCGGGTGCTCCAGTTTCCTCCCACACTCCAAAAACATACTGGTAGGTTAATTGGCCGCTAACAAATTTACCCTAGTCTGTGTGTGTGTGTGTGCCTGTCTGTCTGCATCTGTGTGTGTCTGTCTGCTTGTCTGTCTCTGTTCATCTGTGTGTATGTTAGGGAATTTAGACTGTAAGCCCCAATGTGGCAGGGACTGATGTAAGTTCTCTGTACAGCGCTGCGGAACTAGTGGCGCTATATAAATAAATGATAATAATAATCTTTCTGGTGAGGTGGTCTCTGATGTGGTGTCTTTGCTCTTTCACTATGGCTTGAGTATTGCAGCCTATTTTTTGTATTTGTTTTGATTTTTTATTATAAATTCCACCTTTTCTTGTCTATCTTTATATCTTTAAATTAGGGAATTGTTTTACATTTGCACAAGGTGTCTTGTGTTTTGGTGTGTGCCAAGTATACAGTGTCACCTACTCATGCTTTTTGCTTTTATTTTACATGATCTTTCTGGTTAGGTGGTCTCTGATGTGGTGTCTTTGTTCATTCCCTAGGGCTTGAGTATTGATGTTTTGTTTTTTTAATTTTTCTCAATAATTACTGACTGTACTTGCCAAATCCAAAATAGAAGATGAATCGTGCTTGACTTGTAAGTATAAGTTTCAAGTTTGGAGTATACAGTGAAAATGGAAAGCTCTGAAAGGCCTCTCCTAATGTTTTTGTTTTTTTGTAAACTCATGCTTTTGTCACACATACAGGTGATCCTGGAGTTGGACGAGAGTCTAGTTCTCAAGGAGGCTGATCCTCCACAACGTCCAAACCAGCAACTGGTCCAACATTGCCGTCCTAGGGAGCATGTCTTCAGGCCACATGTCCGCCTCTTTGGGATGTCAGATGCTGAGGTTGTCCGTCGCTCTCACCTTATCCTCATGTCATCTTGGACACCCTGCGCATTGTACAGAGTGACCTTGAGCCAATGCGCCACATCCCAACAGCAATACCGCCTTTGACCAAACTGTTGGCAGTACTGCACTTCTGTGCATCTGGGTCATTCCAGACCACAGTGGGGGTCGTGGCAGGTATGTCCCAGGCCACCTTCAGTCATGTGCTGAAGGTTGTGCTCAGGGCATTCCTCACAGTTTAGACATCTGCCACTCGATGAGGTATCCATTGTGCGGATTAAGCAGCAGTTTGCCACCATAGATGGCATTCTGCACGTCATAGAGGCAGTACATGGGATGCATGTGGCCTTTGTACCGTCGAGTGGGGATGCTTCTGTGTATTTAAACTGGAAGCATTTCCACTCGATAAATGTACAGGCTATTTGTGACCCATCTCTCCAGATTCAAAACTTGGTTGCCAAATGGGGGGGAATACCCATTACTCCTTTACGTTTAGCCAATTGGTGACGTGGCACAGATTACAACAGAGGCAGGGGGGTGCAAGGACACATGGAGACGTGTGGCTTCTTGGTAATTAGAATAATGTATTGACTCAATTTATTTAGATGCTTGTTTCTATAATCATCTACTACAGTTACTGTACTCTGAATGTGATCTTTTTCCTTAGATGCTATGTTTCTACATTGTGTCATATAGTGCATGTGCCCGTTCTTTATAGTAGTTATAAAAATGTGGTTTGTTAAAAAAGCTTTCATAAACAGACATAACATCTAAGGTTACCTGATGTCTTGAAAGTGTTTGTAAACACTACAAGGCCATATGCCAAAGACAAAATTTGTTTGGAAATGTGTATTTTCACAATGGTACATTATATTTTTTTACTTAAAATTTTTAAAGCGGTGGTTAGTTTGTAAGTATTAACTACATGTAAGATAAATATTGCCCATGGCATCCCTCCAAAAAACATATAAGTCACATTGTAAAAATTCTTCAGGTTCCTATGGTTTGGTTCCCAAAATGTGTTTAGTTTGCAATGTTTAGTTAAGTTAATAATCCTCACTTAGCTGTCAATTTGCCTTTGCTATAATGTACTAGACATACTTGTGAATGTTAGTATTTGGAGGGTGGTGATTTGTTTTCTGTTAAAGTGTGTTAATGTTTGTTTCTTGTGTCTTTCCAGTCATCCTACAGAAGAGACAACGCTTATCCCTTATGCCCTTGGCTCCTCACTCCCATGTTGAGCCCACACACAGAGCATAATGTTGCATATAACTTGGCTCATACAGCCACCAGATGGGTAATTGAAAGGGCCTTTGGCCTCCTAAAGGAACGATTTAGATGCCTTGACCTGTCTGGTGGTGCCCTGATGTATGGACCGAGTAAAGTATGTGACATCATAGCTCTGTGTGTGGTGTTTCACAATATTGCCATCCGGAGTGGGTCTCCAGGGGTGGTGGACGAGGTTGCTGGGATGTAGGAGGTGGGGGAGCCTGAAGCCATACCATGGGAATCAGACCAGGGAGCCAACTTCAGGCAGTATGTCTTTGATACACATTTTAGAGGTAAATCACATTGATTAGTACTGTTTACTTCAAAGGTCAAATACATCAATATTATATGCTGGAAAAATATAAGTAAACTTACATTAGAAACCAAGAAATGGCTCAAACATACATGTGGTGTTGTACAAATGAAATTGCTTCCATTTGCCATGCTTCTAAAATGTATGCTAATCTCTAAGTGTACTTCAAAATTCTTTCGGAATTCTCCTTCAATTCATGTAACATTTTAACCAATCATTTGTCCTCCAACCCCCAAAATGTATTGCTGTCCAAAACTACAGGATAATGTTCTCCTTGTTCCATTCCAGCCACACACATACACACACTTCTAAACATGCTAAATTGTTGGTGAAGACACAGATTGTGATTCTGCACACACCTGGCATATATGGGGGTTTTTTTTTGGGGGGGGGGGTAAAATCTGGGAGACAAGCAGTATTGATCGAAACTCACATGTTCATATGGGATCTTGGTGTTTGATGTTAACATTAATTTGAAATAGCATTCAGATTGTGATTGGTACCGTAAAAAAACAAACATTAGCCTTAAGCCAGAATCAGGATGGGAATATCTGCAAGTAGGATCTGTAAGTGTGTGTGTAATTAATATGTAGGGATACTTTTTGCCATAGTAAGACCAATGCCTGCTTCAACATGTGTAAGGTATATGTAGGGTATCACAAGTACTTTTAAAGTGTTAGACATAATAGCACTATGAGGCCACAATTTCATTCTCCTCACACAGCAGAGTGGCCATTCTCCAGAATGACAAGCAAGCAGTAAGTAATGACCACTGGCACACAATCTGTAGGGAGATGTAAAACCCCATCCCAAACATAGGGGTTTACAACAAGGTGCATGTAAAATTAGCTGTATTCACTAAGCATAGTTTTGTGTGCCTAAGTAGCTACTTGGCAGGGGAATATAGGGCAGCACGATGGCTAAGTGGTTAGCACTTCTGCCTCACAGCGCTGGGGTTATGAGTTCAATTCCCGACCATGGCCTTATCTGTGTGGAGTTTGTATGTTCTCCCCGTGTTTGTGTGGGTTACTTCTGGGTGCTCCGGTTTCCTCCCACACTCCAAAAACAACAGGTTAATTGGCTGCTATCAAAATTGACCCTAGTCTGTCACTTTGTGTCTGTGTGTGTGTGTTAGGGAATTTAGACTGTAAGCTCCAATGGGGCAGGGACTGATGTGAATGAGTTCTCTGTACAGCACTGCGGAATCAGTGGCGCTATATAAATAAATGGTGATGATGAATATACCATGGCTGCATGGCCATCCTGGAACCTAGATGGACTGTTATAAAGGAAAGGAAAGCACCACCAATATGGCTAATGTTAACTGTGCACAATCATGTCACAATGCTGAGTGGTCCAAAAAAAATAATTTCATCATTAAACCCAAATATTCCAAACCAAATCACATTGACCAGGCCAAGCACTCCACCCAAATTTGTACAGTAAGACTTGGCAAAGCCCTAACCCTACTACAAATCTTCAAACCAATCCCTAAGGATTTTGGTCATATATTTTAAAAAAAGTTTACTCAAGGGCCAAACTGACCCTATACCGTTTAAGATGTACTTTGTATCCCCATGTACCCCTAGAGTGTCTGCCCTAGCACACATTAGCCCTGTGAAATCATAATGTCTGGTTTTATTTCCAGAGCATGTCTGTGCTCAGCACCATACTGTGTTTGGATATGAGCCTTAAGATTGGTCAGATATGACACGGTGTAACATTATCTAATACACTGTAGCTAATGTTTTCATGTTAGTATGAGGCTTCCTATTGTTCACTTATGGCAAATGGTTAAGTGTATGTGTATTATCGATTTGGAGAAACATACATCAATAATTCTATTTTTGTGTTTTGAACATTTTGGCTTCACAGTACCTAGCTTTGTTTACATAAACAACTGTAGATCAGTCTGTGGCTAATAACCTGGCCTCTGTTAAAATCTAGTCATGCAAGTGTTTTTTTTCAACCACAATAGGATGAATAGGCAAAATTACATAATGCTTGAACCAATTATAGAGATTGTGTATATTTAGGCCTGCTATTTACATTGTTAATTATTACCACATTATAGGCTAGGTAAGTTATTTTTAAATATTGTGCTTGGACATACATCACTAGGCTAACTAGATAATGTGTTGTCGTGTATTTACAAGCACAACAGGGTGTGGTTCTGTGTCTGATGTCATCATCTTATTTATGAAATGTATCTTGTATTCCTAGGCCTTAATATCCAGAGACACAGCAGACAGTCCACACACCCCTACAGCCTGAGGCTCTTCTCAGAGATATCTGGAGATTGGAAGAAGGACTGCGATGACCCTCGTTATTATTTCTTTGGCTAAAGTTACCCCACGTCTGGTGATTCAGTGTGCTTGCAAAAAACATGGTGACAGTGAATGCGGAACAGTGGCCGCATGGCAGGCATTGGGGCTTCACACTACCAGGAAAGGGTAAGCCTCTTGTTTTCTTTTTTCAAAGATGCCCATAATAGGACCAGCACTGTATTGGAGGTAGGACTCTCGTGTCCATTGTGCATACCTGGAATTGATATTACTATACCATATGTTGATTTTTAGCATGTTGTTGGTGTTACATTAATTAAAGATAACATTGGTAAAGTAGGATATCTGCCTTGGTGGAAGTATTTCCACACGTACCGAGGAACACTGTAGGCTGTTCATCCTTTGGTAGACACCGTTCCCTCACACAAACCTTGAGACACTGCAACTGCTGCAAAAATATGTCTGTATTTAGAAGCTAAGTTACAGTATGACACTTTTCCAACAATCCACTAAATGTATCTGGCATTCACAAGACACAATTTACAAATAAAGCACAATACGCGCCTGATTCCTTAAGGAACTTAGTGAAGACATTTCTAACTTAAGTCTCCTGGACCAAACCATGCTAAAATGAAAGGGGTGATAATTATTTTTCTATGTTGTACAAAAGTTAAATACTGGCTGGTTTTTCATGTAGGCCACAAATATTTGATAGTTTATTTGTACACTCAAATTTATAGTTGATACACTCAAATTTATAGTTGATACACTCAAATTTATAGTTGATATTACTTTTGCTGCAGCACTGAGAGCTGTGCTCTGGGTACAAATGGAATATCTGACTACAGTGATTGAAGCTTGACTTAAAATGATCTCTTAGGAGTGCAAAGCAAAAGTCCATATCCATACACAAACAAGCACATACATAAACAAATCAAAAACAAAAAAAGCTTAGTAAATCAATCCTTTCATTGCAATGTTTACAACTCAGGCTTAGCCAGCAGAGGGAGACAGAGATCATTCTAAACATCCTCTGTCTTTATTTGATAGCTACAGAGCCCACAGTTGGAAAGTTTATATCAATGTACCTTTAGCACTAATCAAAACTTTACAAGTTACAAAAACAATTAAAACACATTTAACAAAGAGCATATACATGCTGCATAGTAGTATTGTTCACACCTTTCAGTGATTCTTTTGTAAGAGAAAATCATCCAAAAAAATTCTAGTTTTTTCATAGAATGGCTACTAATATAAAAGACTTGAGTTTTGTACCAAAAAAGAGACCTATATACCCTAAAAATCTTAAATTTTTTATGTTTAGTGATTTAATCATATTACAAAACACTGGAAGAACAGAGTAAAATGAACAGGTCATACACACGTACATATTTGCCTTTTAAAACTTTATACACATATTTCCTGCTGGCTTTTAAGAGTGTCTGTATTGTGTATTCTATAGAAACCATTGTCATCTTCTATTTGTTTTAGTACTTTTCTTTTCCATGCAAAGTAAATATATGAACTTAATTACACATCACTACAATCTGCAGTTGGGGAATCCTGCTGTTTTCACTATACAACTATATCTGTGTAAACCCGCTTACCTCCATTCTCCTCTACACATCTTGACCCTGTCACATGGAGTCAACACAAATACAATCATACGTGGGGACAGACCACTGCTTCCCACAAGATCAACACATGTATCTCCTGAAATAATCTGTGTTGCTGTTAGCAGTGACATTATTCTATCCTGGTGACACACAGATGAGTAGGAAATGAAGATCGGTAGCAAAAGGTGTCTCTTGTGCTTATACATTTTAGATCATGTTTAGTGAAGAAGCAAGATACTGTTTTAGAAAGAGGTAGTTTCACAATAGCCACACGTAAACAAAAGTTTCCTTTTCTAACACAAGAGGGCAGTGTGCATCCTTTCCATTGAGGTATCTGTAAATAATATTGTATTTGTGTAATTGGTGCATTCTGATGTCTTATTATCATGTGTTTGCTTTTTGCAGATCCTTTATCATACAGGGCACATTTGTCGCTGGTCTTCATCCCTGTATTAACACTATGGGGATGATTTATTAAAGGGCAAAATGTACTTTGCCCTACACAACAAATGGTGACCTCCTATTCACGGGGAAGCCTATTTAAAAAGTACCACAGTGGCACTGATACTGCCACAATACATCTTCTGTTATTGCTATCTCAGGATGGCAATAACAGATGAAAATTATTCTAACAAATGCTTTATTTTTTTGAATAAAGGTTTTCTCATTGTTAAATATTAATTTAAAAAATATATATATATTTTTGTCTATTTGCTTCTTTCTTTTTTTATTTTACAGAGAATGGCCCAGCGAATTGGTACCCTTACCACTCCGCTCAGCTGCCCCGGAGATGTTTTTCTTAATAAATTTTGCCTATAAGGGATTTTTTTAAAATCACCAAAATTATATATACCACTGCGTTTTCTCTTGGCTTTTGACAGCTTTCACTGAATTCTGACAGAAACAACAGCTACCGATCTACTGTAAGTGCGGCAGCTGAGAAAGAGGTATGTAATAGTAAAGAAGGGGTGTTGTGGTGTGAGTAATGGCAGAGGGATATAAATAAATGGGGGAAAGGAAGTGAAACGTATATTAAAGAATATAATAACTGTGTATAAGTGAGTGCGGGTGGCAGTATATGTATAAGCGGAGGCCAAGGGGGAAAAATCGGCAAGCATAATATATGTTTGTGTGCCAATGTGCTGTTTATGTGTAATAGTGTTGGGGGTTCAGTTAAATAAGAATGAGTGTATTATAAGAGTGTGTACCCCTACAGTAAATTATTAGGATATTCAGAGGCCCACTGTGTAAAAGCACTAAACCTTCGGCCTCCTGCTTTTAATATATTGTGGAACTCTGGCGTAACTTCTTACACCATTTTAATTTATCGTGATTTACAGTAGGGGCTAAGAGTTATGTGGCGGAAGTTGCAATCTTTGCTCTCAATTTATAGAGAACAAATGGTAGTAACCATACCTTTTATTACATACCAGTGGTACAAACACTAAAGGGTGCTGACCATGCACCAGCCTAGGTGATACCGCAGCGGATCCAATATACTATAGCTAATCTTGTTGGTGATATGTATGGCCTCAAAGTGCTCCACAGCACTGTACAGTGGGGAAACAGGACCCAAAACAGGGACATGGAAGTCAGACAGAATAAATGTAGACGTGAAAAAAATTGCAGGGAGGACCCTGCTCATGAGACAGCTAATCAAATTATATATATAATGATAATTACAGAGTTAAAAAACACCCTACTGCAATGGAGGCAGCCATTTTGGGGCTTTTCAATATGCCTGAAATTGCAGCCTTGTAATTCTGTAGGAACCAGTGACATCACTGAAGCACTTCATGACCAAATATTGAGTGATGTCACTAGTTCCTAGTAAATTGATGGGTTGCATTCAAAGAAATGTTGGTTCAGCCCACAAATGGTTTGCCATTTAGAAAGCACAATCCACTGCTTACAAAAAGAAACATGGACCTACGTGCACCTTAATTTGATTAAAAGCACCTTGATTTTCGCCAATACACTTCATTTACTGAGCAAGATGACATTTGTAAAGGAGTAGAATCTTGCACTGGCAGATAGGAGGAATTCTGTGGAGTGAACACATTCCTAACAAATGACCCCTCTACAAAAGGACTTGAAGGACTAACTCAGCCTTTGCACGCTTTGGAGTCGGTGGAGAAGTGCACTTCCAGAAGCATTCCGTGTAGTGTAATCACACCGATACATTTACCACATGCCCTGATGTCCCCTCACTCTCATGATTAATATGAGCCATAAATGAGACTGAACCAAGCAGAATTTTAGGAAAGAAATCAGATATTCTTCCACCTCTTTACACACCAAGCCACACTTGAGGGTGCGCAAGCGTTCTCTGAGAGTAGAGGGTAGGAACATCTCTTGGTATGCAGACCACTGAGACATGCCAGTTCAAAACCAAAACTTTGCTGTGTCCATTAGCAGGGCTGCCAAGAGGAATTCAGGGCCCCGGTACAACAAATTCATGGGCCCCCCTCATAGTCGAGTAAGCCCAAAATTTTTTGCGGCTGTTACAACTCTGTCTGTTGTTTGTACCTAGCAGCAGTGCCTCATACCACCAGAGGTGCTGCTGTTCTGTTCCTGAACTCTTCTACGTGCCTGAAGGAGTTAATCTCCTTGCATTATGCCTGATTAGAACTGCACCTGTTGCACTGCTTTAAGTACCTGCCTCTAGCTGTGCTCTGAGCAGTTCATCCCGTTTGTTCCTGGCTACTGCTAACCTGCTCCTGTGCTATTTGGTATATACCTGCTGGACTGAACTTCTGTGTATGACCCCTGCCTGTACCTTGGAGCTTGCCTGCTTGCCTGAGACCCCGAATTGTTTGCCTGTACCTTGGACCACGCTGTTTTGCCTGTTGCCCTGACCTTTTGGACAGACTTCTGGACCTCGCTAATTTGCTTGATCTCTGCCTGGCTATTTGGATTTTGTCTGATCACTGCTTTATCCCTGGACTCTGTCTGCTTTCCTGGACAGCCTTGTGCCTTCTGGACTGGGGTAAAACTTATAATACCTGTTCCTGCCATTTTACTATACAGTCTCCTTAGGAACCTGTTCTTATCAGTGGATCTGAGTAATCTTTGTTTGTGTATTTACCTGAATAAAGACACTTTGCTTTACATTTCTGTTGCTCTTCGTGAATACACTGGGATTCATAACATGATGAACTGCCATACAATCTGGGCCTGCTGATTGCATGCCCTCTGCCTTAGTCCTGGAATTCCTAGTGTTTTTGCATTGAACTCTGTGTTTGGCTATTAGACATGTCTATAAATCCACAATTACAAATGCTGCAAATGGACATTGTTCAGCTCCGTTACCAAATCATACAACTATCCACTTTACTCCAAGAACTGCTTAAAACTCTTCCTGCTGCTGTGATAGGTGGTTTCAACACTAATTCTGATTTTAAAGCAACAAACTCCTTTAATAAAAGCATGCAGACCGCAGAGAATCCTCCCAGAACTTTTTCTGACATTGGTGCTGCATCTATGGTAATGCCAGCGGTCCCTACCATTAGGGATTCTAAATGACCAAGCTACCTACGTCCCCCTCTCACTGAGGAGGAACGATGGCGCAGAAGGATTGGTAAAATATGCCTCTACTGTGCCAGTGGCGAACATTTCTTACAAAGCTGTCCGCTCCGCAGACCACAACATCCTATGGAGCAGCCTTCAGTGTGCTCCTCTCCAGACCCTGGATTGTTCTGCACGTCACCTCCTGTTGCTTTACTTCAGCCTAATCTGCCAGTTCCAGTTGCCGCCTGTCCTGCGGTGCCAGTATCAGTTGCCGCCTGTCCTGCGGTGCCAGTTCCAGTTGCCGCCTGTCCGGCGGAGCCAGTTCCAGTCGCCGCCTGTCCCGTGGAGCCAGTTCCAGTCGCCGCCTGCCCCGCGGAGCCAGTTCCAGTCGCCGCCTGTCCCGCGGTGCCAGTTCCAGTTGCCCCCTGTCCCGTGGTGCCAGTTCCAGCTGCCGCCAGCACTGATCCTCCGGCCATTGCCTCCTGTTCCGAGGTGCCAGCCTCTGCCTTCAGCTCTGAGTCTCCTGTCGCTGTGTCCGGTCCCGAGTCCGCTGTGTCCGGTCCTGAATCCGCTGCCTCTACTCCCGAGTCTTCAGCCGCTGCCTCTACTCCCGGGTCTACAGCCGCTGCCTCTACTCCCGGGTCTTTAGCCGCTGCCTCTACTCCCGGGTCTTCAGCCGCTGCCTCTACTCCCGGGTCTTCAGCCGCTGCCTCTACTCCCGGGTCTTCAGCCGCTGCCTCTACTCCAGAGTCTTCAGCCGATGCCTCTACTCCCGAGTCTTCAGCCGCTGCCTCTACTCCCGAGTCTTCAGCCGCTGCCTCTACTCCCGAGTCTTCAGCCGCTGCCACTACTCCCGAGTCTTCAGCCGCTGCCTCTGCTCCCGAGTCTTCAGCCGCTGCCTCTGCTCCCGAGTCTTCAGCCGCTGCCTCTGCTCCCGAGTCTTCAGCCGCTGCCTCTGCTCCCGAGTCTTCAGCCGCTGCCTCTACTCCCAAGTCTTCAGCTCCAGAGGGGGCGCTGCCCTTACAGTCTGCTCCAGAGAGGGCTCTGTCCCTCCAGTCCCCTCCCGAGTTGCCTGTCCATGCGGTTCAGCCCGAGTTGCCTATCCATGCGGTTCAGCCCGAGTTGCCTGTCCATGCGGTTCAGCCTGAGTTGCCACTCTATGCGGTTCAGCCCGAGATGCCTGTCCATGCGGTTCAGCCCGAGTTGCCTGTCCATGCGGTTCAGCCCGAGTTGCCTGTCCATGCGGTTCAGCCCGAGTTGCCTGTCCATGCGGTTCAGCCCGAGTTGCCACTTGGTGCTGTCTGCTCTGAGGCATCTCACAGTGCTGTCTGCTCTGAGGCATCTCACAGTGCTGTCTGCTCTGAGGCATCTCACAGTGCTATCCAGTCGGAGTGCTGGGCCCAGTCAAGTGTGCCCAACTTACCGTCCCAGCCGGGGAATCTCCAGAGACTGCTGCACAAGCTGGGAACTCTTCAGAGTCTGCTATTGAGCCTGAATGCCCAAAAGCTTCTTCAGAATCTTCAGACCCTCCTCTAGCCTTCTTTGACGGAGACCTGAAACAATTTTCTTTAGTCCTTGTATGAAGCAATTTGAAGAATTTCCAGTATATTTCTCTGACCAATTTTACCAAGTTGGTACGATTATCATGAATTTCAGAGGGGAGCCACAGACTTGGGCTTTTTCCCTTCTTAAATTTGATGATCCCATTACCCACAACACCATGGACTTTGTAAATGCAGTCTGTCAGAAATATCTTCCACCTCCAGTAAAATCACCTGATCGGGGTCTCTCTATGCCACCTCAGTCTTAACAAGCATCAACCTTGGTGACTGGCTTTTTGGGCATACCGCCATCTTCTAATAGAATAAAAGGTCCTATCCCGACCCTTGGCTGGGACTCAGACTCTGAAAGTGAGTTTGTTGAAGATACAAGAGACTTAGTGGAACTTGCCAATTCTTCTTTTGCTTTTAAAGAATTGGGTCTTCTCTGTGCTCCTTTGGAGAAGAGCCCAATTGGATCTTCAGGAAGATCCCATAAAAAGAAAAAAAAGAGGAGGAAGACCTGAAGGGAGCTTGTATGGAGCATCTGGAATCTGCTCCTTAAAGTGGGGGCTATGTTACATCTCTGTCTGTTGTTTGTACCTAGCAGCAGTGCCTCATACCACCAGAGGTGCTGCTGTTCTGTTCCTGAACTCTTCTACGTGCCTGAAGGAGTTAATCACCTTGCATTATGCCTGATTAGAACTGCACCTGTTGCACTGCTTTAAGTACCTGCCTCTAGCTGTGCTCTGAGCAGTTCATCCCGTTTGTTCCTGGCTGCTGCTAACCTGCTCCTGTGCTATTTGGTATATACCTGCTGGACTGAACTTCTGTGTATGACCCCTGCCTGTACCTTGGACCTTGCGTGAGACCCTGAATAATCATTTGCCTGTACCTTGGACCACGCTGTTTTGCCTGTTGCCCTGACCTTTTGGACAGACTTCTGGACCTCGCTAATTTGCTTGATCTCTGCCTGGCTATTTGGATTTTGTCTGATCACTGCTTTATCCCTGGACTCTGTCTGCTTTCCTGGACAGCCTTGTGCCTTCTGGACTGGGGTAAAACTTATAATACCTGTTCCTGCCATTTTACTATACAGTCTCCTTAGGAACCTGTTCTTATCAGTGGATCTGAGTAATCTTTGTGTATTTACCTGAATAAAGACACTTTGCTTTACACTTCTGTTGCTCTTCGTGAATACACTGGGATTCATAACAGCGGCGCAAAAAGTTTCGGGGGTGTGGTCATACATTTGGGGGCGTGGCAATGCGCCGTTGGGGCGTGGCTAGCACATCAAAATCACTAGGTCCTGAATTCACCAGAGCGTGACATATGTCCCAGCACTCCTGACTTTTAAGACATCTAGCACCACAGTGTAGTATAGAAAGAATGCAGTGTGTACACAAAGAGTTCAGTCTTGGCCTGCACCTTACATTGGGCACAACACTCACCAAAAATTGATATTGTCCCTACTAGAATCACAACATTTCACACACTCTGCTGCTCTCTCCTACCTGTTCTTCTCAATTTCACCACCTGTGACTGCTGCTTTCTTTAGTTGCGGCTTGTCCGGATCCTGGAATGTTGGAGGACCTATTTGGGGGGAAAAAATGGCTACCTTTAGAAAACTGCAGCCAGCCCCGGCGTTAAATCAATAGCATTCACATTTAATAAATAAACCTATTTCCCTTCCTGCAAACAGCCCCAGCAATACCTTTTTCCCGCAACCTTCACTGCCATTAAATAATTCATAGTCACATTTAATAAATAGACCTCATTCTCCCCAAACTCACCCCAACATTCAATAGCCCCCAAACCACCCCATCTTAAATTAATAGTCCCCACAATTAAATTGCCTCACCATCACCCTACAAACAAAATAGCATCCATTAATTAGCCACCACCTACCTCACACTCCCTACATTGCAACAAGGCCCCTGTGCCATCACACACACATTACTGTGCCCTCCATGCTGCTCTCCCCCCTTCTTTTTTCCTCTGTGCCTCTCTCCCCCTATTATTTTCCTCTGTGCCTCTCTTCCCCTTTTATTTTCCTCTGTTCCTCTCTCCCTCTTATTTTTCTTTGTGCCTCTCTTCCCCTTTTATTTTCCTCTGTGCCTCTCTTCCCCTTTTATTTTCCTCTGTGCCTCTCTTCCCTTATTATTTTCCTCTGTGCCTCTCTCCCTCTTATTTTTCTTTGTGCCTCTCTTCCCCTTTTATTTTCCTCTGTGCCTCTCTTCCCCTTTTATTTTCCTCTGTGCCTCTCTTCCCTTTTATTTTCCTTTGTGCCTCTCTTCCCCTTTTATTTTCCTCTGTGCCTCTCTCCCCCTTCTTTACAGTACTGTCCCTTTCTGTTCTTTCCTCCCCTTGCCTCTCCATTTCTTTACTTACCTTTGTCAGCTTTTTTCTTCTTCTCTTCTGTCTTCTCTTCTTTCTTCTGGCTTGGTCCTGGCTGCGGCGCTCCTCACTGACTGACGGGCGTGACTTGATGACGTCATGCCCGGCAGTCAGTGTGAATGGATAAGAGAGCAGAGGATGGACGCTGCCGCCACGATCGCGTAAGTATGTTTTTTGTTTTTTTTCTTCCAGCTACCGCCACCAATGTAAGAGCAACGACAGATAGGAGGAGGTTGTAAAAATAGAAGCGATAGATGATGAAAGGTGAATGTTAGGTAGCTTGGTGACATCCATGTGGAGATAGCGGAGAGAGACACATGAGAAAGTAGAGAAAGGGAAAGGTGAGGGAAGGAGAGGTAGATTTGGGTGTAGTCAGCGTAGAGGTTGCACTGGAGTCTAAAAGAGCAAATTAGTTAAGGAGAGGACATGTACAGTGAGAAAAGCACAGGGGTGAGAACAAAGTCTTGTGGGACCCCAACAGATAGTGGAAATGGAAGAGAGGATGTGCCAGAGATAGAGATGCTGAAGGACCGGTTGGATTGGTATATAGTGAATCAGGAAAGAAACATGCCACAAAGGCCAATGGAGAGAGGGATGTGTCAGAGAAGACAGTGATCAAAGGTGGCAAAATCAGCAGAGAGCACTGGAGAATGACTATATAATAAGTAAAGTGGAAAGCTGGTAGCCTTGATATTAAGGAGATCATTTAGAGTTGGACACATTTACGTCCAAAATACAAATTTGAAATGTGTGCCACATAAAAAGTGCATTTACCTGTTTATTTTTTTTAAGATACATGCAACTCAAGATAAACCCATGAATGGAACAGCATGATGATACGTTTAAAGCGGATAAAGATAACCTTTAAGCTTATCATGATGTGGCATCATGCTCGAAACATCATTCATCATCATCAATCTGATGTCGATGATTGGTGTTTTAGTGTTAAAAATAATTAAAGAGTCCAGCACAGGCCCGAAGCTCCTAGGGGAATCAAATCACCCCAAAAATTTCCCCGTTCACCCTAAGTGCTGAAAACACTGGAGCTCTGCCCATCACAGGGTAGTAAAGTGTCAAAAAAAAAACAACAAAAAATTTCTGTATGTGGCAGTACTGGTCCCAGCACGCCCTGGCAGCTATAAACTGCCAGCTTACACATTGCTGCCAGGGCATGCTAGGAAATTCAGCCCTGTGCTGAACAGGCTGGGGCTGTGTCACATTATGACATGGTACCCCACACTACAGTTTCCCTGTTATAGTGTGTCCAGACCAGCCTGTCAGAGCATGGCGCTGATTGCAGCATTTGCGGTAGAACCCAACACTATTTCACCTCCTTGCGTTCAATTTGAAATGAGCATCTGTGTCTCTATAAAGGTTCATCGGATGTAGTGGATGTCTCAAGAAGTTTGCAGTTAAGGTAACTGCAGAGCATTCTGTTTGTTTCGTTGTTTTTATTTCTATTAACAAATTAACAGGTCAGTAGTGTTAATGTTTTGCTCTCTGGCATCTCTTTCTGTATAACATGCTCCTTCTGTATAACATGCTGTAAACTATCAAACTACTTAGGGGTTAATTATATACACCTCCCCCCTAATTCTTGGGGCTGTGTTGAGTCCCCAGCTGGTTATCCTGCAGTTTGGGGTCTCCCTGGAGACGCTCCCTGCAGGGGGTTTTTCACTCCGACTTAAGGGAATGGTTTAATTTCACAATCGTCCTGAATATGGCCCAAACCCATCTGAGCAAGGGTTACGATAAACTGCAGAATGTGTGACACTTTAACTAGTCCAGAGCAACAGAGAGCTGTGTCTTGGCTTTAAAAAGTGGTTTGTGTGTGAGATACTTAGCCTTGCGCATAGCTATAGCAATGGGAGGGTAAAGCTGTGAATTTATATGGGGCAGGCTCAGGACTGAGGGACATGAAAGACAAGGGAGATAGAGAAAGTGGTGTCATACAAGAAACAATGGGGTAAACAACGGGAAGGAGGAACTAGCATGAGGAAAAGCAAATGAGGCACGTGTTGGCTGGTAGGAGATAAGGTAGCAGATATGTGTGTGTGTGGTAGGTGTTCTTAATGACCATCATCATCATCTATTTATACAGTGCCATTAATTCCGCATTGCTGTACAGAGAACTCACTCGTGTCTAGTCCCTGCCCCATTGGAGCTTACAGTCTAAATTCCCTTAGACACACAGGTCAATTTTGATAGCAGCCAATTAACCTATTAGTATGTTTTTGGAGTGTGGGAGGAAACACATGCAAACACGGAGAAAACTTATAAACTCCACACAGATGGTCGGGATTTGTAATTGTGCCCCCCCTTCAGTTGTGCAGGTTTCGGCTCCTTATCAAATGCTGCTGTTGTGCTCCACAAACCCATGCTCCTTGGTGGAAGTCTAGGCACGCTGTTACGAACCGAGACAACAGCACTATCTAAAGGGATTTTGTGCAGCTATTCAGCCATTTTGTACTTTCATAAATGTGGCCCACTGTCTATTGGTACTGTCTATTGGAACTGTCTATTGGGTCTATGCCAGTGGTTCCCAAACTTTCTCAGTTCGAGGCACCCTTAGGGTCACCATAATCTTTCCAAGGCACCCCTAAGCCAAAATAATTACCGGGTAGTCCCGTTTTTTTAAGTAGTTGTGTCAAAATGACGTAAGATGTATTTAGGCCCCTTCACTGTCACATTGTGCCCCTTCATCATATCACTGCACCCCTATACCATATTACTCTGCCCCCCTTTTCGCCATCTCACACCCTGTCCCTCTCCTTCAGCATCTCTCTCTGTCCCCCTCCTTCAGCATCTCTCTCTGTCCCCCTCCTTCAGCGTCTCTCTCTGTCCCCCTCCTTCAGCGTCTCTCTCTCTGTCCCCCTCCTTCAGCGTCTCTCTCTGTCCCCCCTTTCAGCGTGTCTCTCTGTCCCCCCTTTCAGCGTGTCTCTCTGTGTCAACCTTCAGCGTGTCTCTCTCTGTGCCCCCCCTTCACTTTCTTTACTTACTTTCTTTCCTGATGTCCTCTCTGCTGCTGCTCCTCACTGAAGCTGACGAACGTGATGACGTCACGCCCGGCAGTCAGTGAGGAGGAGGATCCGGTGCTGGATGATTGGTAAGTTTTTTTTTTTCTTCTTTTTATTGCTAGGGCGATCGCGGCACCCCTGTGACAGCGCCGCGGCACCCCAGGGAGCCGCGGCGCACACTTTGGGAACTGCTGGTCTATGCCAATATTTCACTGATTAGTTCCAGCCAGAATAAACCAGACTGTCAGTAAGTGGATGTGCTGAAGTATGTGTAATGTCTTAAAGACTCAGTTTGAAGCTGTTTATGGACACTGCAGAGCAGAGCCGTAACTTTGAATTCTAGCGCCTGGGGCGAGAAAGACAAATGCCACCCCCCCCAGCCCTCAATTTTAACCAAATGAACCTAAAATATTCCTAAATTGTGCCCCCCTTCAGGGTTGCGCCCTGGGCGGTCACCCCTGTCGCACAGCCCTAGTTACGGCCCTGCTGCAGAGCATCAGAGAGCTGCGGAAAATAGAGTCTAGAGCAGAACATCTCAGGGTTGTTTCAGGAAAACGACTGTTTCACCAGAGAAAGGTTTATTATTTTTACTTAACCAAATTTATTAAAAGGTTAACACTAACCCTATTCTTGACGGTATCACCATCCTTATAGAGCTCTATGGGGATGGGGAAAAGTATTAGCTTAGCAAGCTGCACAAAGGTAAACTTATCGCTGCTTGGATTTTTATCTTTTTAAAAAATTGCGCTAACCATTCAATGCTGCTTTTGAGATCCCAGCCAGACGAGAAACAGAAAAGGCAATTCATCTACACCTTCTTCCTCCTCCGCAGGATGTCAGCTCCGGTCCTCCTTCCTCAGAGCACCAGTTTATTGGTGTTTTCATATCCAGGGGTAAATGGTGAATAATGAATTACAGTCACTGATGGCAAGGGGGTTAAGGTAGATACCTGCTTTCACCGTAATGGAGTAAAGGGCATAAACGTTTTATGTGAGCTAGATATGCAAAGAGTTAATTAAAGTCCCAATTGTACTGTGAAATACACACATATACCACATAGAGCTGTTTTTTAACATTGCAAATGTAAAATCAAAGACATGTCATGTATATGTGAGGCCACCGATTTTAGTGCTTACACAGGGGTAGTTCTGGACATATACTATTGTCCCCTGTAGCATTTTAAGCTAGAATGGCCATTAGATAAGACAATATTCATATATCTCACTTAACGTGTTTTTCCTTTATATCCCTTTTACCCCAATACTTATATGCCTGCCTGCCAGCTAGTACACAAGCATTATATGCTGCCCTTTCCGTACACCCACCTCCCAGGCGGTTCTGATCAAAGCTCAGTCCACCTGTCTGCAACTGTAGATGGAAATGCCGGGTTGGAAATGCACTTCAACCTTGTGTGGCATCACAGTACGAACCAACGCTGAAAGCCGGCCCCCTAGCTCCAGCACTGGCGGCTCCACACTCGAGATTGCAGAAAAATAAATGACAGAGGAACAGTTCACCACCAGTCAGTCACCAACACTGTCCATGGTTCTGAACACCCTTCCTCGGTGGTAAAGCAGTGGCGAAAGTTATCTCTCTGGAAAAATGTCTCGCCAGAACACCCACTTACCGTCGGAGAGGGCCCGGTGCAATAATGCTAATAAACTGCACTGAAATGTTATTTTTTGTTATTGTGAAAAGCAGAGATAAAAATATTAGTTGTAGCTAAAATCATGGAGAGGAGGGGCGGTGGGTGTGTGTGGGTGGGGCGGTTAATTATTAGGCCCGTCAGACTGGTGCAGAGCATCAGAGGGCTGTTTGTAGTACAGAGATTAGTGCATAGCATAACAGGGCTGCTTGCCACACTAGGACTGGTGCCAATCAATCTAAGGGATATTTGTAACACAGGCTATGGCAGAGCAATCATTAGTCTGAGCATAATATTTAGGCCTACACTTAGAAATTAGTACAGAGCATTACAGGACTTTGTCTTTGAGACAGAAAATGTAGAGTATGACAATACTGGGCCTCATGCAGAGTATGCCTGCTCTTTTTTTTTTTTCATAAAATTAGCATTTCCATACTCTGCATGTGCACAAAATTGCCTTCTCCTACATCTGTAAGCAGATTTGGTCGCATCTTACACTTACGACTCCTTATGCTTGGAGAGGTGAAACGGGAGGAAAGGGTGGGTAAGCATTGGCCAAATACAGTACAGTAAGAGTGTGTTCATGGAATTGTGACTGAGGTAGACCAGTAAGCAGACGCATGTACACCTGTAATGAGGCAAATCTCTTGCAGGTGCTGGAGGGCAGGTGCAACACGACAATGATGATGATTGGCAGCAGTAGTCACTTCAGATGGGATGGTATAATATCCCAGGTCATCGCGTGTGACACAGACTCGTTCAGAGTACCACAGGTTAGCATGTGTCACGCAGAGACTATTGCAGCATATAACAGGCTAGAATGTGTCACGCAGAGACTATTGCAGCATATAACAGGCTAGAATGTGTCACGCAGAGACTTGCAGCATATAACAGGCTAGAATGTGTCACGCAGAGACTATTGCAGCATATAACAGGTTAGCATGTGTCACGCAGAGACTTGCAGCATATAACAGGCTAGAATGTGTCATGCAGAGACTTGCAGCATATAACAGGCTAGAATGTGTCACGCAGAGACTATTGCAGTGTATAACAGGCTAGAATGTGTCACGCAGAGACTTGCAGCATATAACAGGTTAGCATGTGTCACGCAGAGATTATTTCAGCGTACAACAGGTTACCATGTGTCACGCAGAGACTATTGCAGTGTATAACAGGTTAGCATGTGTCACACAGAGACTTGCAGCATATAACAGGTTAGCATGTGTCACGCAGAGACTTGCAGCATATAACAGGCTAGAATGTGTCACGCAGAGACTATTGCAGTGTATAACAGGCTAGAATGTGTCACGCAGAGACTTGCAGCATATAACAGGTTAGCATGTGTCACGCAGAGATTATTTCAGCGTACAACAGGTTACCATGTGTCACGCAGAGACTATTGCAGTGTATAACAGGTTAGCATGTGTCACACAGAGACTTGCAGCATATAACAGGTTAGCATGTGTCACGCAGAGACTTGCAGCATATAACAGGCTAGAATGTGTCACGCAGAGACTATTGCAGTGTATAACAGGTTAGCATGTGTCACGCAGAGACTTGCAGCATATAACAGGTTAGCATGTGTCATGCAGAGACTTGCAGCATATAACAGGTTAGCATGTGTCATGCAGAGATAATTTCAGCGTATAACAGGTTAGCATGTGTCACACAGACTATTTCAGAGTGTCACAATTAAAGAGCATCAGAGGTCAGCGTATGCGAAACAAAGATTACTGTATAACAATCACTGCTCTGTTGGTAACACTAACACTAGAGCAGAGCTTTACAGAGCTGTGTGTTTCTGGGACTAGTGCAGACCATCACAGTACTGTGTGTTACATTGAGACTAGGTCAGGCATTATAGAACTGTGTGCGACACTGACACTAGTGCAGAGAATCACAGGGCAGTGTGTGTGCGCGACACTGACGCTACTGCAGTGCATCACAGGGCAATATGTGTGCACAACACTGACGCTACTGCAGAGCATCACAGGGCTGTGTGTGCGACACTAACACTAGTGCAGACCATCACAGTACTGTGTGTGCGACACTGACACTAGTGCAGAGAATCACAGGGCAATGTGTGTGCGCGACACTGACGCTACTGCAGAGCATCACAGGGCTGTGTGTGCGACACTAACACTAGTGCAGACCATCACAGTACTGTGTGTGCGACACTGACACTAGTGCAGACCATCACAGTACTGTGTGTAACATTGAGACTAGGTCAGGCATTATAGAACTGTGTGCGACACTGACACTAGTGCAGAGAATCACAGGGCAATGTGTGTGCGCGACACTGACGCTACTGCAGAGCATCATAGGGCAATATGTGTGCACAACACTGACGCTACTGTAGAGCATCACAGGGCTGTGTGTGCAACACTGACACTAGTGCAGACCATCACAGTACTGTGTGTGCGACACTGACACTAGTGCAGACCATCACAGTACTGTGTGTAACATTGAGACTAGGTCAGGCATTATAGAACTGCGACACTGAAATTAGTGCAGAACATCACAGGGCAGTGTGTGTGGGCGACACTGACGCTACTGCAGAGCATCACAGGGTAATGTGTGTGCTTGACACTGACACTAGTGCAGAGCATCACAGGACAATGTGTGTGTGCGTGCCACTGACACTAGTGCAGAGCATCACAGGGCTGTGTGTGTGCGAGATGCTGACACTAGTGCAGAGCATCACAGGGCTGTGTGTGCGTGACACTGACACTAGTGAAGAGCATCACAGGGCTGTGTGTGTGTGCGTGACACTGACACTAGTGAAGAGCGTCACAGGGCTGTGTGTGTGTGTGCGCGATGCTGACACTAGTGCAGAGCATCACAGGGCTGTGTGTGTGACACTGATAGTAGAATATCACAGATATGTAGGTCTGTGACAATGAGACTGCACACACTATTGCAGAGTACGACAATACTGTGTGACACTGATAGCAGAATATCACAGAGCTGCACCTCATACTGACACTAATGCAGAACAGGTCTGTGACAATGAGACTCATGCATACAAAGACTGTTGCAGAGTATCACAGGACAGCATGTGTGACACAAAGACTATTGCAGAGCAACATAGGTCAGCATGTGAGACACAAAGATTATAGCAACAGAATCGTGTGTGTGTGTGTGTGTGTGTGTGTGTGTGAGCCATACAGCCCTGTGTGTTTCTGAGACTAGTTCAGAACATCATAGAATTGTGAGTGACATGACTGGTGCAGAGCATCGCAGCACTGTCTGTGACACGGAGACTAGTGCAGAACATCTATCAACAGAAGGTTTGCAAAAGCTATGGAGATATGAGAATTAGATATAGAGAAAATAAAAGGGAACAGTGAAGGGAAAGTTGATGAGTAGGAGGTTGGATAAAGGAGTCCTTTTGGGAGGGGACAGTTTGATTGACTGCTCCATGTAGGGAGGATTATCTTACCTTGTCTCATTGCTCTGGGATTGGTTGTCTGATGACATCTAGCTTTTCTCTCCCTGTCATGGTCAGCAGACAGAGTATAAAATGCCCAACACCTTCAGTCCCCCAAACAGGCATTCAGCAAAAGGACAAACCCAGCTTCTCATGGGATGCCCCTCACTTTTCCACCAAGGTCTCCTGACTCCCCCAACACCTACTGCTCTCCCCCCATGGACAGGCTCAATATCTTGCGATTTCTCTGGTTCTTCTCTGCTGCCCCCGTCCTGGCAGGTTACCCCATTTGGTGGTAAGAGATCATTGTCTACTTCAATTTGCTTACCTATTTTGTTTTTAGAGTGTATATATCAACTGTATACCCAATTGAATAAACATTTTATACAATGACTATGAATGCAATTAGATAAGTTTAGTTGGATGTTCCTTATCTGTGCTACAGCTTTAAAATAATTTAAAAAAAAAAGTCCCTGTAATATCACTGATAAAGCTGTGTTACACTTATTTTCGCTCAGTTTCATAACCAACAGCACTTTTTATAATCTTCTCCTCACGCTTAAATGCCGTAGTTTATAGAAGAATGCCAATTGCACACAATTCCTTGATATTACATAAACCTATGTCTATTTGGAAAGATTTACAGACTGTGGTCTGGTACTATGCCTGTTTGTAGAATTTAAGTAAATTTTTGATTTAAACATGGGCAATTCTATATATTTTGACATGTAAATGACATGTCATAAGTATGCTTAGTATTCAAATTTTTTCGCAGTCAACAGCCTTTATTGTATCCCTTGTTTAATATTGCTTATTTGTATTAACAAACAAATATTTATATACTATATTTATTGTGTATTTGTGCCATTTATCATAACCTATAGGTTGATACCCAAAAAAATTGTTGCAATGATCATTTTTTTGCAAATCTGAATTACTAATTTGTTAATCATATTTTCCTATTGGTTATATTTAATAAATAGTCTGTGTTCAATAATACGATTTCAAGACAGCATTAAATAAACTGTAAGCTTGTTATTAACAGACATAATCTGGGTCCAATTAATAAAAGGTTAAGAACCCCTGTTCGGTAGTGTAACCCTTTGTTTGGTGTGCATTTACGTACTGTTTGGCTCTTCTTTAAAAAAAAAAAAAGGCCAATTGGATGTTATTACTCGCTCCTTTAAATGCATGGTGATTCCTAAACACCCATAAATGCACACGATTCCCAAAATGTCATAATGCATGCTAACCAGCCATCCGGGAAAACAAATCCTACTCTAACACTGTGCTTTAAAAGCAGTCGTAACAAATTCTAATTTTTAGAATCTTGTTCAGTTTTCACGCAATTCACAATTTCTTTTATTGACATTATTCCCTCTTTGTTTTCTGTCCCACTGTAATTCACAGTTTAGCCAGGGATTGTGTTTGTATTTCCTTGTGTGGAGGGAGGACATAGTCTACAGCTGTCTATCCATTTGTGTTGTAATGGTGAGGGTTTGGAGAGCCACAGACAATTTATTGAGTTGTTATTAATTATGATTATTATTATTTATTTGTGTCATTTTATGCAGCACTTTACAGTGAATATTTAATTATTCACATCAGTCGCTGCCTATAGTGCTAATTTCCAACCACACACACACACATACATACAGGTTCATGTTGCCTGCAGCCAATTAAACTACCAGTGGGTATTTGGACTGTTGGAGGAATCCAGAACAACCGGAGGAACCTACACAAATACGGGAGAACCTACAAACTCCATATGGATAGTTAGTAACCTTTATAGGTAAACATGACCCCAGCACTGTGAGACAGCTAACTGTAAGTAAAGTTAATGCCTGCTCATAGGAAGTTGATCAGCATCTTGTCTGCAGGATTTAAATGCAGAGTGATTGTGTCAATGTGTCCTATCAGTGATATTCTGGGAAAAACTGATTAAATGAAAAAGCCGAAGATGAAATTTTATTTTTTCTGCTTACTCTTATACAAGTGTTGTTCCTTGTGTCTTATTTTACTAGAGGGGTTTTAGTTATTACAGCAGGAAATATTCAAAAGTAGTTCTGATAATACAATACTGTGATGGGAGCAGATTTGTCTCTGTGTTTGCACCCTTTGGGGGGCATGAACTGAAAGAACTTTAAATGAATTGGAGAGATATTAGCATCTTCACTAAGCCCACTCTGGATATCATGAATTGTTACCATTGCATGAATTTAAATAATAAGAAAAAGACATTGATTTCACTTCTTAAAAACCAATTTAATATGCCAGCATATGTTAATGCATTATTATTTTGTGACAAATAATATATAACACAATGTAATTTTTAAGTGCTGTAATAGGGAATATCTTTAGTACATGGTTTAATAAATGGTTAGTTTAGTAATAATGAACTTTAACCCCTTTCACTGTTTACTGTAAACCAACTGCAACGTGGCTCCTGTGTAGAACTTGGTGTGATATCTGTCAGGCCTTGTACACATGGGCATTAATGTTAAGCGTTTAACGCATGTTCTTGCAGGCAATTATACATGCTTCCGTGCTGATAGTTCCACAAATAATGAAAGCAAATAGATCCTCTATATACACAAGCGTTCGCTTTGCTCCAATTTTGACATTGCCTTCAAAAAAATTAATATTTTGTAAAATACAATACAGTTTTATAGGAAGACTCAAGAAGTACAATATAGCACATTACGCTGAAGGGCAACACCATGTACAAGGTTATGTTTGCACATTTAACTAGCACAGATCCTGATTTATAAAGGCAGGCATACGAAGCGCAACCTGCATTTAGGATTAAACGCATGTATTTTGATTGTGCGAACCCCCAAATCCATCAAGGCACGGACCTCAAGATATGTGTACTGTTGAATTTGGGTGTCGGCCTATTGTGTTCTATTATACAAAACACTGCACGATACGTCCAATAATATATATATATATATATATATATATATATATATATATATATATATATAAAGAGAGAGAGAGAGAGAGAGATGTATAGATGTATAGATAGATATATTAGCACCTGTTAAAAATAGAGGCGTAAGTGATCAAACAGAGGAAAAAAGAAAAACAGTGTTTGTTTTAATTTTTTTTACTCTTGAAAAACATTTATTACAATGTTTTTAATGTCTACTGAACATAAAATATGTTTTTACAGTTGCATCTGATTGCAAACACATTATAGCATACATATGGGACTGTCATTACTACTGATCAGGACTTAGATGAGCCCTGTAGCTGCAGCAAGATAAAAACAAATAACTTTCAGACGCTCACAGCTTAATATGGACATGGCTGCATGTGCTTGAGTGTGGTACGCCCCTACTGTAAACCGACTATGGCAAAACGCCCCTTTCCAGCCCCGTTCACTCCCCAAAATCACAGGCTGAAGTAAGTGTCCTTTGCGTTCGAGGATGGAGCTGCGTTCATGGACGCATCTCCCAGTTCTGGGCATGCGCAGAGTGATTTTCCGTACGATACGCTCAAACTTGGCAAATACGTGCCTTAATGAACCAGGCCCACAGTCTGCAAAATATATTGATAAGGTATCTTTGAAGGTGTAACTGGGGCAATGCATGTTTCGGTAAATCTGACTTGTAAATTATTGATATAAAAAGTAGAATGAATCACTGCAAATAGGGACAATGTCTATAACATTCGCTTCCCATATGATATATTTGTGATGCCTTATAAATTAAAGATAATAATAATATATAGGAAGGATATAATGGTTACACTTACATTACAGAAAAAAAAACCACAAGCATTAACTCATATTAATTCACATTTATAAGCATGATGAATACAATTATATTGGGTCTTATATTGAACTTATAGACAGAAGCTGGACAGACACTATTGGGAATCCATAGAATAGACTGGAAAGAGGGAAGATCAGTGTTACAGTGGGATTTGGAACCAAATGAGTAGCAGTTGACAGGTATGTACACCAAATTTCATTACACACAAATAGTATCAGCTATACGTGAAACACATAATATTATATACATACTGTATATGGGATCCTCTATTTGGAATACTTGGGATTTAGGGCTTTATTAGTGACTGTAAAACCATAATTTTGTAAATGCAATTTCAATTAAAATGACCCCCGTCTTTCCCCCTGCACAGCCATTTGTGGTGCCTTATAAGAAAACAAGGATGATGGTGATTGACTTGTTTAGCAGTGCTCATCACAGTGACTATATAAGGAACTTGGTGATCGTATCTGAATGTATATTATCTCTGATGTACTTTTCTCTTTCTGGGTTTCTTAACCTCCTGGATATAACTTCCCATAACACAACATAGTTGTATCATTTATTGAGTTATAATAAGGGTGACAAATTATTATATATATCCAGTAGTGATACATAACATAACCTGTACTGTAGGTATTTATAAGGTTTTAGAAAGGTTACCCTTAACCTTCATGACCTATGACCTCGATGCCATTATTCAGTCCCACAACTGCTTGGTGACTTGTAGTATCCTTATAATTTTCACTAATAAGATACATTTTATAATATGTTTGACATATAAGAATTACATTAAATATACATTGCACTCAGCTTATTCAGTGAACTATTTATATACTCCTGCTTTGCTACTGAGCTCTAGGAGATTAAGATATTCATTGTAAAGGTCTCATTGCTTTTAATGAGTGATTTCCATGTAGATTACAAAAAAAAAAAGCTGTAATGTGCTTTTCTCACCAATATATTAGATATAGAACTGCACTGGTCCATGCGGAACCTTATCCACCCGAGAAGGATTACACTGGTACCAAGCTGGATGAGGTGGGATGGGTTACCAATCGGTAATATCCGGGGTATCCTAATCCCTTTAATTGTTTGAGGATTAGGCTGTAGGATGAGTATTATTGTTTGGTGAATATCTGACTGGGTGGGATTCACTGTGAATATGGGGGTCTTAAGCCCTTTGTAATAAAGTCTCCCCGTGAACAGGAGAGGAGGCTCACTTGTGCATGTCCGGTCTGGGCCTAAAAATGTCTTGGAGAGGGGTTAGGAAAACACTAATCCTTAAAGTATGCAGTTATTGCAATACTAGAGATGGTTGGTTTTGGAACATCATTATAAGACGGTTGAGTGTTGCTTGGAGAAGTCTTGAAGACAAAACATATTGGAAAGTGGGACTGAATACATTGTTAGGTGGGCATTTGTGTAAAGCAAAGCTAGTTGGAAAGAGCTGCAGGTGATAGAGTTATAACATTGCACCACTTATTCATGTTTTCCAGATTACCTTATAATTATTATATATTGTCAGCATCTAGACAATATATATTGCGGCCCAGCACGCCTGTAAATGTGGCCCAGAAGGAGTTTTGGTTGTGGCAAGGGGGCAGCACTGTTAATGGGAAAAAAAATCCTGCAAAAAAACGAAAAGAAAATACTTACCTTGCGGTCACGTCAGCTGGTACTCCGGCTCCCTCCCTTGTCTCCTCCTCCGTGCGGTGCTCGCAGTGAATGTCGGGCGTGATGTCATCACGCCCAACAGCCATTGCGGAGCGCAGCACAGAGGAGTCACCCGCGCGAGAAGAACAATCAGCAGCACAGAATTGGAGAAAAGAAGAGAAGAGGACAGGAGAACAAGCCGATTAAAAGGGAAGTTAAGGGGGATTTTTTTTATTATTTCAAGGGACGCTGACCAGTGAATAAAAGTCACCTGGTCCTGGAGCATCATGGACCGTATCTCCCTGCTACATACTTCTACTTGTAATACTAATGGGGCATTATATATTATTCTCTTTGGCCCATTATAAGTTGTTATCCCTTAACTAACATAGTGGTGTAATTAGCAAAACAGGTCACAATTTGGGGTCACAGTGATGTATATGCCAGGTACCGCAGGCCTGGTCAGGGCACCCTGATATACAATGCCTGGCTTAAATGCACTTTATTGATATTGCATCGAAACAATACAAAAAGTGATTATAGTATAATAACTAGAGAGGATTTTTTGAACAGGGTGATTGAAAGGTAAGTATAGGGGGATTTGAAAAAGTGATGTGATTTTATATATATATATATATATATATATATATATATATAATCACTTTTTTTCTCATATATATATATATATATATATATATGTTAACTATGTTTTCTATGGTTTTTTTGAATGATCAGCTATCGTTATTGTTAGTGTATCTTATGTGCGGCCCAAACCAACTCGCCGTCTTCCAATGTGGCCCAGGGAAGCTAAAAGGTTGGACACCCCTGATCTAGATGATCGTAAAACCAGGCAGAGCTACTTGAAATCATTTGGAATGTAGACCATTTGGGGCCTTCCTGCCCCATATGCCAGTTTAGCTTCTTGCTGCATGGCACAAGTACCCACAATCCTGCACTCCTGTTATAGTTACTGTGCACTTCTACCAGGTGTCACTGTATGAGAATGTAACTGGTGCATGCTGGGAGTACAGTGACTAAAGGAGCGCTTCCTATATGAGGAGTGCAGGAGAAGAGATGGACAACTCAATATATATCATTAAATTCACATCTCGCAAAGAAGCGACATAGTAAAGCACTGATAATATATATATATATATATATATATATATATATATATATATATATATATATATATATATACACACACACATATATATATATATTGAGAAGTTTGGTGGTGAATATATTCCACAGCTCTCAAGGTAAGGTTGTCAAATCTTACATAGTTTTGTATCATAAAGCAACCTAGTGGACCACAAAGCAACAGAGCGACAAATGTTGAAAACATAATTTTTGGGTTGTATACAACTGTTTACAACCAAAAACACGACATAAACAATGCAACAAATCTTGTTTTCTGAATAGCATTTTTGATCTAGTTACTATATATATATATATATATATATATATATATATATATATATATATATATATAAAAATAAATAATATCTATATCTTTAATATCTGTATTTATCTATATCTATCTATATCTATATATCTATCTATCTATATCATATATATATATATATATATATATATATATATATATATATATATATATATATAGATCTATGAGACATATTTTCTCCTAAGTTACAGATTAAAAATCCTTTCTTCATATGATTATTTTTTTGCATATTGGTAGCCATAGCCTCAGAAGAACAATTATTTTGAAGCAAATCACTGTATTATGCAGTGATGTTAGGATGAATACAGCAGCAACCTGGTTGGCTAATTTCCTTGCAGATCACATGCCTTCCTCTTTGCCAGGAACTCTTTTATGTTAGAGTAAAGTGGAACTTTTTCTAGTTTCATGGGAGTAAAGTGAAGAAATCTATGAACAGTTCCAGACATTTTGTAGATTTATGATTTTTTGGGAGCAAATTATTATTATTGTTTATATAGCTCAAATCATATTTTGCAGAGCTGTACAGACAATGTGTGTCCCTGCCCTATTGGAGCTTACAGTGTAAATGTTCTACCCCACACTAGAGTCCATTTTGTCAAAAGCCAAATAATCTACACGTATGTTTAGTGCTTTTCTACACTGTAGAGGGACACCAGGACACTCCGAGGAAACCTACACAGAGGGAGAACATACAAACTCCACACAGATAGGGCCCTGGTCAGAATCAAAACCATTATCAGAATACTGCAAGACAGCAATTCTAACCACGGTGCTACTCAAATCCACAGATCCACTGAGTTCAAAAGGCAGTAGAGCACACGTCTATAGGATGACAGGCTGCAAACATTCCTGAGTGCCAAGTGTGATATTTCAATTGTACATCACTGAGTGAACAGTCCAGATACTTTTCAGATTGTATGGTGCAAAGTAAATACTACATTTTTAAACACGTATGGTATGGTGGTGAGTATTTTGCATACTAGTATCAAATAGTCCATCATATGCAGCTAAATGTCCAGCACATAGGGCACTATTCTATAACAAAGGAAATGTGACCTTAGGATTGTCCTTCTTTTCTACTCCATATTCTATATTATTATATCAACATATGCTAATCTGCCAATAGTAAGCGTGGTTTTATTATACCCACGATAAAACATCGAATTTATAGACTGAATGTTTTATAAACATTTTTTACATGTTTTTCTTGACTAAACTAAAACTCTACAACTGTAAATTGTCTGATGAGAATGGAGAACAAATTTAAAACATCTACTTTTTAAGGACTACAAGTGACATTTTTACATCCTTAATAAAGACTTTTTAATAGAATATGGTGTAAAATGGAAACTCCCTCAAATATATTTTTAAGAAGATTTTCATATTTTTCCACTTTAGAGACTATCCTTTATAGTCCCAATTTCCACCATTTGCTGTTACACAGCATCATAGCAGCCACCTCATGTATCCATATACACCTATACTGAGTGCTCACTGTTGGCTTTACACTATACCATATCCCAACATTTGAACTTGAATAACAGTGTGTGCTTGCTGCAGTGGAGTGGCGTCATACCTCCCAAAAAGGGTTCCCCCGTGAGACATGCCTGGTAGTTCTGAACAACTAGGACTCTCCCATTCCTTCCCATCCCTCCTGCATTGCCACAAACATCAATGGCTGGTGCACACGGCATCGTGGCAAATGGAACACATCTCCTAACAGCAATGTAGATGGGACAAAAGTTTTGACTGTTGGGACTGTCCCCTAAAATTTAAAATGTCCAGCCTAAATCTAGAGAATTAGGAGACATGTTATATCAAAGTTGTACTTAGGTACACAGACTAACGGGCAAGTAACTTAAACACTGCCATTGGTTACTCAGTGCTAAGGTTGGATTTTCTAGTGAACTCTGGCTGGAGTTCATTTGGAAGTACAGCCTTATATACGACAATAAAGTTACTTCCTGTTTAGTCAGCTGACTGTCGTTTATTTTCCCCCAATAAGTAGAGCTTGCTGTGTGATAAGCCCTACTTAGCAGACAACCATATGACTTGACAAGTATTTTCTAGGCACTAAGGCAGGCCTGTCCAACCTGCGGCCCTCCAGGTGTTGTAGTTTCACAAGTCCCAGCATGCTTTGCTGGTAGACAACCAGTTGATAGTTGGCTGGAAGGGCATGCTGGGACTTGTAGTTTCACAACATCTGGAGGACCGCAGGCAGAGGCGGGCTGGGCCGGGGGGCATCGGCCGGCTGCCCCCCGATTCAATTTCTCCGCATTTTTTTCTGCGGCCGTATCTGATGACATCAGATGCGGCCGCGTCAGCGCACAGGAGGCCGCATCCCATGACACAGGATGCGGCCGTGTCCCGTGTAATGAGATGCGGCCGCCTGTGTGCCCCCCTGCCTGCAGTATCCTAGCCCGCGCCTGGCCGCAGGTTGGACAGGCCTGCACTAAGGAATCAGGAGTCTGAAGGTCTGGAGTACACATTCTTGTAAATGACAGAAATGCTCTGTACAGATTGATGACTTTGCATACACAGGGTGTGACTTTCAATGTCACAGGAAACATAACTAAGAGATAATATTTTGCATTTGCGCTTTTTGTCCCATTTCAGGACCCTTTTATACCATGTTTCCTTTAGGTAATTCAGCTCTGTGATGTACAGACCAGGGATGAAGACTCGACTCAGCAGCCTATTAGGAACATTTTAAAGCATACCTGCCTACTTTGTAAATCTGTACTCCGGGAGATTGGAGTACAGATCATGTGACAGAGGGTAGGAGGGGCCGTGATGACATGATTACGTCACTGTAGCCCCGCCCCTACCATTAAATGCAGAAATTCGAGGTATTGAATACCGAGGGGGGCTTAATGATGCAATTAAGCCTCCCTCTATTCAATATCGTGAATTTTGGCATTTTACAGGGTCCGTGATGTTTGCCTACTCTTCCGGGAGTCCGGGAGGACTCCCTGAAATTCGGGAGCCTCCCAGAATTTTTGGGAGAGTAGGCAAGTATGTTTTACAGGGAAAAAATTCAGGAGGCCTAGTGACATAGCCCAAGGTAGTCCACTATGGGACCAGCCCGTGGGTATATGCCACCCAATCCAGTCTGCCCTTGGAAAAGATTGAGGCGGGGTCTCACTATAACAGGGGGTCCCCACACTGAGGTTTCCTTGTTACAGTGTGACCAGCCCAGCCTGTCACAGCCTGGTGTTGGTTGCAGGGAGACCCCACATGGTTCAATACCCCATTGACTGCATTAACAGTAACTAGCTGAGGCTTTGAGCCCTGGTGCTTAGGTAATTATAAAATCATCTTTATACAAATGTATTTAACACACCATGCTGAGCTACACATATCATAAGATATAAGAATAAACATGTAAAAGCACGTTTTTATTTTATGGCACACATTTTACGTATACATTTTGGACGTAGATGCATCCAAATCTTCATGAGGCTCATTATGTTTAAACAAGCTGCAATGGAAAGAACAGTATATTTACATTCATTCATGAAAATATATTTTAATTTACTTGTTGACGTAAGCATTTTTTGCTCACATTCCATTTATGTATAAGACTGACTTTTTCAGATACCTATTTATCCAACTTTTTGAATACGGCACACATTCACTCAGTGTTGTGCACAATACTGTGATACGAAGCAAAACTTTACATGTCCCCAAATACTCCTTACTATATGCAGCTCCCTATATAATCATACCCACTATGTTGATTATGGCAAATTAGAAACCAGGCAAACTTTATGCAGCAAATCAAGGTGTGTCTACTCAAAACTGACATAAACACAAGAAAAAAGTGTGTTTGAATTATTTGAAACTGGAGCATATATTTAATGTGTGGAGACTTTGGTCTTGTCTTAGTTTCATTATATTTTTTAATTGTAGTAACAGTCTCCCCCCTCTCAAATTTAAAGTGAAATAATCTATTATGTTCACAGCATCATCATTTATTTATATAGCGCTGTAGTGATTCTGCAGCGCTGTACAGAGAACTCGCTCACATCAGTCCCTGGCCCATATTCATCAGGAGTCCAAATTCTAGGAAAATATGATGTCTAAGGAATACTTGCAGACTTTTAAATTCTCCCCTCCGGGAGTTTCAAGAGGGGAGGTCAGGTGACAAAGGTCATCATCATCATCATCATCACCATTTATTTATATTGCGCCACTGATTCCGGAGCGCTTTACAGAGAACTCACTCACATCAGTCCCTGGCCCATTGGAGCTTACAGTCTAAATTCCCTAACATACACACACACAGACAGACACAGACTAGGGTCAATTTAGATAGCAGCCAATTAACCTACTAGTATGTTTTTGGAGTGTGGGAGGAAACCGGAGCACCCTGAGGAAACCCACGCAAAAACGGGGAGAGCATACAAACTCCTCACAGCGGAGGCAGAAGTGCTAACCACTTAGCCACCGTGCTGCCTATATTTTTACATTGTTTTGTTTTTTTCAACACAGGTATTTAAATTTACTGTGCACCTAAATAACCTAATTTCTCAGCATATTTGCATTTTTAAATAAGAGTGGAAGGTGCAATATTGCTCGCTATGCAAAGGTGAAGGGAGTATCAACTTTAGACAGCACAGAAAAGTGGTCTCCAATGGTCAAATGGTTAAAAGCAATAGTAGAAACAAAGAGCAGGTAAACCTACTATTAGACATAAATAATACACATAAAATAACCATGTGTACATACTTAAGCATTTTTAAATATTTGCTAAAGAGGGTGGAGCTTCTCTATGTCACATCACTTTGACACACCTAACAACTTTTTTTCCCCCCATCACAGCAGACCACAGTGGGGAAGGGATACATTAGTGTGGTGCATAACGTGTGCCAAAGGCCACAGAAGGTTTGCAAAAACAGATATGCAGTAATACTGTATACTACACGAGAAAATAGCAGAACAATTGCTTAACAGAAGTCAAGGCATTAATTTCTATAAAATGTCATCTAGAAATGGTAATACAATATCACTAAAAAATATGGAAAAAGTTGATAAATAATTAGCTGAGAATTAAGTATCTGACAATAAAACATAGTCATAGACTTGTAATAATATAATAATATACCACAAAATAACCTCTTCTAATACATATTCTGTCATACTATGGCTTACACAACATTCATTATTTATCTGTTTCGCATTATTTTCTGTTAGAGCTGAACCATTATAATATGTTACATCATTTTCTGGCATGTGCAAGTCAATTTTTAGTGACTGCTTTTGAACTATGGCAAATGTTACCAAAATGTTCCCATTAATGTATGAGGAGCCATGTGGCACATTGTTTTTCTTTGGCTACAGTTGGCCACTTTTCATGATAATGACTCGGTGAACTGCTCCATTGAAATATGGTAGCTCACATTCACTTTTATATGGACCTGTCACTTACACACAGTGAAAAGAGCCATTTTGTAAGCTGAACCAGTTTTTGAAAAACTAGTGACATCATTCAGGCACTGCCTAACATATTCATAAGGTTCAGGTGAATTGATAGCCCACAAAATGACTGTCTCCCCTTTGTGTAGGTGATAGGTTCCTGCATGTCTTTCTGAATACGAAACCGAAGTAATTTTACACATAGGGTGTAAACTATGTGCACAATCTAAGACAGGCACAATGATACTTTTTCTAATTTGTCTCATTTGTTCAGAAGGTAATATGATTTCTTTATTTTTGTGGTGCAGTTTAGTTTTCTGTTGTTGTGTAGTGGTTTACCAAGTGGATTACCAAGTGGAAAGGAAATAGTCATTTTGGATTAGAGCTGAAAACAGTTCAGAACCTCTAGCATTAATGACAAATGAGGCTGAATAGGACGAATGCACTTAAAGGGCGACAGGGTTTGTAGTAAGCTGAACACTGACCTGAAGGTGTTAACATGGGTTGGCCCGACCAATGTGTAATCCAGTGGGAGGGACCTTGATTGATATAGGAGGCTGCACTTCCTGTTCTGGTTCATTCCACAGCACGAGATCCCACTCACCCACTCCTTTGGTAGGGTATGTCCGGTTATGTTGCGGTAGGAAGGCACTGCGTTCAGCGGCTGATTTGTGGGCGCATTGGTAGTTGTCGTAGGTCACTGCCCCCCGTTGAGGCACCAGTAACTCCCTTTTTGGCCCTTCGGTGAGGAGGGTCCCTGTTCGACTCGGTGAGGGAGGGCAGAGTGAATTTTAAAAGGGGCAGTCACTCTGACGCCAACTCAGCGCAAAAGTTATGTTGGGATTTGTTCCCCGTGGTGGTGGACGTACGGCGGTTTGCGCCAGTCCACTCGTGATAGTGTTTGTCAGCTTGAGAGTTGTTTCGCAGTGCCCTTTCTCCGCCACCATAGGTCTAGTTAAAATTAAAATCATAATAAAAGTTCTGGCAATTTTTAATAACTTATTCAAGTCTCCGTGTCTTTATTTGCATGCAAAGGTTGTAGAATTATAAGGTTGATGTAAGGTTTACGAAACATACACGGTGAGCCCTTTATCATTCATGTGGGATAAAGTGCCTAATAGTGACTTAACATGAGAGGTGATGTTGAGTAAAAGGTTTATTCAATATATCTGCAGATTAAAAAAATGGAAAAACTGAACTCTTATATCTTGGGTGTTGTTTAGAGGGGGATAAAGGGAATTTTCTTTTGCTCTCTCATCTACAGGTCCTTGGCACTGGGGCAGCAGTACAGTTCTCTTGGTTCACAGCCCATTCTGTGTGGATCCATACCAGGACTGGTGCCTAAACAAATGCGATTCTGCCGAAATTACATCGAAATCATGCCGAGTGTGGCAGAAGGGGTGAAACTGGGGATCCAAGAATGCCAACATCAGTTCAGGGGCAGGAGGTGGAATTGTACCACTATTCATGACAGCCTTGCCATATTTGGACCAGTGCTGGACAAAGGTACTATTCTGTGTGATATGATAGATGTATACTATAGGCAGTAACAGTAAATATATTAATTGTAGTGGAACAATAAGAACTACAATATAGCCTACTAGTGATAACAGATTATCTAGACTCACAATATAATATTGGTGTGAAATAATCTAGTATAGTAGATGATCCGTCTCTCCCCCAACCTGTGCTCCTTCAAACGGGCACTTAAAACCCACTTCTTCCTTAAAGCCTACCAACCATCCACCTAACTCCTCATTCACTCTTCTCGTTCTCCCTCTGTCCCCTGGCCCCTCTCTTCTCTCCCCCTGCCTCCCTGGCTCCCTTTCGTGCCTGTTTTTGTTCCACCCTCCCTTAGGATGTAAGCTCTTATGAGTTTAAAACACAATCAGAGCAGCCGGGCAGCACACTGTCAATGCTGAACGGACCTGCACAGTGTGCAGCCGTCAGCAGCAAGCCCCTGCTAGGGGGGGGCGATCGTGAGGACTCCTTGAGCCACGGTAACGTAGTAGCTGCGAGGACTCCTAGTGCAACAGTAGCGTAATAGCAGTGAGGATTCCTAGTGCCATGGTAGAGTAATAGCAGTGAAAACTCCTTGTGCCACGGTAGAGTAATAGCAGTGAGGATTCCTAGTGCCACAGTAGAGTAATAGCAGTGAGGATTCCAAGTGCCACAGTAGAGTAATAGCAATGAGGATTCCTAGTGCCACGGTAGAGTAATAGCAGTGAGGATTCCTAGTGCAACAGTAGCGTAATAGCAGTGAGGATTCCTAGTGCCACGGTAGAGTAATAGCAGTGAGGATTCCTAGTGCCACGGTAGAGTAATAGCAGTGAGGATTCCAAGTCCCACGGTAGAGTAATAGCAGTGAGGATTCCTAGTGCCACGGTTGAGTAATAGCAGTGAGGATTCCTAGTGTTACAGTAGAGTAATAGCAGTGAGGATTCCAAGTCCCACGGTAGAGTAATAGCAGTGAGGATTCCTAGTGCCACGGTAGAGTAATAGCAGTGAGGATTCCTAGTGTTACAGTAGAGTAATAGCAGTGAGGATTCCAAGTCCCACGGTAGAGTAATAGCAGTGAGGATTCCTAGTGCCACGATAGAGTAATAGCAGTGAGGATTCCTAGTGTTACAGTAGAGTAATAGCAGTGAGGATTCCTAGTGCCATGGAAGCGCAATAGCAGTGAGGATTCCTAGTGCCACGGTAACGTAATAGCAGTGAGGATTCCTAGTGCCACGGTAATGTAATAGCAGTGAGAATTTCTAGATTCATGGTGGAGTAATGGCAGAAGATTCATTGTATAAAATTGTATACAGTAACAATACCTAGAAAAAAGGACCCAAAGTAGTACATGAGGGGAACATAAAGTGGAACTAAAACATAAACATGTCTAAAGTAAACATGAACATAATATGTAACATAATGGGCAGCATTTGCAATTTATGAAAGGTTAATAAGAACAGTTGCTTGTTTGTTTTTACACCTGAAATGTGATTTTTCCAATATTTAATGTGTACCTGTAAACTACACACAGTGCTTCATTGTTAATAGACTGTAAGCCTGCGAGCAGGGCCTTCTCACCTCTTTGTCTGTTTTACCCAGTTTGTTTATTAGTTTACTGTGTTTGTCCCCAATTGTAAAGCACTACGGAATATGTTGGCGCTATATAAATGATGATGATTGTTAAGTAATGTCCCAAGAAAAGGTTAGGATGTTTTTGTTTACATATATTAAGGTCACTAAATGGCTGCCTCCATGGTGTGTAGGGATCATGTGCACTATAACTCACTTTTGCAATACCACTACTTAAAATATAGAGTTATGGTTAATGTTTTTTTGAAGAATCAATGGGGAAAAACATGATGCACTAAACAAACATGTGAAACCATAATTAGAGAAATTATCAACAAGATTTTAATCCATTGCTTTATGAAAGCAAAGACTTTACATATTCTGGGCCTGATTCATTAAGGAAAGTAAGGCAAAAAAAGGAGTAAGTTTTTCCTGGACAAACCATGTTACAATGCTATGGATGCATATTATTTTATTATTTTGCACATAAGTAAAATACTGGCTGGTTTTCCATGTAGCACACAGATACTTGATAGCTTTATTTTTACACTGAAATTTAAATGTGATCTAGAACATGCCCTAGCCCAACTATAAATGTGTCCCCACATTTTACATTTACCTCCCCCTCCAATGCAACATGGTTTTGCCAAGGTGCAAAGTTACTCCTTTTTTTTTGCTTTGCTTTCTTTAATGACTCAGGCCCTATATGTATACACATTAGTGCTTTTTAAGAGTAAAAATGTGATGATTTTTTAAAAAAAATAAAACTAGCTTTCTTTAATCAATGCTATAAATACTATAAGTACTTCATGTTTGTTTTACACCTGCATCTAATGGCATTCTCTCCTTCCTTCTTAGCACTACACCTCATAGGCTCCCCGCTATTTGTCTCTGTTGTCCCTAGGTAGATTGTAGGACCAGCCTTTCACATAATAAATGATCTTATGTTTTGTCTGTTGCCTGCTTCTGCATTGTATCCTATTTTTACCATAATAATATATGGAGGATACCGATACCATATTTTTCCACCTCGGTGTCTTTCTGCTCTATTTATGTATGTGATCTATCTCCAGAGAGAGAACGGCATACGGAGAGCAGTCACAGGGAAGTAGGCAGCGATGAGCAGGTTCCCAGAGATGACAGACTCTGCAGGCTTTCCTCTCACAGAGGCTCCCGGCTCAGTAACATTGAGTGAATGAGTGAAATGAGCTTAGTGTAGGATGAAAGGAGTTTAAGCCTCCTCCCCACTGTGAGGCTGAGAGGGGCTCTGGGCCCAGCAGGACCCCAGGACTATTCACACGCCCTTTCACTGCTCTCCCCCCAGACAGAGAGGGGTCTCCACAAGCAGGGGACACAGTGCACAGTCTGCACACAGTTGCTTGTTGCTATGAACCAGCAGGGAAATGGCAGTCTGGTCACACACGGGTCCCAGAGACGTCCATCATTATATCTCTAATACACTGTGACACCAGCACACAAAAGGGGATTGAGTGTCTCAGCAGGTAACTGGCCGGACTGGGAAGAGGAGGGAGAACTTTTTAATAAGGGGCTTAATCCCTTCTCTACATCATGCACAGATCTGCAGTGTGCTATCCTGCTCATCTCTTCTTATCCCAGAAGCTTGCAATCTAACAGATCACAGTGGGCTGTACATTGTTTTTGCGCATCTAACTTTGGATATTGCCTTGCAAAAATCTTACTGAGAGGTGTAATCATTTCACTAGTGAACTGTATGTGATCATCTTTATTGTGGCCAAGCATTTATACAATGTAATAGGTTATCACAATGTAATGACTCTTTCCTGCTGTTTCACAATATATTACTGACCATACATAAGAAAATATATTTGGGACTGTGAATGTGTATCACTATGGATATGTGTGTGTCACTACTATTCTTTGTTCCCTCCAGCCACACGGGAGTCAGCCTTTGTTCATGCCATTGCTTCAGCCGGAGTGGCCTTTGCTGTGACCCGCTCCTGTGCAGAAGGCAGCTCCACCATCTGTGGTTGTGACTCCCACCACAAAGGCTCATCAGGAGAGGGCTGGAAGTGGGGAGGCTGCAGTGAAGACGCAGACTTTGGGGTGCTGGTGTCCAGAGAATTTGCAGATGCCAGAGAGAATCGGCCAGATGCCAGATCAGCCATGAATAGGCACAACAACGAGGCAGGAAGGGCGGTGAGCAAACAAAGTGGGAATGGTGTAAGAAACAGATCTATGAGAGGGAGCTGCACAACTATACAATGACAGAGAAGCTAATACAATAATAAAACATGACGAACTCAAAACTGATCAAGTGATACAACATATAAACACATAAGCTAAAACATTGAAGCACAGAAGATCAAAAAGTGTAATTCAGTAACAAATGTAATACAATTACACAGAAATCAATGGACAGCTGGGAACACACAGGTTTGTAGGACAATGAAGTATAAAGTGTGGTAATATGTATCACATAGAGTTTGGGAATCAAAAATCTATGACCAGCTAACCCTTATAAAGAGCCAAGAAAGAGGTGTGACCATTGAAAACTGAACAAATTACACCAAAAATGTAGGTGCCAATTAAAGGTGTCATAGCTTCCTGACTCCCAAGGATCTGTCCCCTCTATTACTAGATGAAACATACAGGTTTAGGGTTGCTATAAAGTAAGACAAGATTTTTCTGGTAAACATTGTATCTATCAATAAGGACCACCACTAAACTAATCACATTTTGCCTACAATAAGTAAATACACTTTTCTTTTTAGACCATCCTGGATCACATGCACCTGAAATGTAAGTGTCATGGTCTGTCTGGAAGCTGTGAGGTGAAGACTTGCTGGTGGTCTCAACCTGACTTCCGAGCCATTGGTGACCATCTAAAGGACAAGTATGACAGTGCCTCCGAGATGTCAGTGGAGAAACATCGAGAGTCTAGAGGTTGGGTGGAGACCCTCAGGGCCAAATATTCACTTTTCAAACCTCCCACTGAGCGGGACCTGGTGTACTACGAGAACTCCCCCAACTTCTGTGAACCCAATCCAGAAACTGGCTCTTTTGGAACTCGGGGTCGCACCTGCAATGTGACTTCTCATGGGATAGATGGCTGTGATCTGCTCTGCTGCGGAAGAGGCCACAACACCCGAACAGAGAAACGCAAGGAGAAATGTCACTGCATTTTCCACTGGTGCTGCTATGTGAGCTGCCAGGAGTGTGTGCGAATCTATGATGTCCACACCTGCAAGTGACACAGGTACCATAAGACATAAATTAATATAAAAGCATTTGTTAGGAGCAGTGTTAGGCCAGTTTATTTAATATCACCACTAGAAGGACTTTTTCCATAATCTCATTCTGGTATTTGCACTAGAAGTCAATTATTCCTGTACCGTCAGCAACTACCTTAGGGAAAGAATCTTTTCTACTGTGCCCATACTATACTCTTATTATATGTATTAGGTAATAATATACCTATAAATGTTTATGCAAATTACATATGGGATGTCAAAACTCACTATTTATAAGGTTGTTCTGCATGTTACTTCTCTACTCCGCTGCTTAAAGCTCCTGCTATCTAGGTATGTTTTGCCTTCGCTGATTAACGTGGTCATTAACTGTAGCATGTAGTTATGTTTGAAAGACTACAAATAGCAACATAGCAGCTCTTGACAACTATATCCATCCTCTTCCTTATTTCCAGTCCCCTTCAATCCCACAGTGCACTCTGCTCTTAAAGTATCAGTATCGGTTACAGAATACGTTCAGGACCGAATAAGGCAAGATTTTTTATATTTGGCAAAATCATCTGCAAATTATATAAAGTACATTTCCCACAGTTCCTGCTTCTTCACCTCATCATTTTATCCCTCTTTCACTAGTTATATTTTTAATACCTTTATCCATCCAAACACATTTTACTTTTAAGTGTTTAAAAATGCAGTGTTAGTATTATAAGGGAAAACATTGTGCTGCTTAGATTATGAGATAACGTGCCCCTGCCATAAATTAATTTATAAGGATATTAGAGTCATTGGGTAGTCAGTCATATAACCTTAAAAAGGCTGGCTGTATTTTATACTTTGCAATAGAGACTGTGTATTATTCCTTGTAATACACACATCTTAAATCAATCTCACCTTGAGTTTTCTCTTCCTGTATAGTGCATTCTGTTCTGGTACACAGATATAAACACTACACACAGTGCAGATAACATAAGTTATAAATATCTCCTATGTCTAGCAGTGTGTGTCATATATATCCATTCTGCCTGCCGGAATGGTGTGTCATATATATCCATTCTGCCTGCCGGAATGGCCTCTGACTACATTAACCATCTATTCCAGCTGCCGGAATAGGGCTCTGAGTACCGTAGCCTTCCTGACAGAATGGATGGCTAAGGTACTCAAAGCTGGACAGACACAATGTCATATCACAGTGTATGGGGATAAAAGCTGCCCAATAATCATCCACTTGATAGTGATTGGTTTATTAGCAGCCATCATAGTAAATGCAGTTGGTATGTGAACGCTACCAGTCTGTGTCTACGGTCATCTTGTGACCCGGCCCCACGGAAGCTGGAAGTCACCTACATGTGTAGCCAGTTGGACACAAAGTTTCTGGAGCCACAGGGTCACCCCATGTGTGGCCACCATTAGGCCCAAGTTGTTATCAAAGTACTACTAATGTAAATACATTGTATGACATTGTTTTTTGTGCATCTTTTTTTATCCTAATGAAGCATCCGAATAAATCATCCATAGACAAAAACAGAACCAACATCAGGACATGAGAAAACAGCTAGAGAGGAAAAGAATTTGCTTCCTAAACACAAATCACATACAAACTATTATAAAAATATATGTCCCAAAATGTGCTTTCTTTGCCAATTATACCAAAACTATGGATGCATAGGTGTTTTTACAAAAAAAATAAAAAATACTATTTCATACAAAATATGAAGCCTGGTCCAGAATAGCTAACAGCAAGATACAATTATATAGATGGTAAATTGTACTGGGCTGTACATTATAAAGGTATTGGGAGTCACTGAGTTATGTGATCATATAGCAATCACACTCTATCCATTACATAAAATGAGAGGCATTTGTGACCATTTCAATTAAGAGAGTAGTATCCAGGAAATCTGTGCACTGTGTAACTAGGCCACTATGGGAAGAATGAGTATGGTGCCTCGCCCCTCATGTCGCTAAGCCCGCTTCGACTATGAGATCTATTTGTTAAAAGAATATAAGGCCTAGATCCTGCAAAAAGGGATTTTTTTCAAATAATGTAGGACTTCTCCCTATTTACCAAAGCCCCCAGCCCACAAGACTATCCCCTGGCTTTTTAAACTTTAAAAAAATTTTTTTTAAATAGAGTCTGGAACTGGTAGCCCAAGTCCAGGCTTCCAGTTCGCATGCCTGAGCTGTCATGCCGGCTCAAGCATGCGCACAGAATATCAGGACAGGCTTGGCCAGCGGTAAGACTCTACTGGGATTTTCTTTTAATAAATTGCAAGATTAAGGGGTGTGTTTACTAAAATGCAGTTTTGAAAAAAGTGGAGATGTTGCCTATAGCAACCAATCAGATTCTAGTTATCAGTTATTTAGCACACTCTACAAACTGACAGCTAGAATCTGATTGGTTGCTGTTGGCAACAACCACTTTTTCAAACCCGCAATTTCGTAAATATACCTCTTTCAATTGATGTGGTAAACATCAATAAAATTTCTAGTCTTCGAGAGAATCTTAATAGACTCCTATGTGTGTTAGTAAAGGCTTCAGGCATGTCTGAAACTATTAAGACACCTCATGAGGACAAGTTTTAGTAGGTAGAAAAAGAGATGGCACGTGCCTGCATAGTTCGCAATAATGGGAGAATTTAACATGAAAATGGTTTCCTTTACTTGCTGGATTTACTTTGCTTTAGGTAAGAGTTTTTTTACATGTCTTCCAACGCACTTTAACCAATGCAATGTTTAGTATTTTTGGCATGCATGACAAATCTGATGTGCTGTGTTTTAAAACTTTAAACACTGCTTTTGAATTTTAGAATGCAATTGACATTCGTCTTATTGTTAATGCATTTGTTTTAAAATCCCCCAAAAAAGTAAATAGGTGTGAATGAATGTTATTTATGTCAACTGATAAACTTCAAAGGTCAGTGAATTATGTCCCATACTTTTCAGGGATCCTGTCCCCTTTGTCAGGATTTCTTAGACTCTGCCTTTGACTTAAAGTGCACCTTTAAAGTGGAGACAGCCATTATTCATCAGAAAGCTGCTTATCAATTCACTAGCAACCAATACATTACTGAGGCACCTTATGTTCCTACTGAATGAATAGGCTTGCAGCCTAAATTTACAAATTACTTGTGTAAATAGGTTATCACTCTTAATTTGTTTATTAATCAATTTTCTCTGATATCCGCAGACACACGTTTTGTAAACCAACACGGCCATATCAAAGCATCTACCATTGTGACCAAGCGTACAGACGAGCTGACACTATCCATAAACTGAGTTACCATACTTCTTGGGCAGTTCATTCGGGACTTGTGATTGTGACAGTTAAGTCTTAGATTATCTGACTTGGAAAATTCCGACTTACACTTGGGAGAGATTCCCATGCAATTTTTTTTCTTTGGAAATAAGGCCTGTGTGATGTCATCATGCGACAGTTGAGAGGACTTACCAGGGTACACAACAGATCTGAAATATGACGTCATACACTAAGAAGAGGCTATGTCTGGGGCTCCGTTTCAACTTTGTTGCTGTCGTTCAGTGGCGCATCCTATATTTTGTCCAAAGCTTTCAATGAGATCGATTCAATTGTCAGAATTTTATATTCAGAATCATTTTTATAAATATTATTTATTATGCAATGTGTATATATCCTATATGAGTTAACGAAGAATATATAAATATATATAATATAAATATATTACAAATATATATTTGGAGAAAAACAAATGTGTGTGTGTTTAATCATAGTAGCATCTTTCAACTCACTGTTTATACATGGTTTCTATAAGAAAGTAACAGTGAAGTACTTGGTATTTGTACTGCTCCCCTGTCAAATTATGATGTCAAGGGGGTTTCAAACACCTAGGGGTAAATGTATCAAGCTGCGGGTTTGAAAAAGTGGTGATGTTGCCTATAGCAACCAATCAGATTCTAGCTGTCATTTTGTAGAATGTACTAAATAAATGATAACTAGAATCTGGTTGGTTGCTATATGCAATCTCTCCACTTTTTCAAACACACAGCTTGATAAATTTAACCCCTGAGTTTTCCCAGTGCTGAGAGAATGATGCAGGTAGAGTAAGTCCTACACTTGGTTTCTTAAATAGGTCACCTCTATTTCGGTTTATTTATAAATATATCTGAATCTTATGTGAACAAAACCAATGATACCAGATAGTGAGCAGCTGTCTACATTTTTGCATGACACATTCCTGATCTCTGTTAAGATCGTTGCATTTAACAAGTGATTGGCTAGGTGTGGCTTAGATCAAATCACATGCATACTTATGCAGAGATGCCCACCCTTCATTAAAATACAACATGTACCTTCACTTGTGTTTATGGAGGACACTATATCACCATTATTCTTCCATGTATATTAATGAGTAAAAGGTGGGTGTGGTTTAGATATTTGTTATGTACCCCCCAGTCACTGTGTGGATGGTCCCGGGGTGCCTCGGTACAGGGCCGAACTGGGACTAAAAATCAGCCCTGGCATTTAAAGTACACAGGCCCACCTCAGCTGCAGTAGGAAAGAAACTATGTGCCGCCGAAAAGGGTGTGGCCACATTGTGCTGTGGATGTGGCCAACATGGGGCATTGATACATACATTATAATAAAATATTACATTTATCACGCCCTCCCAGCCACATCACGCCATCCCCCCAGGCACATTATGACACCCCCAGCCCACTGTAGTTATCTATGCTTCTGATGTTACTGACATCCATAAGGGTGGGACCTTCCTGTAGAGTGAGCAGGGAAGCTCTCTGTCTCATGAGATTACCAAATCTTGTGACACTTAGAGCTCCTCGGCTTGTTCTGCAGTCTGTGTCCTGTCCGGGAACTGGGAGCAGCTATCAGTTCCCTTCCCCTAACTGCTGCAGGTGCTGGTGTCTCCACTTGTCTGGATCTGGAAATGTTGGGACTCTGTTTGGAAAAAGTATATATGACATGAACTAAAAGTACATGAAATATGGAAATCCTTGCAATCATTGAACCAGCTACCTCCCTCGCGGCTCCCCAACTAGACCTGGCATTAAGTCAGTAGCAGCCATGTTTAATAATTAGGCCTCCCGCCCTGCATCTAGCTCCAGAGTTTAATAAGTATCATGAACATTTATATAATAGACCTATTTACCTCCAACAAGATCCGGCATCAAATTAATAGCATTCATATCCTACATCCAGCCCAACAATAAGTAATTATTATTTTTATTCAATAAATAGGCCTCCTTGTCCACAAAGTCAGCCAAATTAATAATAGCACCAAATCCACCCCATGTTAACTTAATAGGCCCCACCATTAAATGTCACCACCATGAAACTACCATTAAATTAAATAGCCCCCACCTTCAAATAAATTATTATTATTGTTTATTTGTAAGGCGCCACAAGGTTTCTGCAGCGCCGTACATGGTACAAACAGTAGACTATACAGGGTAAAACAGTACAGAACAATAAACACAAAGTACCAGTACTTCAGAAACTCCAGGCAGGCAGATACAGTAGAGACGGAGCAGAAGAACAGGTAAGGAGACAGGAGGGAAGATGGGCCCTGCTCATACGAGCTTACATCCTAAGGGAGGGTAAACAGAATCAAATAAATAGCCTCCACCATCACCCCACTATTTAATTAATAGCAGACACCCCCATCCACATTACAGAGACTTACCTTTTTCCATAGGTTACAGAGGCAGACTCTGATATAAAAAGCCAGTGATGGCAGAAGAGCAAGAGCAGGAGACAGACATGTTGTCAGTGTAAGAGAGAGGGAGAAGGCAGCTACAACACACACACACAGAGGGAGAGGAGCTGATCAGGACAATCCTTGGCCGTATACAATAAGGTGGCTGGTCTTGTGGAGGAGCCAGCCACCAGGACTTATGCTGGGTACCAGACAACCCCATTCTCTTGAGGGGGCGGGGTGGGTTACATTGTAAATGAGCAATGTCTTAGGAATTGGGGGCACACCACAGGCGTTTGGTGCGGTGGGCTAGTTGCAAAGGAGTAGTTTTTAGCTGAATACTCCTTTACAACTAGTCAACCTGACCACATGCTTGAGCTGAACTCCCACTTCCTGATTCATTGCATTCTAGATTTGCCCCTGCCAGTAAGAAAACTATTCCAAGACATTCAAGACATTGGTACTAGACCCCACCATTCTCAAGCAACTGGAAATCTCCCCTATGTGTGCACCTGTTACCTGTCAAGTAAAGAAATAAAGGTTATTTTACCATAGAGAACTATACAAAGCCTATGTATAGTTTATGGTCAGCATGAAAAATAAGCATTACTCACATATGACCTCTCAAATCTCTCAGAAAGCACTTGTTAGATTTGCCCCAACCTTTAAAAGCAATCTAATACAATAAGGTACTGCAATCTGAAAGTGTCAAGTAAATCTGCCTCCCTGCATTGTTGGGACAGGACCCACTGTGGAATTCACTATGGGATTTATAAGAGGACAACAACAAATCCAAAGCACAATTTGGATCGATCACTGTCCATTATTAAGTATATCTTATTTAGGGGCTATTTTCATGTTAAATAAAAACACAACCTAAATAATTTTTTTGTTCCAAATGGAATATGATGTAAACATTCATAATAATAATAATAATAATAATAATAATAAAAAAAAAAGAAGACATTTTGGAGAAAGATTTGAGATGCCTCTACTTTTATAGAATATCCCTAATTAAAATTGTATTTCTTACATTGCTGTGCTGTATAAAACACAAAAACCTGAGTGCTGCAGAGAAGCTATAGTTTAATTCAACGGAGAGACGGCACACATCTCAATGACTCCAAACCAATTGGGGATATACATTTTTGTTAAAAAAGAGTGAGTGAAAATCTCCTTTTAGCTATATAGAAGGACATAAAATTGTAGACTTCTCTATGCCTGAGTGATGTCACTCGTTGCCAGCATAATGACACACTGCATACTGGGTCAGCCCACAAATGGCTGCCTCCACAGGTTGTAAATAGGTCCACATTAGTGACACGCTGGCACTTTGTGCATTTGTGTATTCAATGTTACATTTATATGCTCTTTTTGGATGAACAAAGCTGTCAAGTTTAATTGAGGGTTTATAGCACACTAGCTTAGAAATATCCTGGTGTGATGGCGATTCAGAGCTTAAACTGCTCATGTGCAGGCAAATAGAGCATGTGAGCGCTAAGCTACAACGTACCTTCCATTCTCATGTCCTGTGCGATGCCACATAGGAAAGATTATCAGTTTATTTTGCCATCATGTACTAACTCCGGAAGATATTAATGTGCGATTTGAAGCTAAACATCACGCAGAAACACCCGATAAATAGTTTCTTTATTGCAATCAACGTTTAGATGCAATAACCCACAGATTATTTCTGACAACATAAAATCCACAATAAAAATATACACATACTGTGGGACGGACAATATTACAGGAGTCTGGTAAGTTGGAGAAAGGATTATAAAGAGAAGAAAAAGCAGCCACAGTATCACAGCACTTGTTACGTTAAGGGGAAGACACTGAAGGGTGGAGAGGACACATTGAGCTGATGTAGAGGAAGGGTGAGTCCCCTTCATCAAGGACTCTAGCTGGGCAAAGTGATACAGTAAACCAGCACAACAAGTTTACATCCAATGTGAGCATATTCAGTCCACAGAGACTTGCGAAGTGAGAAGTATATGAACAGCCAGTCTTCCCAACACAATCCTACACTATTAGCTAAACCGAGAGCAACTTATGTCAATTGGATCCATCACCTAAACACAGTGGATGCAGGCAAGTTGTGACCTGAATGGCTCAATTTACTGGGAATTAGTGACATAACGGAGGCATAAGGCATCATTTTATGCCTCAGTGATATAACCAAGAACTAGTTAATTGACAAGCTACTCTGTATTTGTTTGGCCCACATAATGGTGCCTCCGTTGCCTGAAGTTGATGGGTCCACTTCAGGGACGCACGGAGGATTGTCGGGGTTCTCCCCGGCCACCGAAAAAAAACAAAAAACACGAGAGCTGCTGCGCATGCGCTCCATTTCGCCAGCACTGTCCTATACAGCAGCCGCGGCGCTGTCTAAGAAGCGTCTGCGGCGGTGCTGTATACAATACAGCACCACCGCGGACGCTTCTTTGGCAGCGCCGCGGCTGCTGTATAGGACAGTGGCCACTTAGTTAGCGCAGGGGGGGGGTTTCTAGAGACTCAGAAACCCCCCCTGCGTGCGCCACTGCACTTTACGCCATGTTTCTTAATCCCAGTCCACACATACCCACAACAGCTCATGTTTTGAGGATTTCTGTCTTTGGAAGTAGGTGGGAAATTCTGGGTTTATGCAAATTTGTTTAATGTTTCCGATAATTTGGAACTGAATTCATTAATACCATGTGCCAATATAATACCTTTAACTATGAAAATGGAAGGTTAAAACTACAGCATTAAAGTCTACAAGGACTCCAGTTTTCCCTGGCATTTGTTTTAACCATCAACCCAATGTGCTAGTACAGAAAGATGAAACCGTACAATATGGCTACTAAAATATGGCTGGAACACTGGATTTTTGCAGTATAGATCTCGGCAGCTAAACGATATTGTTACAACATGGATGAACCAAAGCAGCCAGTCTCATGCACTCATCCACCAGAAGCCAAGTGCTGAAAGTATAGATAGCTCAATGATGACAGTTAGAAGATTGTTGCACCAAAGCCGCAAGTCTGGTACATTCAGATTTACAGTAGCTAAGTGGGTTTAGTATAGATGGGAGACAGTTGAATTGTTTGGACAAAGCAGAATGTAGTTACATGCACATCCCGTGTGACACAGAAATACAGGTAGCCAGTGGTATGCTTCAAGAATCCAGCCTTCCTAGAGATAGCCGGTGTGGGATGGAATGTTACCGATTCCTAACATTTCCTCCTCTCCAGTGCTCCTTCCCCGCAGGGAGAAATGTCCAGTTAATCGTATGTACGGCGGACTGGTTCTCTGAAAATAGAAAGGAGATTGTGACTAGAGGCTGCTACAAAATACATTTTAAAGTAATAAGTGTAGTTTCCTGTAGCAGCAAGGATACAATTTTATGACTGGTTACCCTGCAAGTTACATTTTAAAATTTTATGTATCATTAACAGGGCTTTGCAGCTGGAGAAGATTTCACACAACCCACTGGTGCACCATATGGTGGTCCATTACCTGTGACCGCTGTTATTTTCCTTTGCATGATGCAGCTGACCCAAAGACTTATTTGCATTGAAACCAGTAGCAGGAAAGCTTTCCGAAAGCCATGGAGGCCTTCACATCGGTTGGAAAGAGTCCGCTCCGATACATCCTTTCAGGATGTCGCCTAGAATTTCTAACTGATGTTGGACACAAAAGGGACGATTCAATTGGTAGCAACCTTGTGGCGCTGGTTAGGTGTGCATTACCGTCAATTACAGTAATGAAAATTTGCTCGTTTTTAAAAGATGGGGTAACACAATGCGTGATGCTACTGCAACACTCTGCCGCTAATCGAATCGCCCTCAAAGTCTCAGTATGGTCTTGAGAAGTGACCCTAACAGAAATAAGTTTTTGGGGACATCTGCATTGTGCATATGACACGTCACAGGTACTCTGTATATTAAATTAAATTATTGAAAAAGTGAGTTCTCAACTGAAATGTCAGCACACATAATACGATTATATGTGTAAACTGTACAGATAAGTTTTATTTTATGTGAAATAAATGTTCTATTTGTCTCCCATATTGTAAAACAAGGCAAAAAAATGCTGGTGCGATAATAAGGGGACAAAAGTAGCTTTTTGTTGTGCTGAATCTTACCTAACTTGTATACTGGCCAAAATGATAACATGACAGGAAAATAAGGAATTGGACCTGAATATAATCTTCAATTAAGTGAATTCATTTTTATAACTCAATGGTTGTCACACACCTACATTATATGCACATACAAGTTTATTATGCTTTTTTTTTATCATTTTCTCTGGTCATTATTTGCAGAGCAAGACAAAAACAGGTAGAGGCTTTTAATAGCCTGTACAAAACAAGACAGGATTTGTCCCACAGGTGATCCCAAGTAAAGCTATCCTGTGTGGTCAGCTCTAAGAGGATCAGTTTTTCCCCACATCCTGTCAGAGTAAATCCACCTCCCTTGTCACATTTTGACTCCATAGCAACCGATGCCCCATCTTCAGCTAACCAAGTTAAAATGCCCACCGCAGATGGACAGTCCAACAGCATGTCCATCAAGGATGGGCCCCTGTTGCTACAGGTTAAAATGGCTTTGAAAGAGGTAGATATATTATAACACAAATTTTATGGAGAAAATATTGAATGGTTGACTGGTTCTTTAATGCTTTATAAGTTGTTATGGGTTACAGTACCATACCTCCTAAATTCTCAGCACAAAGGCCTATGCCTCTGGACTTCCCAACCACACCACTTAACATGCAGACCATCCTGCCACACTCACAGACTGCCTGATCACCTCTTATCTGCACCTGGTGACAACAGGACTTTAAGGGGTCAAGACCAGGAGAGTGTAATGGCCCCCAAAACGGACATAGTCGCAGGGAAGGTGGAGTACTTATGTGGTATGTAGCCAAATTGTCCCATTTTTATCATGTGATTAAATAAGCCTTGGCTAACCCTCCCCCGTACACTGCCCACACTACACACTTACGTAGCCTCTTCTTTCAACAGGGCAAGGAACTTGCTAACACGATACTCTGGGTTCATCTTAAAATAAAAAAAAGAAAAGAAGCGATTATAAATCAAAAAAAAAAAAAAAAATATATATATATATATATATATATATATATATATATATATATTGGGACACTTTCAGTCACTAACAATTCGCACTGTACATGGTCTAAATAGTTTTAAATACATTCACTATCTTTCCCCACAGACTGGTCCACATTTCCCAACCCTATTTTTTTTTTTTTTTTTTTATAAAACAGGCCTTCCCCATATTACGGTATCCATAAACGCACCACAGTGCTGTCACTGTGAAGCTGACAATGTGTAGTACATTAAATGCCATACACAAGCTGTATCATTCTTATGATTTGTATTTTATTGCCAAACTACAGAAGTGAAAGAAGCAGCAAACATTCTATGAGGGGGAATAATACAATAAAATAATAAAAAGCATGTCAGAGATGTTATTAGGAACACAATATTTGGCCACTAGGTGGCACTGTTCTATTGCTGTTTTGTCAGTAATATTATACCTTCTACTATCACTGACAAATTGAGGAGTGCAAATACGCAATGTAACAACTCCTACATTTTACTAATGATTTAGTTATACACTTAAATCACCATGTCTCCACCCTCCCAACCCTTTTCCAGTGGGTACTCACCTGCATAGACATCTCAATTAACATGAGTAGCTTCTTGATCCCTATGTAAACCTTTTGGCCCTTCACATGCTGAGCAATTATTGACCGTTCGTTGTCCTTGAAACTGCCCAGAAGCTGCAGAACAGAAAACATAGAACAATCAAAGCTAAACACACTTTACAAATACTGGTAAAACAGTCTTCTCCAGAAGTGTTCTTCAAATAAGAGGCTCTCCCAGACGTGATGCGATGCCCTCACCTCCAGAGCTTCCATAAGCTGCTCTCCTGTGCGGATGTTTGGAACATGGATGGTTGTACTGAAGGCATCCAACATCTCCATCTCTTGAAGGACATCCTTACGGCTGGTGGTGCCAATGATCAGCAGTTTACGACGCTGCAGGCAAACAGTTTTAGAGATGTGTGCGATTGCAATGGCACAAAATACCAACACATGAAATATTTGTTGAACTTAGACATTAAATCCATTTTCTAGATTACTCCTACCTGTGGTGGGGCCTTCTTCAAGAGCACAAGCAAAGCCTGCAGCACCAGATTAGAGAATCTAGGACCAATTGGCACATAATCTACAATGAAGCACAATAGATTATATGTACCGTTGCTTATTGATCAAATGATTCATACAGAATATAGTGTGGAAACAGACTCACCTAGCAGCCGCTCTATATCGTCCACCACAACACAACTCAGCTGGGACTTATAAGCATCATCAAAGATCTGGGAAAGCAACCAGAACAATCAATGAGACAAATATTGGTTTTTTTATTTATTTTTATTTCTAAAAAAGAAGATCAATAAAGGATAAAGTCAGAAAAAACACCAAATGAGTAAAGAGAGAAAGAAAAATTTTGAAAGGAATGTGTTAATGTGCTGAAGCACCAATAAAGTTACAGCATTCACTACGGGCTCTGAAACAAATATAGTCACTGTCACAAAGGTGTACATACTTTTTTCATGGCCTGGCATTTGGCAGTCTCAGAGAACCCGATCATCTTCTCAGGTGAGCAGATCTTAATGAACGGGAAATTTGATTCCTCAGAGATCTTGGCAGCTAGTGCGGTTTTGCCACTATGAGGTGGACCTGAAAAAAGATGCCTGTCAATTGGTGCAATAAAAACACTGAACACCTTGCAGATACTGTACACACCCTGCCCCCATTAAGTTACAGTTTGGAGCGCCCACCTTCTAGCAAAACGCTGACTAGTGGTGTGCGATCGCTGTTCTTGGTTTGCTGGACTAGCAGTTCACCGTCATCCAAGACATGACTTACAGGGTCGCCCCATTTGATGATGCCATTCATTATGTAACTTGCATAGTCCTCTTGGTTCGTTCCAAAGGCCTAAAAATAATATTAGATGTTACAGCCCAAGGTTAACGTTTGTCCTACAAAGTAAGTGCATGAAGGACCCTCTGACAAATCTCCACAGTCCAGCCTGGTTTAAAAACAATAAGAACAAAAACAAATAGCCGGGCACTAGTAAGATTAATGACTGGTGCCTAAAAATCCTGCAGCTCTCAAATTAACAGGTACTGTAACCTGCTGAATGACTCATACAAGAAAATAGAATAAACTTAAGAGAGCGTTGGTATCATATTAATACCAATATATTTATTGATATCATTTTTGATTTATTTAAAAACAACTCTGCAGGTCTGTTTGAGGTTATCTGGATTTTGTACACATTCCAGTTTAAAAATCACATTCAGCAACAGTAGATTAGAGCAAATCTTATACAACAGGGGAAGGAGGATCAAGTTAGGAAAGACTGTAGGTCCTGAGCCTACGAAACACTGTTGAGATCTCAGTGACAGGGTTTAGAGAAAGAGATACCAGTTGTGTGCATCATAACATACAGCAATGAATATGCTTTTTATGCTTAACATATGTATCTTAGGGCTCACTGTCTGCAGTGGTCACATGTAAGATAGAAGAATCACTTACAGGCTTTACGTCATTTTCCAGAGAGGTGAGAAAGTCTCCTCTCGTCACTTGGAGACATTCAGCCTTTTCCATGTCAACCTCTACTTTGCTGGTAGCCTAAGGAGAGAAATGGACTTTAGTAACACAACTGATCTGAGGTTCCTGTGCATGAACTTCAAGTTGTTTGATTTATTGGGAGCATGTACCAGTATAGGATCGCTTATCTAGGAATTTCCAAAAACCAGAAAAGCAAAAATTAAACTGCTGCTGCTGCTACATGATAACTAAGTACTATCGCCTAAAGTCAAAGCAGCGCTGACAATCAATTTAACTGGTGGGACAGAATGTCAGTAATGTAATTTAGTACATTTTAGGCACAGCGCTCAAAACTACTGAAAAACCCAAAGCTTTTCAGATCCCATATGTGTATTTTATTTTACCTTAACCATGAACCTATGGGTTTTCAAAACTGCACTACCACATAGCACTTAGATTCCCTTAACCAGAGTGCCGAGGGCTGCTACGTAAAACAAGATTTCAGCTTCTGATTGGTCCTCCCGCTCACAGCTCCCTTCCTCACGTCAGTTTAAAGTAGCAATTGAAATAGTTTTGCTGGTTGTGTATTACAAAACTGTAGGAGCCCTGGGCTATTTTTACTGTGATAGCAATGATGTCTGATATAAGGTACTGCGCTACAATTTTGTGATTATTTGCTTTTAATGTCACATATATATTTGTTAGCTGTACAAGGCGAGCTCAGGGAGGACAGAAACCTCCCGTGGAGCAGAAGGGCCCTCAATGTTTTTCCAGAGAGAATGTGAATTCTTACATGGCAGGATTCTGGATTTCAGTTGCTGAAATACTGGAATGATTGGGCTTACAATTCATGTTATGAAGTAAGAAAAAAACTATACTACAAAGTATGAGGCAGAGATTAAAGTGCACCCATCTATCATGCACGGTTCAGGCAGCAATATGTAGGCAACAAATATCTAGGGCAACTTATCATTCACTAGGAACTAGTGACATACCGGACGCACTGTGCGCCTCAGTGAATGGAATAGGCCGGATGGTCATGAATATTGAACCAGCCGACATTACAGCTGCTTCCACTACATGTAGATGATGGGCATAATTTTAAGGTAGCAAGTGCAGGGAGGTGTGTGATTAAACTAGATAAAGGAAGAGGGCAGTGATATATAAAGTGTTATACAATTTGTATTCGCAAATCGACAGAGAATACAGTTATTTAGTTAAACTATACAATTTTCCTTAATAGAAAGAAAAAAAAAAGAAAAAAAAGACAGTTTAAATTATATGTACAGTTTTGCTCTGATATTTCTATTCATATTCAGCGTTTTAGTCTAATTGTCAATGCTGCTGCTGTTTTCGGTGACTAAATGCTCTCTACAGACAGCACACTAAGGAAAACGTGCACCAGAAAAAAGTGAAATGCATCTATGCTATGAAGGTTTTTCTGATTAAATCAATGTTCAGTTCTATTTCTGACAACATTTTAGAACTGCATTGTGATGATTTTTCTCCTTTCAAAATTCTGTAGCTTTGAGATTGTACTTTAAGCCAGGAGAAAGAAGGGAAAAAAAAAACCAACGTTGAGAATGGTTGACACTGTCATGTCCCCTCCGCCAACTAATAATGTCAGGAGGAGCGGTTATACCACTAGGGTGGTGGTAAGATATTGTCAGGTGTTGAAAGACACAGGTGATTGTGACATTAGTACAGGCCAGGGGAGGAATCGCCAGAGTTATACCGTACATAACAGTCAGAGTTTACTCAGTAGTTCCTTTTACAGAGAATGGCCACTGAAAGTAATATTACTACATTTCAAATGTTTTAATAATGTTTTTTCCCTACATAACACCCTCTGCATATTAAATAAATGTAGTGCATTCAATTTAATTGTTTAAAAGCAAGTAAAGCCAGTATTGAAATTAACAGCAGTGTTTCAGAATGATTGACAGTCTGGTAGACTTGCTTTGCAGAAATATATGTGTAGACTGGTGGATTAGTACATGGGTCAGGACCAGTGATGTCACAGTAGTTAAATGACTCCAGAATCCGCTTTTAATACCCAAGATCCCATTAGGACACTGTCCTAAAAGGGTAGGAGGAGCTTCAGCTGTCAGTATTGGTGCGGTAAGGTAAAACTTTACTTGTTACCAGAGCTGCAAAGTCCAGTTAAAGCAGAACAATGTCTTTTATCTGTGTGGTTTATTTTGGGTTTAGAGGTCCTTTACATCCGCGTGGTCTTTGTTGCTATATTTGATGATCCTGGCAACCAGCATTTAGAGAATACAACACCGATTGCCGGGCTCTGCAAAGTGTAGTCCATGACTGAAAGACTCCAATCATTTGCCAACGGTGTAATATATGTTATTTAAATGTCTTTAAATTTTTTAAAACAAGCAATATAAGTATGAATGGTTCTCTCCCTAATGTTGGATTCAAAGGTCACTGGTGGGAAGGATCAGAGAACATTGATCTAATAAGTAAAAACGCAACAGCACATCTTATAGCTTTAAACTTATTATATTTATTAAAGAGGCTGGCAATATAAGCTGGTTATCATTGTAGCAATATGAAGTAATGCAAATTACTTTGTTTGCACATTTTTTAGGAATTGTATTTTAAAACCGCACTGTGTTTTTGTACATATGGGCCCACCATAGTGTTTTACACATACACTGTAATCACACTGAAGAAAAACAGTACATCTTTGATTTATTTTATTTAACATTATTTGGTAGGGCACTGCAGATTCTGTATATACCATAAGGTAATGTCTGTCTTGGCAAAAGGCCATGTCATGCTCTAAAAAGCACTATAGGTTAAGTACTGACTCTAGATGCAGCCATGTAAATGGAATTACCCAGAAGTCTAATCTTCTACAGAGGAAAATGTTATTTGCATATTTTCCCCATTCCGCTAACTCTTCTCATTGTTTCAGTGAGATGTTGAATACCATACCCATGGAAGACTGTTCCATTAGTTCCTGTGTTCCGGAGAGTGGAGTCAGACTGTCTTACCTTGATGAGGCGGTTCATGGCGGTGGACTGTGCTGCCCTCACCAGCCCTTCTAGCTCAGCTCCACTAAAGTTCTTAGTCTCCTGGGCCAATTCGGAAACATCCACGTCCTGAGACAGCAACTTGTTTTCTCTCATCCGAACGGTGTGGATATTGAGAATCTGGATGCGGCCTTTCTCATCAGGCAGACCTGGGGAGCACAGGTATTTGAAGAGGTAAATAAGACATTTTAGAGAGAAGGGCAAAAAATATAACAGAGCCAAACTCACCTATCTCCATTTTCACCTCCAGTCTTCCAGGTCTCAGGAGAGCTTCATCTATCAAGTCCGGCCTATTGGTCATCCCTGCATTAAAAGAAGGGAGTGGAGTAAACTACATCCATGCAGGCGTCACACTTTCCAAAACCGCTTCTCACCTATGACCAGGATGTTATTGAGCTGCTCCACACCATCTATCTTAGAAAGTAGCTGGTTTACCACAGTGTCATGGACGCCCGTGCTGCCCGCCATGCTACCTCTCTGCTTACAAATGGCGTCTATTTCATCAAAGATAATAATGTGTAGTCCGCTGTTGGCACCAAGCTGGAGGCAGAATAATTATTGTGTAATATTATGTTATATAACAGGGCATGCATGGTCGCACTAAAAAGTAAGATTGTAATAATATGGTTTTTATGCTTTCGTCTTTATATCACTTAGCTAAAAGGGAAAATGAATGCCTGCTGATAATTACTGGTAAATGTTTCTTAAATGTTAGATAAATTTGTAAACCACAATTGTAAACCGCTACGGAATCTGCTGGCGCTATATAAATTAATGTTGATAATACACATGGACATGTGTCCTCAATATTTGCATTTTAACATGTGCTGAACATACTACATTGCTTACTTGTCCTGTGTAAAGGACATACAAGCCAATAGTATGGTTCCCTTTACTAACCAGGTTATCTTATTGTTTATGAATACTCATGTTTTATATATTACCTGGAGCTTTACAAAACAGACAGTTACAATTAAAAGGAAAATAAAATGTTAATTTTCAGTTAAAACAAACTGACTGAACTAGGTTTAACTACTCACCCTCCTCTGTTCCTCCTCTGCGTCTGCAAACAGCTTTCGGATGTTGGCCTCAGACTCCCCAACGTACTTGTTAAGAATTTCAGGTCCATTAACTACTTTGGGCTCTCGGGCGTTCAGCATCTTACCAATTTGCCGAGCCATGAGGGTTTTTCCACAACCGGGAGGGCCAAAGAGTAGGATACCTTTCACGTGCTTACACCCTGCAGGTTTAAGTGCGAAGTCAGACTACTGTAAAGTGCCACCTATACAGGGCTTAGCCCAAAAAATGGCTGTCTTCACTAATGGTCGTGCTACAAATTTACTAGAAACTAGTAATATTACTGAGACATACAGCACAAAAATATGCATTAAAAGGGATAATTGTATCAAACACTGAAAATTCTGTTCCCAAAGACTACTTCCAAGGGGCCTGGCACTCTCTGCTCATTCTTGCCAATTTCCATTTGCTTCTCTCATCCCAGTTGACCACAAACACTACACTGCCAGTGGGAGTGAGTTGGGCAGTACAGGCATGTAAGACGTCCATGGACCAGTCATATTATGTCAATGCAGTAACCATTTAGTATCGGGTTTTACTTATGATGTTCCATCAAAACTTGATTCCTATGCTTTAAGCGAGAAAGTTAATTCCATATCTTAGAGTGTAACAAACGTCCCAGAACTGGTTTGCATTGCCTGCACCCCATACGTTCCTGCACACGGTTCATGACACATTTTCTACTGGGGCTGATATAGCTGTATAAATATATTCTATGGTCCTATTTAAATACAAGCTAATAATAACTGACTGGAGCTCCCTACTTTCCCTCTACTCATTAGGTGAAATAACACTAAAATGTGGCATGTGAATGTTGAGGACTAGACTATTGATTATTGCTGCTGTACAGAGTGTTGGCATTTCCCAGTTGCTGGCAAGCAGTGTATTACTTGCCAGTGTTGACAGCCGTGTTTGGGTAGAAGAGGTTGCCTGTCATTACGGCCTAATCCTGCTACAATATGACCTTTTTCAGGGGCACAGGTGTGAGTGTGCAAGAAACGAGCAGTCAGAAGAGATGAAGTCTACGAGAAGGGGCTGGAATGTTTCTTACAGTGACATGAGAGCAGGGAGTTGGAAAAAGCAGCATTTATAACTTGTACTGTAAAAGAACTGACATTTATAAACTTCTCAGAGCTCTTCATTCTTCATTAGAATCAGCAGGTGCAGAAGGCTCAGTCCTTAACATTCACTAACAAAGCATATCTCTGGCAGTTGTGTGTCCGCTACCAGCAGGGCTAGCATGAAAATAGGTACTGATAGTGTCTGATGACACATGGATTCAGAATCATTTCAATAAGCTGTAAAACGCAAGCAATACTACCAAGACGCATCAGGCAAACAAGCGAGGGAAAGAAACAGAAGAAACATTGTATGAGATAACTTAGTAATACACAAATAAAGAGGCAGCACACTGTAAGTGTACGTCAGCTATGTATTAGTAAGATTAGAGCCGTTATCTGAGACAATCGCTCACTTCTTTCATTCTCACACACAAAAGGACAGATATAACACATAGCTTTCATTTTATTGCTCTGATTTCATTTACTTGATACACCTTGGTTTTATGGTATAATTCCGGACTTGATATACGTGTATTTCAGCACCACGTATATATTTTAAATGTAATTTTTGACCACTGAGCATTATTCAATTATTATCTATAAAAGCAGGCAGCTAGCCAAGCACTTTCTTTATGATGTGCCTAGTTCTGCTCAAATCCTCTATTCCGATGACTCAAACACCACCACAGTGGTTTGATTTATGGTTTATTGGTGAATCCAGGACTAATCACTATATTTTGCTTAGCTGCCTACATCAGTCTGCATGAAGATGGGTTTGACGGATCAGTAGGTCTACTTTTCCACTATAATTTACTATCAATACAGTACATTAAAAGTATAACAGAGTCATGGAAATGCGGTTCTGCAGAACACTCTAGTCATTAGCTTTCAGATGTACAGTGCGCTCACACCTTTTGATCAGAGATGGGTCCCAGTAGGAACAAAACTACCATTATGCAAACAGAACCTCTGGTTATGTTCCCCAACTTATCAAAATATATACGGTCATCTAGGTTTCCAGCTTCTTACCTAACTGGGAACCCTGAGGGATTACCTAAGGTCTATTGCACGTGTCAGGGAAATATAATCTCCATCTTCCGTCATAGTACAAAAGAACAGGAATAGGTTGAAAGAGGTGTTCCTACAAACTATGGAGATTGTCAGTGGCCCCAATGACGCGAGACAGATAATTAACCTCTAATAGTCCAGTTCGTATCATCATCTTGAAAGCTCACCCATCTGCTCCACAATTTCTGGTGGGAAGACTCTTGAAGCAAAGGCTCGTCTGAATATGTCAGAGAACTCCTTGTCCAGACCACCGATCCCCATCTTTTCAAAGTTCCAGTCTGGGTTGATGATAGACTGGCGATCCTGCCTGGTCTTTGATTTGCCTATGAAAAATGGGGGAGCATATGTCAGCAATAATATTCATATAGATGCACAGAGTAACAGGAGAGGATAAATCACACTGGGCAGCTGGTATTATGGTACCACCCCAAAGAAAACAAAAAGTAAGCCATCAACCACAACAAACTGCAGCAAGACTTGTCCTCTCCCGTTGCTCCGCCTCCCAGCTCTGCCAATCTCTATAATGGCTCCACATTCCTCTATGGTCCGCCAATGATCGATGCCTTAATCCCTCACTAATATCCACATCCCACCAAGACTTCTCCAAGGCCACTCCCCACGTATTGGATACACTTCCATGGCCAATTAACACTTCTACAAGTCTCCAACAATTTTAAACACTGCTTAAAAAACCATATGTTCATCAAAGTCTACTAGTATGCCACCTAACGCCATGCTTGCTATCCCAGTCTCCTTCTGCCCACATTCTCACTCCGTGTTGCCCCCCCTCTTGTATCAGCCTCACCCATTCCCAAATTGTAAGCTATCACAAGCGGGGCCTTCTCTCTTCCTGACTTTCCTGCTCCCACAACTTCCAGTTGTGCATTCTGTACACTTGATTGTTACATATGTACAGTATTATGCTTAATGACCCAGTTATGCTTCTTAAATGTCCTATATTTTGAATGTTGGGCCTGTATGCCTTTATAATAAACTCCACTCACCCACGGCACAGCAGATTTTTGTGGCACTTTATAGTGAAATAATAATAATAATACCACAAGGCCAGTCTACCTCATGTCATATTCCTCTTTATATGTAACTAGTACAATGGAGAGATTAGTGATGGAAAAACTGTATCAAGCCAATTACATTTTGTGGGAGGCAACTTTGTTCAATAAGAAAGGCAGAGTCTAGAACTGGATAGAGGATGCTAAAACATCATAAGAAAGCTATAGTACACAAAATACCTAGAATAGCAACCAAACAGCTTATTAAGCAACAAAGAGTATTGGTGTGTTTGTCATTTCAAAACAGTTGCTGAGAATAGTAATATTAGGAATATTTACATATATAATAAATGCATTTTACAGATAAACAATTCACACTTTAGCTGAAACTAAGCATGAATTTTACTTTCCAAGAAAAAAAACCCAACAGGTTTTAGAAAAAAACCAAAAAGAATAACAGACCATATATTTTGGATATTTATTATATAGGTATAGTAATTCATACAATATTACACTATTGTGTTCAAACTATTTTAGCTTTCCATGTTTGGATCACACGACTGAGAATCCTATTGGGGAACACCTGGTCAAGAGATCAAATATAAGTATTATTTATTTATATATTTGTAATTGATATGTGGGAGATTGATAGCACTCTAATCTGTTCTTGATATATCTATATATATTTTTTCAACAAGTGTATAGTTGAAGTTCAAAGAGTTTTGAACTGCAATCATATGTGAGGCGCTCTAAGGAACCCTATTGTTCATTTTTATTTAGGTTTTAGAAAAAATTTAATCATTTGATATTTTTTCCCAGTGAAGTCACTAGTGAGTACCATGTTTTTAAATGCTCATTGCTGCCCACTTCTGTTAATCGTGTGCAGTGTCTGCTGATCATTGACTCTAATGTACCAGGAGTGATTCATGTATAAAGACTGCCCTCTTTTGGTCAACCACAGAGGTGCATCTAAGTATGTTAAACGTAAGTCCCTTTGATAAATTTAGAATGATTATGCTATTTTGTTTAGTCAGTTTTCTGATGCAAATTATTGACTATAGCTCAAAATACTGTTGTGGAACATTAAAAACACTAAAATAAAATGCCACATATAATTAAGACTAGGATATCTAATAAAAATGTATTGACGAAACCTTGGGGTGTGCCAAACAAAAGAGTTTATCATGTAGCCTTCCGTACTACACTATATTCAATCATGGCAAGTTAATAAGAATCAATTAAAAAGCTTCTCTTGATACTGCTAACTTGTGATCAAGGGTGTGATGGAGACACATGTCACTGACACCATGACACCCAAGTGTGACTCACCTGTGAGATTCAGTGAGGAGCTGCTTGCCTTCTCAAACACCACCTGACTGTTCCCCAGCACCAGACCCACGTCAATCTGCAGAAAGAGAAGGACAGAAAAAGACTTGAAATCTCGTTCATGGTAAATATATGCCCTAGTGATAATTGTACACTCATTATGAATATACACACTGCAGGACTTCATGTGGAAACAACTGTGCAGTCCAACACACACAACAACAGAGATCTGATCTCCTGACTTGTGGGGTGAAATGAAAGAAACTGGGAGGATGGACTGTGCATTACTAGAAGCAATATATGTCTTATAAAAGGCATAAGTGATTTACATTGGAACCATTAGGTACAGTAAGGCTAGGGGTTTTTATTTTGTTTTATAAAAAGAAACTTTATGCGAGGATTGGACATTCCTTACAAAACTATTTGAAACACATTACATCACTACTTAAACTAACATCTGTAATGTCTTCTGTTATAAATAAGCAGTTTCATGTCCATATAAAATCATCATAATCAACATTTATTTATATAGTGCCAGCAGATTCCGTAGCGCTTCAAACAGTAATAAAACAATACTGGGTAATACATACATACGTAGAGGTAAGAAGGCTCTGCTCGCAAACTTACAATCTATAGGACAAGGGAAAGTTCTACATAAAATAAAAAATTCCTTTATTCTCCCTCCGCCTAGGAGAGGTGATAATATATCAGCACGCATTATATGCAAATGTGGCACACTGGCTTTAAAATCTAAAGCTGGGTACACACTACAGAATTTTCCACCAACTTTTTATGCCGATCGATTTTACATCCAATCGATGGTCCGATCGCTCAGTCCATGGACTGCATACACACTAGCCTTGTTTTAGACGATAAAGGGAAGAGCGGCTGTCCCGGTAGTGACTTTTTACAGCCATGTTGTCCTGAGCCATGATTTTAATTTCGTACACACTGAAGCAACATATGCAGGGCATGTAATGATATACCAAAGACATTAGCATAACGGGGGCAGAGCTTTCACTATAGTTAACACCCAATACCGCATAAAAAGAGAAGACAACAGTGTCTCTTCATTAATTCATATTTTTTAACCTACAATAGACACAGTAGAAGAACAAGCAACTGCACTTTTCCTGCTTGCTGTGGCAAGAAGACTGCAAATATCTTTTACAAATATTAAGCTAACAAAAGGTTAATATGACTTTATAAGTTTAATAGTTTATAAAAAGGTATACGTTTATAAAAGGGTAAATATGAACAGGTTCCCAATATAAAGGGTTACATAAAACACATGCTTGCACAAGTGTAATGGTGTGCAACCAGACAGGTGCAATACACATGTATACAAAACACAAGTCAGTGATGTGTAGATAACGCACCACGTGGGCAGGTACAGGCATCAGAAATTTCCACACACATGCCCCCAACGGAGCGCCAGCTCGAGGAAGTATTGGAGGATTTTCGTGGATCGGTCGGAAATTTATACACACTACACAATGGACAGGAGATTGGAACGAAAATATTGAACGGTACGACCAACCAAATGAGGCGACAATCTTCCATTTGGGAAGACTTTCAACCATTGTGTCACTACACACACTGACCCGACTTTCAAATGAGCTGTCATATGTCGGCTGGTTGAGCCGAAATTTGGACAAAGACCCTGTAGTGTGCACCCAGCTTAAGTCTTGCTTGCTTGTAAATTAAAGCTCCCCTGACTCGCACAAGCAGAACGAAGGGGTAGGAGAATGCTGTCCAGGTGCAAACCGGTCTCCTACATTGAAGCCAGCATAGGGTATTTGCATATAATGCACACTCACATTTTATGCTCTCTCCTGTCTTATACATTGTGTGTACAGAACTATGTAAGATTAACCTTTAAAAACAGGTCCTCTAATGTGGGAGTGATGACATCAGTGATTGCACTGTACTCTCACCTTCTGTCTCTTTCCAGGGGACTGCTCCCCCTTCAGGATGCTTGGATCCATTGCTTCAATGTCTTTCACCACCAGCCCAAAAAGTTTGTCATTGAAATTGAACACAAGCTGCAGAGGTGACAATCAATAAAAGAACAAAGGGAAATATTTGGGGGTTAGCAAGTGAAGATTACATATTATTAAAAAAAAAAATATTTGAAAAAAAAACAAACAAAAAAAAACCAAACAAACTACAATAAAAGTATGCAACATTTTAGCACCAGACAAAGAAACAAGTAAACTAATACATTGTGTGAGAAGTGAGACACAAGAGTACAGAGGACGGCTCAAGAAAAAGTGATGAAAAGAGATTAATGTTATCTAATTGGGTTTTCAGTTGTGAGGATGATTGCTTAAGGATTCATTGACCTTCTATAAAGCTCTAGTGTTTGACAGTAGGAGTGTTGCTATATAGCAGAAAAACCATGTGACCAAACCCTCAGCAAAGCTTACTAGCGCAAAATCTGTGCTCTCTCGCCATTACTATTTATGCCCACAAGCAGGGGCTTGCTGGGCTGGGGAGCAGGAGGTCATCTGCTCTCCAGGCCAGTCACATAATAGGTTACTTTGGGCTGGGTCACTGGGCTACCTGCATTTTGTTTCCTTTAAAATGCTCCCAATAGGCTGCTGAGTTGAGTTTTGCCCCCCGGGCTAAAATTTCCCAGCCCTCACCCTGCCCACCAGCAACCTCAAATGCCTTGTACATAATACAGCTACATCCCAGTATACTAGCACACCTAGGCTGCCAGAACACAGATAGAGGCATATTACACCGGAAAAGCCCAACACAGCAACAATTTCACCTCTGCAAGTACTCCCCCTGCATCAGCTCACATGAGCCTGCAGGGAATGCCTAGCAGTCACTCCTCCAACCCATCACAGTGGTGAAACTGACCATGCTCCAGCATTTAGATTAAGTGTATAACAACTCGTTAACTCTTAAAATGACATTTTCTGCATTAGCCACAAGCCCGAAAGTACAGTTTGAAAATTAGGCTTCTAATGATTGCTCAAAGCTAAAGCTGGAAGGCTGAGAGAAGCTGACACCACCTATAGAAGGAGGGATTACCAGGAACCAGCAGGATGCTCCACGCACTCAGGGCACTAGCCTGGAGGCAGCCGGATGCTCCACGCACTCAGGGCACTAGCCTGGAGGCAGCCGGATGCTCCACGCACTCAGGGCACTAGCCTGGAGGCAGCCGGATGCTCCACGCACTCAGGGCACTAGCCTGGAGGCAGCCGGATGCTCCACGCACTCAGGGCACTAGCCTGGAGGCAGCCGGATGCTCCACGCACTCAGGGCACTAGCCTGGAGGCAGCCGGATGCTCCACGCACTCAGGGCACTAGCCTGGAGGCAGCCGGATGCTCCACGCACTCAGGGCACCAGCCTGGAGGCAGCCGGATGCTCCACGCACTCAGGGCACTAGCCTGGAGGCAGCCGGATGCTCCACGGACCCAGGGCACCAGCCTGGAGATAGCCGGATGCTCCACGCACCCAAGGCACTAGCCTGGAGGCAGACATGCTCCACGCACTCAAGGCACTAGCCAGGAGGCAGACGGATGCTTCACGCACTCAGGGCACTAGCCTGGAGGCAGCCGGATGCTCCACGCACTCAGGGCACTAGCCTGGAGGCAGCCGGATGCTCCACGCACTCAGGGCACTAGCCTGGAGGCAGCCGGATGCTCCACACACTCAGGGCACTAGCCTGGAGGCAGCCGGATGCTCCACACACTCAGGGCACTAGCCTGCAGGCAGCCGGATGCTCCACACACTCAGGGCACTAGCCTGGAGGCAGCCGGATGCTCCACACACTCAGGGCACTAGCCTGGAGGCAGCCGGATGCTCCACACACTCAGGGCACTAGCCTGGAGGCAGCCGGATGCTCCACACACTCAGGGCACTAGCCTGGAGGCAGCCGGATGCTCCACACACTCAGGGCACTAGCCTGGAGGCAGCCGGATGCTCCACACACTCAGGGCACTAGCCTGGAGGCAGCCGGATGCTCCACACACTCAGGGCACTAGCCTGGAGGCAGCCGGATGCTCCACACACTCAGGGCACTAGCCTGGAGGCAGCCGGATGCTCCACACACTCAGGGCACTAGCCTGGAGGCAGCCGGATGCTCCACACATTCAGGGCACTAGCCTGGAGGCAGCCGGATGCTCCACACACTCAGGGCACTAGCCTGGAGGCAGCCGGATGCTCCACACACTCAGGGCACTAGCCTGGAGGCAGCCGGATGCTCCACACACTTAGGGCACTAGCCTGGAGGCAGCCGGATGCTCCACACACTCAGGGCACTAGCCTGGAGGCAGCCGGATGCTCCACACACTCAGGGCACTAGCCTGGAGGCAGCCGGATGCTCCACACACTCAGAGCACTAGCCTGGAGGCAGCCGGATGCTCCACTCTCAGGGCACTAGACTGGAGGCAGCCGGATGCTCCACACACTCAGGGCACTAGCCTGGAGGCAGCCGGATGCTCCACACACTCAGAGCACTAGCCTGGAGGCAGCCGGATGCTCCACTCTCAGGGCACTAGACTGGAGGCAGCTGGATGCTTCACTTTTAGGGCACTAGACTGGAGGCAGCTGGTTGCTCTGCCAGGAGACTAAGCAATGGTCTAAACACAAGCCTGCTACCCTGCTCAATCCCTGAAGATTTGGAGAACTTAATGAAACTCTAACATTGCTTAAATATCTTTTTGAGGGATTTGTGAAGTAAAATTTAAATTCCGAACTGATGTTTTTAGACTTTAGTTCCCACTCTGTTGTGCACTATGGTGGAGAGGTCACAGAAAGTCACAGCTACAACCAGTTCCATTTCTATCGGTGTGATAATATTTCTAATTCGTGCTAATTTATGAGCCACGTGAGTCAAGTCTGTTGCTCTTTTGTTTGATCTGCAGTTGTATTAACTTGTCTTTTTTCCATGAAAATCATAAATAAAAACTTTTTCAATAAACCTAAATAAAATAATATACAAATGTTGGGTATACAGTTATTTGAGAACTCATGAGATTATAGTGAAACACGATACAATTCTGCCACTCTGTCCGAGCACTAAGCAGCAGGATCAGAATCCAACTTGGCCATGCACTTAAGTGGCCAAAATTTAATGAAATTCAGCCCTTTGGTCAGTGTACGTGGAAAATGATTGCGCTCAGAGCCAGACAGCTGCTGTCTTCTGACCGCATTTACCAACATATCTGATAATAATCAGATTATTGTTAGAGGCATGGGTAATTTAGGAATCACACGCTGTGATACTGGGCAAACTTCCCAATATGACTGCAGATATCCCAGCAGGAATTGTCAGCACTGCAGAGAATGCAAATCATTAGTTATCAGGAATGGACTAAGCTCTAATCACATCAGAGGTGAAACAAGTGGAGCAAAATATATACAATTGGGTGTCCTGGTCTACAGGTTAGGGCACCCACAAAACAGTGATCATCATCTTATTATTCAAATGAACACCCATGGATTTGTTCTATTTTTATGGACTGTGCACGGTTTAATTGATGTGATTTGAGTGCATTCCCTCATATATCGATATATATATATCTATTTATTATACCTTAAATGCCCTCTTATTATAATATATAACTAAGTGCTTGACAGGAGTGACTGCAAATGTAGTAACTGCAGCTGCTGTAGGTTGGGGCCTTTGAGAGCAATAACAAGGCCATCATACGGCTTCCAATGTGGTGCTTGGTCAGGGGTGAAGAGGAAGTTTACATTTTCAGCCCGGATACCTGAATGAGTTTCATATTATGTGGTCATTACATGATCGCTATGCAACAGAGATAACACAATAAAGTGCTAAATACTCTGTTTTGAACATGTTCTTTATTGCTGGCTGTTAGATGTGTTTATATGGGTGTTTTTTCCGTCTTTCTTCTTGTTATGACACTTGGCGATACATTTATTTACCTGTTGCCCCACAGAAAAGGCCTGGTTGTTGAACTGCTGGATAAATTCTCCAGCCATCCTGTCTGTGTCATAGGGGTTGGAGTCCACGCTCTTTTTCTGCAGGAAGTCGATCTCGATGGTCATGGTGCCAATGCATTGTTTTGTCTTGTCAAAGTTGTAAACTGCAACTACAGAGGGCACAAGAAAAGCCAGTGAGCCACTTCCAAAGGAAAAATAGTGTATTATATAAGATTGGACGTCCACCTCACTAAGCAAATAAGAAAATAAAATTGGTGCCGCTATGAACAATAAAATAAGAGACTTATTTATCGTTATGCCATAAAACTCTTTCATGGATGTGGGAAGCCATTAAATAAATAACAAAATGGCTTTAGAGCATCAATTTCTGCAAAATATGTGCATATAAGTTCTCTAAAGGGCCAGCTGTTGATTCTATTTCTTATGTATTTTTAATTCAGCGACACTAAAAATACAAAGCTGGTGCCAATTTGCAACAATTTATGTAATTGCTTAATAACATATAATCTATCTGGTAGTATACAAGACTAAAATAAAATGCATAGTTTACCAGGGGATCTTAGAGAGGGAGAAGGGGCATAAGTGGTAGAGGTGCTTTGCAGGTGACCGTACACTTTAAACCTGCTGCATACACATGATAGTGGCTTACATTTTGTTGGCCGAACCAATATTTGGCCTAGCAATTGACTAGGTGCTACTGACTTCCCTGAAGCAGAAGTGCCTCATGGCTCAGTGAAGTCACTAGCTCCCCGGGAATTGATAAGCTGCAGTCTCATGTGAATTGGTCCAGTTTAATTCTGGTGTCTGTGCGTGTAGGCAGCGGTACTCTGCAGAAAGCGTGCATTGAGCTGTAATGGAGAGAAGCTTTAGGAGGCGGAGCCCAATGTGTGGCACAGGCACACATGTAAAAGGTAACTGGCTATACACACACACTTCTGAGCATCAGCAAAATTCAAAGGGGACCCTGGGAATTTATTGCCGACACAAAGAAAAGGAGTGAATAGACAAGCACTGTGGATTGGGCAGAATCAGACAAGAAAACATCTTACTGTATTCTTGTTAGACATTTGAAGCAGGGAGAACGAGGATAGAAAGGCACGAAGGGAGACCCAAATAGGCTTCAATAAATATTGAAATATATAATGGAGGGAATTATTACGGATTAGAGAGCTGTAATAAAAGTTTTAATATTGGGTGGACTAATCTTGTTTATAAAGTTGGCTAGATTACCCTGGACCACACATGAAAAAAAAAGAATGCAAAAGAATGAAGAGAGATGACAGCGAGAGAGAGCAGCAGGTGAAATGCAGCTTCAGTCTGATACTAAGGGGATCTGCACAGAAACCACAGACATTGCTGACAAATAGACCCACAAGAGACAGGAACTGTCCCTAGCACTACAGTGCTGAAAACAGCAACATATGGCTGGGCCCTGGAGTACATGCGGATCATTGTTCCTTTCTCTATTAGTCATTTCTCGTGAATGGCTGCAAAATAACCAGCCACAGGAATATCCCAAAAGGAAACAGCCGTCATTAAGTCAATAAACCAACAGCTTACAAGACTACCGGACTTGTTGTGTGTAAATGTAGAGACTCATACTACCTACCAGTGGAAAAATCTAGTGTTTTAGAAAAATAAAATAAAAATCAATCTTTACTTCCCTCCTGCTTTACAAGGGCAGCCCTGTCATTATTTACTGGTTTTTAGATTGTAGGCACCACAAGAAGAAGGTATGTATGTCAGGGTTTACTGAAAAAGAGGGAACACCTCAATGATACTTAACGTATACCTTGCCTAAACATAGTGGAGACAGCCATTTTTCTCTGAACTAGCGTTCAGCTTATCCATTCACTAGGGACTATTGACATTGCTGAGGCTTGAGGCACTGGTAAATGGATAGGCTTAACAATGGCTTAGCCCACAAATTGGCTGCTGCCAGTGAGTGTAGGTTACAGGTACACTACAAGTACCAACAATTGCCATCAGTAACCTGTGCCAGACCTGTTTGTTGTGGGCTGACAGAGTGAATGTGGGATAGCGTCTGCTCTTCTTAAAACAGGATGACATTGATCAGAAAAATAATGCTGGCTTTTTAGATCACATCACAGTCAGTTCTGAGCAGCTTGAAATCAACAATTAAAAACAAAGTGGAATTCAAATACTTACAAAATAAAAGCAATTTTATTGGTCCAAAAATAAACACTGTAACCCAGAGCACCTTGTTCATTCTATTCCTGCAATCTGCAGTTTTTGTAGAAACATATGTTACCCGCACGCTGCTCAACAGACCCCACATGAATGTTGCCATCTGTCTTATTAGGAGTAAAGGAGGCAGTGGGCTACAGCTAAGCAACACAAAGACGACTGATTGATTTCACTTCAGCACAAAACCTAGTTAATGACTCATAAGCTGATTTCAAATAGTTCTTCAGATTACAAGTCATAATATCTGAATAACACACACCTCCCTCATTTACACGTTAACTTTTTAGTATTTGAAGTATATGTCCACTTCCAAACAAGTGGCTTTCATTACATTTGTCTGATCCCAACATACATATTTTCCAAAAACACATGGTATAAACTTGCATGTAATTTCGTTACCACTGTATCAATAGATCAGTGATAATAGTTAACTTATTGATAACAGCCTTGTCAGCAAGCTTTAAAATTAATAAATACAAGTGATCTATTGCTGATGAGTTAAAGGGGGATGTGGATCAGGTCCCCATACCATTATTACATGCCCTAAAATATTAGTTATATGACACTTACATGTTTCAAACAAGTTATTTCCATTAAATCTTTTGGGCCCAAACAGATATTTGCCAATTCAAAATGGTATTTATGAGCTTTAGTTTAGAAGATACAGTAATACCTGGCCTCCTGTTGCATATTATTAATTTCATACCTCTCAACTGTCCAGATTTTGGTGGGGTCCACTAGATTTGGAGCTGCCCCGATTTGTCCAGACTTCTGGGATTGTTGGGATACGTATCCTGCTCACCATTGCTAGTGGATGCTGCGCACCTTTGCCACTGTGCACGTGGCAATACAGTAGTGTTTTTAGGCGTAGGGACAGGGGGTTGCAGGCAGCCTAATGCTTCAGAAGCCCAGGAGAATGTGGCACACTTCACAGTGCCACGGCTATGTCCCCCAGTGTTCCATGATGACACACCCTTTTTGAAAGCATGTCCTGACTTGTATAATATATTAAAAATGTTTGTTATGGATAAGGTTGGAAACCCTGTTACTCTTATATTTCTTTAAAAACAATTGAAATAGTACCAAATAAACATGTTTTTCAAAAATATTTGGAAACTGCTGGGGCAAACTTTTGTCTGTGGAAAATTTTTAATTTTAGCGAGAGTAAATAGCTTAATCTGCTGCCAAATGTTCCCAGCTGAATAGACACAGAGATCCAGTGCCGTGAAGAGAGTCTTTTCTTCAATTGTTAAAGCTTACACTCTCCCTTACCTCTGGCTAACAGACTAATAAAATATCAACACTAAGCCAGGGGAGCGGGAGCATCAGAGAGAGGTTATTTATAGTACACAGAGGCATACTTAATTCCCCCGCGCCTCAATTATTCATTGCAAAGCCGGAAACTACCTTCTGGTTCAGTAAGGCAAACAGCGCAGGATTAATACAAGGGAAGATCCTATTCATCTGCATCAGTCTTTGCTCATCAAATCACAGTAATGGAGGAGACATGACAAAAGATAAATGCAATCTGAAAGCACTGTACATGAAACAAACAAGTAATTACCGTATTTGAATAAGTAATAAACCACCTTGTTAATTACATCAACCCCACTTGAAAAAAACAAAAAAATCTGTGGGCGCTAACCCATCACTTAACTTAATCAAGCGTGGACAATGTCCTGCACTTTATTTAGCACAGACCAAGTGTTTCAAATCTGATAGCATGGATAATATTGACATTATCCAGGTGTCTGAATAGTGATACAGCAAATAACCAGACAGTTGATTCTCACCTAAGAAAAAGCAAGTACAAGCAAATCCTGAGCGCCCTGATGAGTCCGTTTTTAAACACTATAAGACAGGCGCAATGATGCACCAGACTGTGGCTGGATCACTTATCATATAAATTTATTTCACTTAGTGGTGCAGTGAGCCAATGTTTATTATTGCAAATGTAAAGAGTTTTTTTTTATTGGAAATGTACTAATGCCATAGAGGAAATTTCTTTCTACAACTGTCTGAAGAAAGGAAATCCCATGCCAATTAAGATTTTTTTTCTGAGTGAACAACACTTTTTTAGCCTAAATATACAGCAGGAGGTCGTTACCTTTTATCCTGTCTTATTAAAAAGATAGACAAACTATATGAATAACGCAACCAGGAAGCAATTTAGGAAATCACAGATTGATGTGAATTTTGTTCAATCCAAGATTAGAGAATATATTACATCCCGATACTAAATATCTAATGTAATATTTCACAGTAAGTATATCTGACCACAGTGATCTCCCTTTAACTGACCCCACTTTAACTGAACCTAGTAACCCCAGCAAAGCGCCCTGACTTAGACAATGGTGAGAGCCGCAGGTGAGAGTTCAGGGCAGCTCAACTCTCTGATCCCTCCCTGGTAGGCATGAGGCTTCAAGCAGGCAGCGGTCTTTCGGGGAGGTTAGAAGTGTGACCTAGTATAAGGGATAGACCAATCTGGGATCAAGAGCTTTCAAATGCAATGGATGTCAGTCGCCCACAAAATCCCTATGGCTGGACACTAGGGGAAAGACCAAACATTGAATCCCCTGATGCAGATCTTATTCTGGCCTGGAATGTCAGATAATATTTAAGCATACTGTAAGTCCTGTGATGTGTATCAGTAGCCTGGGTGCCCCAGTGCCAGTGCTCCCCTCAGGCTCTTGTCAATAGTTAGGAAACATTTCCGGTAAGTGGCTGTGGACCCTGTAGGTCCTCTGCCTGTGTTTAGTAGATCTGGGAGGAGATACATCCTCACTGTGGTGGATTACGCCAGATAGTACCCTGAGGTTATAGCACTGCCCTCCAAAACTGCGGGAAAGGTAGCAGATGCGCAGCTAGGAATATGCAGTAGAGTAGGGTTTGTTAGCAAATCCTAACCGATCAAGGGACGCAATTTATGAGTGAACTGGTCCAGCCTCTCTAGGCAGAGTGCAGAGTTTTGCAACTCCATATTTCCCCCTACCAACCTCAGACTAATGGACTGTGCGAGCGGTTCAACAGCACTCTGAAGCATATGCTACCAACATTTGTAACCTTTGGGGGGAGGGGGCACTGGGAATGCTACCTGCCACACCTCCTGTTTGCTTATTAAGAGGTGCCACAGGAGTCAACCGGTTTCTTCCCTTTGAACTACTATATGGCTGCAGAGTCCAGGGACCTCTGGACCTGTTCCAGGAGTCTGGGAAAGGGAGATACCCACCCACGATGTCTCTGTGGTAGAGTATGTGATAAAGTTCAGATCGGTTAGAGAATCTCATGGGGCTTGCTCAAGCTAACTTAGTGGAAGTGTAGGCCAAGCAAAAGGCATGATCAGGGCGCACATTTCTGAGTTTGGACAGAAGGTTTGGACATCACCTATGTGGTGTTATTTGATAGCGACGGTAGGTGGCAGAGGACCACATAAACATGCTAAAGACATACCACGAGTGTGTGGAGTCGATAGCGGCGTTTTGCTGCTTGCCGGCTGAGGATCCAGGAAGTGATCCACTACCTGACCTCCTCACGGATGCCACAGGTGAAGGTAGTGTAGAGGAAGTGGACTGGGTTCAGTAACCGCAAGAGGGAGCAGCTTGAGGCAGTGTTACGGGCCTTCACGACTCCGTTTTAATAGGAAGCCCGGCAATACTTCCATGGTAATGCACCATGTGGACGCGGTGAGCATTTGCCAATTAGTCAACCCGCTTATCGGGTCTCACCAAAGGCAAAGGAGTTTATATACAAGAAGGTGCAGGAGATGCTTGAGCAAGGTGTGATCCAGCCATTGTGCAGTTCTTGGGCGTCTTAAGTTGTAATGGTTACCAAGAAGGACAAGACAATGCGTTTTGCGTAGATTGCCACCGGTTGAACAAGGTGACCCTGTCTGATGCATATTTGTTAGACGAGTTAGCTGAAGCAAAGTATATTTCAACCTTTGACTTGATCAAGGAGTATTGGTAGATACCACTGGCCCCGGAGGCTCAAGAGCAGTCGGCGTTCATCACCACATTTGACCTGTTCGAGTTTAAGTCCATGCCGTTTGGGATGAAGAATGCACCAGCCACCTTCAAGCGTGTGGTTGATTACCTGCTGGAAGATTGTAAAGGATTTGCTTCTGGCTTACTTGGATGACACTGCCATTTTCAGTGTCCTGGAAGGACCATCTGAAACATTTAGGACAGGTGTTGGGGAAAATTCAGTTTGCTAGTCTGACCAGCCGAGCAGACAAGTGTCAAATGGTGATATCAGAGGCGGGTTGAGTACCTTACCGCGACTACCACAACACCGACAAGATTTTACCCGACATTGAAAGTGCCAACATGTCAATCATGATACACTGGTAAGCCCGAATGTTTTAAATGCCCACCTGCAACAATCGTGACGAATGAACATGCTGGCAGTAGAAAATGACGATATTACTCGTGCTGTTAAGGCAATAATGCAAGGAGACGCCAGCTGTACAATGTTTTTTGTTTTTTTTTTACCAAGGCTTGTACATTGTACAGCCGGCACCTCCTTGTATTATTCCCTTGACAGCACAAATAATAGTATCATCATTGAAACGGACATAAATTTCTACTGCCAGCATGTTCATTTGTTGCGATTGTTGCAGTTGTGCATTTCAAACATTTGGGCTTAGAAGTATGTCATGATTGACAGGTTCGCACTTATGTTGGGTAAAATCTTGTCGGCGTTGTGGTAGTTGCGGTAATGACCACCACCGCCTGATGCATCGTGGGGGAGGTAGGGTTAATCTACAATCAACTAAGGTAGAGGCAATCAGTGACTGGCCCCATCCCACATCCCAAACACAACTACAGACATTTTGTCCCAGACTTTAGTACTGTAGCGAAGCCCCTGACAGACCTAAGAAGAAACTCCTCAAAGTAATGGACTGTTCTGTTGGCGCCTAATTATGACAAGGATTTTATTGTCACAGTACGGACTGAGAGCAGTACTTAGGGGCCAGATGGGCAGGAGCACCCTGTGGCCTACTTAAACACGAAATTGCTAAACCGGGAGGTGGTGTATGCCTCTATTGAGAAAGAATGTTTGGCCATTGAAGCTTCAACCTTATTTGCATGTACAACATTTTACTGTGGTGACGGACCATAAACCCATTATAGTGGCTACAACACACCTCAGGGGAGAATGGCAGACTGTTGCGGTGAAGCCTTGCACTTCAAAATTTATAACCATCATATTACTCACAAGCAAGGAAAGGCCCACAGCAATGCGGACGGACTGTCTCAGCCGAAAGATCTGGATCCTCTGGGTCACCTCCGGTAAACTCAAGAGACTGAGGGACTAGGAGCCAAATCGTGGGGATATGGCCGGTTTGGACAAGAGAGTGGGTGGAGAGTGGCTGGATCACTTAGAGATAACTTATTATATACATTTATTTTACCTAGTTGTGCAGTGCGCCAATGTTTATCATTGCAAATGTACTTTGTTTTAAATTGGAAATGTACTAATGCAAAGTTTGAGGAAATTTCTTTCTGCAACTGTCTGGAGAAAGGATTAATAAACATGGGATGTCCATCACTATATGAGTGAACAATACTTTTTTAGTCTGAATACACAGCAGGGGGTTGTTACCTTTTATCCTGTCTTGTTAAAAAGAAAAATAGACAAACTACATGAATAATGCAACAGCAAGTCATTTATGTGAATTTTCTTAAATCCAAGATTAGAGAATATATTACATGCTGATGCTAAATATCGGATGTGTGGTGCCAGTTAGGAAGGGGGCTGGGGCTGCCAACATGTGTGTCAGAAACAGTATATAAGAGCTGTATTTTGTATTTTAACTGTACTATACTTCTGGATGATCACTAGTGCCTCCAACGTGTGTAGTGGTCCTTGTAAGGACCCCTTGAGCAAATAAACATCACTGCTTGAAGATTCTGCCTGACGCCTATTGCCTGCTGTAGCCTGTGAGAGCTTACAATCGAATTAATTTCCCGGCTGTCCTGTGTTGAGCCCAGCGTCTCTGTGTCAACGCTCTGCCCGCTATTCTGCAGTCCTGATCCATAATAAGCGGTCAGGAGATTCCAGCCCACAGTAAAGAGGTGCTGCAGCAGCGATACCAGCTACCCAGAAGTAAGGGATTCTAGGCGCCGTGTTGAAGGAGCCCAGTGGTGGCAGCTGAAGTTGGTATTCGCAGTTGGCGAGTGTCTGGTGGCAAGGTGACACAAGTAGGAGTGGTTAGTAACACCGGTTACCGATGGTGAGAAAGAAACCCAAATAAACCGTGCCGGAAGAACATCCCTTCATCTTTCTTCCCCCAAAAGACCAGGTGGCGAAGGAAGCCCATCCGATCACACAGACTATGGACTTTTTCCATAAAAATTAGATTTTGTTTTGCTGGTCTGAATATTTCAGTGATCACAAATGAAACTGAAACTCACACCACCCCAGAGATGCTCGAAATCTGAACTTCTCTAGCAGTTTTCCTGCTCCATCTGTGTGCAAATAGGCCACAATATTCTTAAATTTAAATGAAATGTAAAATATGCTCAATCTACTTCACTTTCAGAATGGACCAATTCCTCAGTACCACTTCTCACGTTTGTGTGATGAATGCCATTTTCAGTAAGGTTTTTTTTTTTTTCTTTTTTTAAAGTATGCTCTAAAAATCTTTATTCCACCATTAAATTACATACTGTTCATGCTTGTTTGGCATGTCAAGCTGGAGATGTAGAGAAGATGCAAGTTTACATAGACCTCAGGGAGTGTAATGTGCTTTGATTTACACGCCTGGCAGCAAAGTAAATAAATCCCCTAGCACACGTTTTCTATGATTTGCATTTTGTTTGACTTTTTGCAAAAACAATTTTTCATTACTAAACCTGTGACAAAATAAAAAATCATCACTAAAACAGATGATAAAGCGCTCCTTACCTTCCACGTCCTGTCCGATGGAGAGGCCAGCCCATTTTCTCTACAGAAGAAACACAAATAAGGACAATATAACAAAAACAGCCAGTATATAGAAAATGCAAGCCCATCTTGGAGAAGCAGTATTGGATATCACCTGGCAATACCATGCACCCATGTGTCAGTCACTCACTATATTCGGTGACGATTATGCCATAAAATTGCTTTTCCTAGGACTATGCCTGGACACTTGATATATTAGACTAAGCAAGAGGAAAACTACTACAATTGCATGAAGTCCGTCCAAAAGAGGAACAACTGTCCACTGAATAAATCACCCATGAAGATACCACTAGAAGAAGAGACAAGGAGTCTTACCTGAGGGAGGCTGAAAGCAATATTCCCTGGTAGCACAGTATGGTGGGTCTTTACGGTGAAGATATAGCGATGGTTTGGTGATGTCCTCACATGTACATGCCTAGAGACAAGAGGACGAGGGTGTGAATGTCAACCTCCCAGTTCACCTCGCTTGGATATTATGTTGTGACAATATATTTTGTATGTGTATCATCATCACTATTTATTTATATAGCGCTACCGATTCCACAGCGCTGTACAGAGAACTCATTCACATCAGTCCCTGCCCCATTTTAGCTTACAGTGTATATTGGATTACCTATCATTTTCTGCTTTGGAAAAAATGTCTAAAAAAACAAAAAAATTGCTGTCCCACCGCACAATGACATTTTTCAACTTCATACATGTATTTTTTGCGCTAATGCCCCTGTTTTTACTGAATACGTAAAAAGCAAGACAGCAACATCTGCCCAGGTGTAAAATTTAGCATCTTCTGATCGGGGAGCAGGCTGGACAGGGGGGTGCTCCCTGCCATGTGCTTTACGACGTTATTTAAATGGGATTTAAGCCCTCCTAAAGGTGCCACTTCCTCCTAGCCAGAATCCCAGAGGCTGCTCCAGGCAGGCAATTTTCCCAGGGCTCCTCGGTTTTTCTTAGAGCCCTGACTAAAACCTAGCGGACTGGGGTGAGCGGAAGGACCAATCACAAGTCACAATCAAGGATTGGGAGACACCATTTAAACATGGTTAGCTTAACTGATTAAATGGGCCTGTATTACAAAACCAGAATAGACCTGGGAAAAATGGACACATGTAGCACAACAGGACTCTGGCTAAGTTAGTAAAGGAAAACATTATGTGATAGGGTATTTTTAATACGTAAAAGTACCTTTCTAGGGACATTACATAAAAACATTGAAAGAATTACAAATAAAAAATTATAAACCATAAATCTGGTTAGATCAAACTATCATAAAACAAAAAGTGAAAAGTTTAAATTAATGAAGTACTAGCAGGTCAGACCTTCAAGTGACGTTTTTACTCTAGAGCACACACATTCAATAGAATTTAATTGTACACCAACATAATTTGTTAGTTTCTAAATTACCATTAATATTTACAGTTAATCCGAACACAATTTCCTTCAAGAAGAGTTGTGCTATATTCCACCAACTGTACTATTTAAAAACTCCTCTTCTTTCATTGTAAAAAACAAAACAAAACAACAACGAAAAAAAAAACCACGTGTGCAGCCTAATTGGACAGACCCACCCATTCAGTGCTTAGGCTGAATTACCTCATTCTATGGCTAACAATTATTGCATTCATCTTATGACCGCACTCACATACAAAATTGTGATTGTTGGCTGATGAATTTTCCATAAGTCCTAAATGTCAATGACGTGACTACAATCAAATGTGCATTGGAACTGCCAGTCATTTCAGATGGGCCCACAGGGCCTGATTCATCAAGGCACGTAGCTGCCGATTTTTAAGCATTTAACCGTAGTCAATGTACAGTAAGGGCGGGCGAAATTCAAGCGAACGCAGTCACGTCCGAATTAAGCTCTGAGCATCTGAATGTTAAATGTTACTTGTTTTTCTGCCATATCTATTGCTCCACTACAGGGCTAGTCTAAGTCCTGATCATTAGTGATCATAGTCTCTCTGCCTTGCCCTACACTGGCTCCCCTTCCCCTTCAGAATTCTTTTCAAACTCCTCACCACCACTTACAAGGCTCTCTCCCACTCTACTACCCCTTATATCTCTAACCTCCTCTCCATTCACACTCCCGCCCGCGTTCTGCGCTCGGCCAATGGCCGCCGCCTCTCCTCCACTATGATCACCTCTTCTCATTCCAGATTCCAGGACTTTTCCCGTGCAGCCCCCCCTTCACTGAAATGACCTCCCTCGCTCCATCCGCCTCTCTCCTACTCTGTGCTCCTTCAAACGTGCACTCAAAACTCACCTCTTTCTCAAAGCCTACTAACCATCCACTTAACCCCCATCTCCTCCGCTCATTCTTCCCTCTCTCCCATAAATAATAATAATAATAATAGTCTCGTGTGCATGCTATAACATGTGTTTGTAATCAGGAGCAACTGTAAAAACATATTTTATGTTCATTAGACATTAACAACAGCCTAATAAATGTATTTCATTGGATGGGGGGGGGGGAAAAACTCACTATTTTTTAGAACTGTTTTATCACTAATGTCTTTATTAGTAACTGGTGACATAAAATATTTTTTTTTTCCTTAGCGCTCTTTTATAATTTATAATCCACATAGACTTTGGCCATATTGTGCAGTGTCTTCTGTAGTAGAGCACAGCAGACCTACACCCGAATTCAACAGCATACGTATCTTGAGACTTGTGATGCAACAAACATTATAATAATCTACCCCTGCATCTTACAAAGACAAAATAAATGTGAAGGGCTGACACTCTGCCTCTCTATTACTTACTTTTAGTGGAACCCTATATTTTATCTCAATTTCTGAGAGGAATTATCACCTTGAAAAATAAACATCTCACATCAAGTTTGCGGCTGGTTTTCCATTAGCAGAAGTGTGGCTTTTTGTGAGTATTCTCCTCAAGATGAGAACTTATAATTGCTGTTTAATGAACTAAATGAGAAGGGGCTGGCTCTCTAGATACTGGAATCCTCTATAATTATCTCACATAGTTAATAGCACTTCCCACACTTGATCTGCTTGTTCTGTGTGTGTTCTTATCCAGTAATATTTTCTAAGAAGCCAACTAAAGGCAAAGTTTGAAAGCCAGTATGCAGTCTGGGTTTAGAGCCCTGTGATAAATCAGACCTGCAGAACCCTGCAAATCTTTCCCTCTTTTCACTTGGTCACTAGATGGTTCTATTGAACCCTACTAAACATTCTTATAGAACGTTGTATAGTATCCACATTACTGCATTTGACCACTTATGTGGCATGCCAGATAACTGGCTCTTCTATTCTGTTATAATACTACAGTACATCTGCATTCTCCAACCTTTGCCCTTTTTGTTGTAGAATCCAAAAATGTATTTTCTTTAAAATGAACCCCCTTAACCAACATAACTGCAAGGAGGGAGAGAGGGAGAAGATGGCGAAAGATCTTAAACTAGTTTAAGCTGATGTTAGTCACGCCCACCGAGTCTAATGTGATGCTGGTGTTCACCAGAGCCCTCTGCAAAGAAGTATGGACTTAGCTGCACGCACCAAACAGGACATGGCCCCTGCTAGTTAATTTGTATACGGGGTGTCAGTATGGACTTCTTCATAAATATATGACGTGCAATGAAGAGTGACTTTGCGAAGTACAGGGAAAACAATCCAAACAGAAATACAGGCACAGTGGAATATGCAGCACAGAGGAGCCAGGTATCACTGTAGAATACTCGGAGAGAGAGAGATACATGTTCTGGCACCCTAAATGTGCCTAGAGCAAGTTTAAACAGTGTGCCAAGACATGCAGGCGGAGGGGAGAAGGCATGAGCAGTCCTGTGACGGAGTATATATGAGGCGCGCTTACTTGCACGACCATAATAAAACCCTAGAGCAGTCAACGATGGGGAGAAGAAGACCTGGCAGCACCAAGAGGAGAAAGACGAGATGTGCACCGAACCCGTGTAAGTCTGACACACGACATCACCCCCCCCCCTCTTTTAGAGGTGAATTTTGAACACCTCAAAAATAATTTAAGAAGTAATTTTCAATGGAATACTTGTAAAGAACGAGAAGCATGAATATCTTCAGCTTTTACCCAACAGCACTCTTCTGGACCATAAACTTTTCAATCAAGAAGAAGTCGAAGTTTCCCCTTGGGGATGCCAAAAACTTGCATTACCTCTAAATACATCGAACTCATGAACATTCACTGTGAGGGTGCACTTAATTTAGAGAAGAACCGATTGATAAGAGGCTTCAGAAGGGAAACATAGAGTACATTAGGAATCCGTAATGTAGATGGTAGTTGTAATCTGAAACCCACCGGGTTAATGACTTTTTCTTAAAATGTCTCATCTTAGAGTAAACTTCATATTCGAAAGACATAGTCAAATATTTTGGTTGGAGAGCCACATCGCCAGGTTTTAAATTTGGGACTGGTCATCGTTTTTTAAATCAGTAAAGAACATACAACAGGAAGAAGATTTTCTTTGACTGATTTTTAGACTTTAAGAGAATGCGTGAAATAAACAATCTACCATAGGTACTTTGGAAGGTGGAAGTTTAAAGGTTGGTAAAATGGGATGACATCCACACATGATGAAAAATGGAGTAAACAAATAAGTTTCACAAACAATAACTCCGGCATGGACAGCAAAATGAGAGGTATGGGCCCAAAGAAAAAGGTTCATACGAATTTTACCAGGTGGTGGAATCTGGGGAGATGATGATGCTGCTGCTGCAATTGGAAGAATCTGTGGATTCAAAATGGAGCGGTTCATATTAGCATATTCAGAATTCTTCATTTTAAAAGAATAAGTGCATTGCTTTCTTATTTCTATCTCCTGGGAAAAGTGAAAAACCAGGTGCAAAAACTGTGACCATCTAGCTTGGCGGGGATTTAGACACTGAGCATTCTGTAGATATAAAAAGGTTTTTGTGATCAGTGTAGATGGTTGCAGGAAAATAAGAGCCTTCCAGAATATGCCTCCATTCTTCCAGAGACAATATTGTTGCAGGTAATTCCTTTTCCCCAATGGTGAAATTCATTTCTGCAGGACAAAAATGTGCAGGAATAAAAGCCAGCAGGATGGAGTTTGCCAGAAGATGATTGCTGAGAAAGAACAGCTCCTACTCCTCCTGAGGAAGCATAGACTTCTCCAAAAACTGTCTCTGAAGGATTAAGTTGCCTAAGGACAGGAGCAGAGATAAAAGCCTATTTTAGAGAAGTAAAGGCTTGAATAGCCTCAGAGGACCATTCCCTGACATTGGCACTGTGAGAGCTGTGATGGGAGCCACCAAGGTTGAGTACCCTTGAATAAATTGGTGATAATAACTGGCAAAGCCCCAACATTGTTAGATTGCTTTTAACCCTGTAGCTTGAGACCAATTAAGGATTGAATAGATTTTCTCTGGAACGATCTGCAAGCCAGTACCAGAGATGATGTAACCAAGAGAAAGGTATACTCTGTTGCTCATAGAAATACTTTTCAAGCTAGCAAAACAAATGTTTGCGAAGACAGAAGAGTACTTCATAGACATGGAAATGAAGAGTGTAGATCTTTCTAAAAGATTAGAATATCATCAAGATACACTAACTTCTACATAGCTATACAAAAGATAACAGAAAGTTTTGTTCACAAAACTCTGAAAGACAACTTGAGAGTTAAAGAGACCAAAAGGCATCACAAGATATTTGTAGTGGCCATCTCAGGTATTAAAAGCAGTCCTCCATTTGTCACCATCACAGATATGGATCAGTTTGTTAGCTCCTTGAAGAGCGAGTTTAGTGAAGGTGGAGGCGCCACCTTCACTAAAGGTGAAGAGTCTAGCGATTCTTTATGGTAATGGAGTGGAGTCCTTGGAAGATGATACATAGTCTTAGACCGCCACCTTTCCTTTTTACAAAGAAAAAATGTACTGCAGCAGGTGACTATTTTCTGATAAATTCTTTCTGACAGTTCTCTTGAATTTAGTCTGTCATTGAGTTTCAGGCAGCGAGGGAGAGCTGTATTATGATCATAACCAGTGGGTAGGTCATGTTTAATAGGTGTAGTGTTCAATGTCTGTATAGACAATGATAGCATTTTATTATGATTATGTCCAGTTTTAAGGTCATTATGGGTAGGGTCATAGCTCTATATAGTGTAATAAAGTTGCATTATAAATCACCTCCAGTGGCCAAATCTTTTTGAGGCTGCAGTGTCCTATATCTGTATAGAATTGTTTTATGATCATGTGCGTGGTCAGGGTAGACTGGGCAGGTAGCGTACCCTATATCTATATAGACTGTTGATTTTAATGTTTAATTCACACTTACCCAAAGTTTACAAAGAGTTATTTCGACATTAATGCTTCACATCAATCCACAAATTCTGCTAGTAAGATATAAATTCATCTACATGGAGTCTATAAATGGTCCTAGTTTTGGAGGTTACCAGCTGGACAGTTAAGAGGTATATTTACTTATATTATTTTTTCTACTATTCAGTATGAAAAATATGTACTTATCGCCCTCAATCCTTAAAACGCAGCATTCTGGCTTCTCTTTGCCGCTGTGAGCTAGGTTAACAGAAGCAATGATTGCTATGGATGTGCACCTGCATAGTAACTTGATATATATTAAACTCATCTGCAACACGTCCCAGCATTCTATTTGCGGAGGCTCGGGACTGCTATAGCCATAGCAAATAGAATGCTGGAACACTTTGCGGGTGAGTTTTATTTTGCCACAGCAACTGATGCGTTACGTAATAATGTGCATGTATGAAGGAGAGTCAATTTTGGACAGAGTATACCTTAAAATATGGAAAGAGGGAAATTATGGAACCTCTACAAATAGCTCCCAAAACTCACTCCATCCCTGTTAAAAAAAAAAAGCAAACACCCTCCCCCCCCCCCAAAAAAAAACAACCCAAGAAAATGCATTATTTCACAATGAGGACCCCATATGGAGAGCTGTAAAAGTGGAGTGCATAGTGGTTGGCCCAGCCCCTACCATGCCATGCCTCCACATAACTTAGCCAAGCTCAATGCATTTTAAAGTACCAGTGCTATAACTATTGGTGCTAGGACATTTAAAAGGAAATGACTTCTGCTTAATGGAACAGCAGGAGGCAGGCACATACAGAACACACCTCTACTTTATACAACCTACACAGAGGAATGCATTATTTTGGGTTGGAGGAAGGGGGGTTGCACTGCAAGGACATGTCAATACATACTGAATTCAGAAAAATAAAGCTTGAATATCCCATTTCCTACATCGTAAAAAAAATAAAATATCTAAATTATGCTTACAGTCCAGACTGAAAATCCTTTTCATTCACAACAGCGCAGTTGGAGAGGGAAAGCTCATCAGTAGGACATCTTGCTGCTTGCATAGACTGTAGGGAACACAAAAAGATATTGTTAATTATAATACAACAAGAAGATGATAATAATTATCTATGAGTAACCCATACACCAGAGGCAACCAAAATAAAACTAATCCACACAGGGAATATTGTTCACTATTTATTTTTCTTCTCAGCTTATTTTATTACTGGCTCCAGTGCAAGGTGGACATAAAATAACCACTGGCGAAAACCTTTCAGTTATCTCACAAAGCTTCAACTCACAGGGAAAGCCCTATCGGGGAATATTGAAATCAGAAAAGAAAACTTTGCACACATTTATATTTACAGACCTGCCAGACCTCCGCGCTGAAGATGGAATTTTAAGAAGGCTCCTGTCATTGCCTTTTAGTTCATAGCCATCTGGCCATTAAGCAACTTCCTTCAGTCAAAAGACTATTCCACAACACTCAAAAATACAGTCCTAAATATGCAGGGACATGACACCACACACAGCAGAAGCATGAACTCTGTACTTAGTTTAGATGGGGAGAAAACATATTAAGTAAAAGTATCAAGGAATTTAAGTTAGAGCCGTTGGTCATACCTTTTCCCAGGTTATTAAACGGCTACATAATGCCCCATTCAACACTCTGACCTTGAGTAGCCTACATATAGTTAATATCTCCAGACTAGGAGTGATCAGTCAGGGCTGCACCTCTTCTCATTATTGTTCAGTTTAACAAACACACTGCGCAGAGAACTACAAGCGTTGGGTACTATTAAGGGTTTCTCTAAAACTAACCACTTTTGCACAGCGTTTGCTTCTAACCGTCTGCATGATTTGCAATTAATTGTATATAAAATCAGTCAATTTGTCAAAATATCAATATTTACAACAAACAGACAAATCTTTATCCATGATCATGGGCAACATTACCAAACCTATCTGGAGTAAGCATATCAGAACGCAATGAGCAAAGCAATCTAAAACATACCTGGGAATACAACTTTAAAAATATTTATGGCTTTCCCTCTACTTAAATGACGTGATTCATAAATGATACATATAGGAAAATACTGCTTTAAAAAAACAGCTTCCCCCCAATATGAACTTAATTTTTCTTAAAGACGGTTTTGAGCCATCCAACAATCCATTACTGGCATCAATTTGGTCAATCTGACACAGAACTCAGACTATGCGGCGTTTGAATTGCCATCACTCACTGTTCTTACATTTCTGGGAAACATAAATACACATTATATCCTTTTAACATATGAGTAAAGTGGGGATTCCATCATTGAGAGCTTTGGCAAACGACAAAAAAAAAACAACCCTCACCTTATCTCTAGCAAAGACAAGATTGTACTTTAATGCAATTTAGATATGAGCACAATACTGTATAAGCAAAAAAGACATCAATCTGATCTCAACATGATTAAGCTCCTAGATATCAGTTACTATATCCCTCTCCACTAACCAGCTTATTTATATTAGTGACAATATTTGGCAAACAATCCCAACCACTCACCAAAGTCATACTGTTATCTCGCAGGGACTTACACATTTTCTTACCTCCAATTACCCATCATAATCTCACCCATGTTCTATGCTACAAAACACACTTATGGCAAGTGTATACAGAGAGATACTTTACAAAATACTCCACATGGTATGCTTATCACATGGTATGCTTATCACATGGTATGCTTATCACATGGTATGCTTATCACATGGTATGCTTATCACATGGTATGCTTATCACATGGTATGCTTATCACAGTACAACACAATGGCTGTGCCACCTTGTCTGCATGTCCTAAATGTGCCAAAGTAGATGCCAACCTGTACAGCTATTTTTGGAAATAGCCAGTAAACATACCATACATGGATTGCATGGTAATTGCCCTATCCCCTTAGCTCTATTATAAAGACAAACGTTTCAAAATGGATTGGTTGGAGACCACTGTCTATAAAAGAAAGGATGAAATATTCTTATAAACATAGGAAAGCTATATGGAAACACTCCATATTACTTATAAAACAACATATACATAAATGTTTTCAACATACATCCAAGTTTCAAAATAGAATTTTGTTGGCAGACATACCAATTCAAACATAATGACGTGGCTCTTATATTGGTATTGTGTTGCTCTGGCCAAGCTGGATGATTTAATTTTATTTGACATTGACAATAGTATCTAAATGTTTAGAAAGAATATCTGTATCAGATACTGTTTCTATTCTTTATTTTTGCACTTTCATACAGACTTGCTTGCAAGAGATAATACACAAAACACCATATGCTGTATTTGGCATTCTATATCAAACACATATGACAATTATCAATACCTATGATATGAGAGGTGGAACAGGGAGGGGAGGAGCAGAATAACGTATGCAATATAGAGAAAGGGCGTTCAAAGGACATTTTGACGCAGATGAGGCCAACTGAAGTCCTGGGTTTTCTCGTAAGTACACTTGGTTTCAGACATATCACTTTCACCAGCTACAGAGCAGATGTCAATGTCGACTGATAGTATAATGACTGACACGGCATAGTCTTCGATTTAAAATTTACATGTATGTTTGCCACTAGCTAGCACAGAACATGTCTATGCAAGTAAGATACACTATAAAAAGGAATTGTATGTACACATTACACGCAATAAAAACATCTATGTATTTCATGCTAAAAATATATATTAAATTTTAAATCCATATTTATAGAATGATTATACTGATAAGAGAGATTTATTTTAGAATATAATTTTATCTTCCTGATGCGACAGTTTATTGAAGTACACTTGTGCGTATACTGCAGTTTGCCTACCGAGTACTTGACGTATGTAGACAGAAAGTAGAGTGTACTTACACCCATATTCAAATGGAAACGTATCACAAGATCGGCTTGGACTTAAATAGTCAGAATTGGGGCGGAGCTTGGTCGCCATCCTGTCCGGCTGTATGTGGAAGGAGCTCCGCTGTAATTACTCCCTACACAGCGGAAAAGGAGCCGTCAAAACAGTTTAATCTAAGCCAGCACGTGGAGGATTCTGCAAGGAGGCTGTAGAGACCAGTGTGACCCTGAGAGAAGCGGACCTAGAGCCGCTGTCGAGTGGCTGGGCGTCGGGCTAAGTGGGGCAGTGAGGCTGCAGGCAAACTATTACCCAGGAGTGGCCCCTGAAGTGCCTGCGCAGCGTTCTACCTGTTCCTGGGAGGCTCCGGTGCCCGGCAGCGGCAGCAGGGGTGCAAGGCCGACACAGCAGCGGTCTCTAGTTGCACAGGGTCCCCCGGTCACATCACTTCCGGTTTGCGGGTCCGGACTTCCGGTCGCGGGCAGCGTTAAAACAGCTGGTGCAGAGTGGGACTATAGCCCAAGAGCCGGATTCATCTTTCATAAGTGGCCCATAGCAGTGGTATTTGGGCTGGCAACTGGAGCTGGAGACTGGAAAAAGCCTGGAGGCAGTGGCAGAGCTGGGGCAGACCTGGAGGCTATTGTATAGCTGCTGCAGTTAAAGTTACCTGTGAGCCCTTATCTCTATGTGCATGTGAAGATATTTCTGATGTAAAGAATCTCCACCCACCTGGCACTCACCCCAAATTATACCAGTGGGGTAGTGTTATGCACTCTCTCATATGATGCTTGACTGAGCTTTTTTGGGTCCCCTACCATGTTGCAGCACACCCCTCACATGTGGCGCTGGTTCGCCTAGTCTTCTCAACTGTACCCGGATCCTGCACTCAATTAATATTTCAAGCCCTTAGCCTGGCATTTACCTTTTCTCAGTCTATAATTGGATCTATGCAAGGCGCCATGGTATCCAAAAGAGTGAAACCTATCCAATCACCGCCGCCAGGTCAATTCTTTAAATCACAGGCCTCCTCTTCCTCTAATGTGGGGAAAAACAAACATCCTGCAAATGCTTCGGTGCTAACTACCTCACCGTCCGCGATAGAGGGCCCCAACAGTGCTTCTCCGTCCTCTCCCCCCATGTCGATGCGGATGGCCCTATCACAATTAAAGCTATGCAATCTATGCTTGCCACACTCAAGTCAGAATTACTATCAGAGATGAGGTCTTCAATTACAGATATTCAACGTGAAGTTGCCGAACTGGGAGGAAGGACAGGCCATCTGGAAGATAAATTTAAGGAAGTGGCGGCCTCCCACAATGAGCTAATCTCAGAACACGAAAAACTGAGAGCGGAGGTCAATGCCTCTCAAGAAAAAGCGGCGGATATGGAAGACCGGTCGAGACGTAACAATATTAAAATAAGAGGGATTCCGGAGACAGTCTCCTCAGCTGAGCTTCTGCCGTTTGTTACCAATCTATTCCACCAACTTTTACCCGCAGCATCTGATCTCGATTTAACCATCGACCGTATTCATCGCCTCCCAAGGCCGAGGTTTGGTCCTGAGTCCCTCCCCCGTGACACCCTCCTCAGGGTTCATTTCTTTGAGATCAAAGATCGCTTACTACAGGCGGCCAGGCTGGATGAAAGTTCGTCGATTCTTAAAGAACTTCAATTCTTTCCTGACTTCTCGGCTGCCACTATAACCAAACGCAGATCCTTTCAAGCAGTAACCAGCGCTTTAAGGGAACAAGAGATCCAGTACAGATGGGGTTTCCCAGTAAAGCTGTTAGTCCGTCGCCAAAATGTCTCCCATGTGATCACATCGGTAGAAGATGGCATTGCTCTATTGAAATCCTGGGACATCCCAGTGCGCGAGATGGCACGGGCCCGAAATCGAGAGTGAGAGGTGACTGGTCGAGAAGTGCTTCATAAGAGGTTTATTTCCCATGCTCGGCAGCAGATCTATCCCTGACTGTTTGGTTTCTCGCCCAGCTTCTAATGTTTGAAAGTGAAGAAAACAGACTACCTCTTAAGGACTTCCCTGTATAGGGTGACCGATTGGAAGCCACAGTTGGGGTACTGTGTGTCTGGTTTGTAATTGTTACTGTGCCACTTAAATGTTTTTCCTTCCAGAGACTCCTATTGTTGTGTTGCAACAGTTTGTATGTTATTAGATAATACCGTTATGTAGTGGCAGTCCTTGTTATGCCTCTCTGAAAGCTAAGGTATTGTATATTACTCTTGTTATGATGCTAGATGTTACCCGGGTTTACAGTTGTTATTGGGTTTGAGTGGGTGATTTGTACGTGGGTGGGGACTCCGTTAGTCCATGCTCCCCCCGTTACTTATTTTGCTGGTTTTCTCCTTTTTCCCCTCCAGCAAACACACTAACCCAATGGTTTGGGTTATTTCGGTTAGTTTGCCCTATTTTCTCTCTTTTGCTTTTCTTCCCCTTTTTTCCTCTTTTACCCGACATGCCTTTGATACTACTCAAGAACACACCCCAATTGTGGTTCGCTCCCCTCTCTGGATTTTGGAGGGGATCTACTTTGGTTACAGGTTATACAGACAATGCCATACCCTCCTCAAGCTAGATGGTTAAACTACTTTCTCTTAATGTCCGGGGCTTAAACTCACCAAATAAACGCTGTATGGCGCTGTCCTCCTTTTTTAAGCAACGGGCAGATATTGTTGCATTACAGGAGACTTACTTTTTAGCCTCTGCCCCCCCCCCCCACTTTCAGAGGCAATCACTATCCCACAATTTATATGGCGAACGGTCTACTAAAACACAATGGAGTTGCCATTTTGTTCAGCTCCAATATCTCTTTCACTCTTAAAAAGCGGGTAGCAGACAAAGCGGGTAGATACCGGATTTTAGTTGGCCTACTGAAAGACACTTTAGTCACCCTCACCTCCCTCTACGCTCCAAATTCTCGCCAGGTACCTTTCTTAAGAGAGGTCTTCCAGGAAGTGGATAAACATAAGGAGGGGTGTCAGGAAGTGGATAAACATAAGGAGGGGTGTCTAATAACGATGGGTGATTTTAACATAGTGGCAGACCCCAGGATAGACAGATCTCCATCTGTCCCTCCCTCTGCGGCCTCCTCTCAGCTAGGTCCGGCAGGTGCGTTCTCGAAGCTGTTGGCGGAGCATGGTCTGTATGACGTGTGGAGGGTCTCGGAGCCAGAGGGGAGAGATTACACATATTTCTCCCATGTCCATAATTCGTACTCGCGGATAGATCTTATATTAACAGATAAATGGACGTTACAAAGGTCTATCCGCTTGGAGATCTTGCCTTTGGCGTGGTCGGACCATGCTCCGTTACTCTGGTCCTGGCGTCTGTCACGCCCTCATATACCTCCCAGACCATGGCGCTTCCCAGCTTATTTGCTTTCCCTGCTAGAGGCGAAACTGGCTTTAAAAGGACTCTATTTGCTTATTCTGCCAAACCAATAATCCAGAAGAGACTAATATTTTTAACTTTTGGTGTTCTCTAAAGGCGGTAGTGCGGGGGGGTGGTCGCCATCCAGACTGGGGCTAGATTAAAGAGAGCAAACACACATTGTAAGAAGGTGTTAGAAGCTAAACTTCAAGTGCAATTCTATGCTACCCTATATAATCTGAAGGAAGATCCCACCACGATCCAGTCAAATAGCAAAGCCATAGATTCCTTCCTGGAGGGCCTTAATCTTCCCAGTCTTGATCCTGAAACAGCCATGGCTTTAGATATCTCGTGGACACAGTCTGAAGTTGAAGAGGTTATTAAAAAAATCACCGAAAGATAAAGCCCCAGGCCCAGACGGCTATACCAATAATTTCTATAGTGCTTTCAAGTCTGACTTAGCCCCTATTCTTGTGCAAGTGTATAATACTGGTACTGAGCAGGGGCACTTCCCCAAAGAAATGCTCGAGTCTCAGCTGATAACAATCCCGAAGCCGGGGAAGGACCCCGCTTGTTGCTCTAATTATAAGCCCATCGCCCTGTTGAATACTGATATAAAAATGTATGCCAAGCTCATAGCTAATAGATTGCAAAACCTTATCCCACAGCTCATACACCCTGATCAGGTGGGGTTTGTTAAGGGACGCCAGGCCTCTGACAATACAAGACGAGTCCTTAACATCATTGAAAGTATGAATGGGTCCCACCTTGAGCTAGTAATTCTCTCCCTCGACGCAGAAAAAGCCTTCGATAGGTTGCACTGGGGGTTTATGCAGCAGGTCCTTCTTCGCTTTGGGCTGAAAGATAGATTTTTGAACGGGATCATGGCCCTTTATAGTGACCCCACGGCTAGAGTACTCAGTAATGGTTTTCTCTCTGATCATTTTAAAATTTCGAATGGCACCAGACAAGGGTGCCCCCTTTTGCCCTTAATTTTCATTTTAGCAATAGAGCCTCTAGCCCAAGCTATTAGACAGGCCAAGTCCTTTCCTGGGGTCACAGTCAACCAGACTGTTCACAAGCTGTGTCTTTTTGCAGATGACATCTTACGATTTGTAACTGACCCGGAGACCTCGCTGCCGCCCCTCCATGTTATACTTGATAAATTTAGTGGGGCATCTTACTATAAATTGAATACCACTAAATCCGATGCGTTACCTATCAATCTTCCGCCACCTAAAGTGTCGAGTCTTAGGGCTCTCTTTCCTTACTCTTGGAAGTCTGAAGCGCTTCATTATTTGGGTATTCAGATTACTCCCTCGATAAACAACATTGTAGACTTTAACTTTGTGGCTCTGATTCCCCTAATACTTACCTTGACTAAGTCATGGATGTGCTGCGAGGTCTCCTGGCTAGGTAGGCTGGCGGCCTTTAAGATGATGATTTTGCCGAAGCTAATGTATCTGTTCTGTACGTTACCATTGCACTTACCAAAACCTATACTGGACAAGTTACACTCTATCATGTGCTCATACATTTGGAAGAACAAACCTCCACGAATAGCTAGTGTTCGTATGTCTTTAACTAGACAAAGAGGTGGTCTAGCTCTCCCAGACCTGGCTAGATATCATATGGCTTGCCTTCTTGCCCAACTTAGAGACTGGTCTCTCCCCCCCAATACAAAACCATGGGTAGATTTGGAAAGAGCTCGCAATCCTCATTTCCCCTTGCAGGATCTACTCTGGCTGCCTAGACGGTGGCGTCCACTGTGTGGGTCCCTGTCCCGGCTAACTGGTGACTCGTTGAGGGCCTGGGATAAGCGGATTGTGAACTCATCTGCCATATCTCTTCCCACTAAGAACCTGTCATTGAGAGCTTTGGCTAAATTGATCCCGGATGTAAATTTGTCCCTGTGGATAGCGAATGGCATGGAAGTCCTAGGATCATTATTTGATGACCAGGGGTTGATGTCTTTCACGCAAATCCAACACCAATTCCATATACCTGCGAGAGATTTTTACAAATGCCTACAAATCAGACACTGGATATCCTCCCTCTCGAGATATAATCTGTCCTTACAGGCCCTTCCAGCCACGCTCCTCTCGAAACTTACGAAAGGAAATAAAAGAGCTGGGATCACCTTTTGGTACGGATTCACCTCCCCGGAGCCAATAGCCAAGTGCTCTAGTCAACTCCAGTGGGAATCAGATCTCCAGATAGCCCTCACAGAGCACCAGTGGCAGGCAGTCTATGTAAATGATTTTCGCATGTCCAAATGTTTAAACCACACTGAAATGTTCATCAAGCTAGTTAATAGACTTTACCTGACCCCCTCTAGAATCCATAAAATGTGGCCCTCCCAGTCTAAGCTGTGCTGGAGACAATGCTCGTTGGTTGGGGATTTGCTTCATATCTTTTGGACATGCCCGTTTTTGCGCTCTTTCTGGGCTCAGGTATTTGACCTAGCTAAGAGAGTGACCAAATTGGATCTTCCTCAGACCCCCGAGATTGCCCTTCTCCAGGTATATCCGCCTCATGTCCCGAGACAGGCCTGTTATGTGTTTAATCATATACTTATTGCCGCCAGAGCCGCCATAGCCCAGGCATGGAGAGCACCGCTCCCCCCCTCTCTGTCAAAGGTAATTACCAAAGTCCAGTATGCGTCTGAAATGGAAACACTAGATGTCCCTTATTCAATTAGACCATCTTCCCCATTGATGAAATGGTTTGAATGGCATGTCTACGTGACCGACTGGGGTGGGGCTCCAGTAAATAATCCTTCTTCTCCCCCTGCTATTGGTGGTTCTTTATCAATAGTCGCGCCCTGATTGAGTGTTTATGTCGGGTTTTCCAAGACCTAGGCCAGGTCTGGTGAGTTAGTTTAAAGTTCCACAGTAAACTGAATACTATAAATTGTATACTGTCAGTAACTTGCAAATGCTATATTGGTGTGTTCGAACTCCCCCCCCCCCCTTTCCCCCCTTTTTTTCTTCTTTCTGTACCCCCCATTTACTTAAAAATTTTTCAATAAAAACGATTGATGATAAAAAACAAAACGTGCACGTTGAGTTTGGACTTGAACCAGACCCAAAGTCTCTTTTGGTCTTATATAATGTATAATGATTCTTTTTTATAATTTATTCTTTTGCACTGATGTACACCTGCAACCCCCCTCCCTAACCAACATTGTTCTTTAAAAAAACAGGTTGATATCTCAGTGATTAGTACAGTGCATATTTGGAGAGAGTAAAGAAATTTCCATTACTGTAGAAGACAACATAACAGATCTATGCAAATTTTTGGGCACCTCTGGTCAAATGTAATGTTTAATTGAATCACTAAGTGAGAAGTAGTTGGTACAACGACTGCAGGGTACAAAGTTAAACATGGCATATTTATAAACATAGCAATGCACTATTACTATTTATTTGCTGAATTTAACAAAAAAAAAAAAAAAAAGTGAATGTGGCTTATGCAAAAGTTTGGCCAACCTTCCAGATGATTCATGAACACTTTGTTTTTGTTGTCCTGACAACTTACAATTGGTTCAGTACACCCTAAATTAAGCCAGGTAAAGACAATTACAGAATTGAAAAAAAAAATGCAATGCTTTTCCAACCTCTCGGATGTAGTGCTTACTCTCAAACCATATTGCACTTACTAGCAGCTATGCGGATTACCCCAATTGACTTTACTGTGTACAGGGTTCTGCCGCAATATAATGCATACATGTAGATGCTATTTTTTATATTGTGTAATAAAATTGCAGTATTATCCAACGTGTATAACTACTTTTCTTGCATCTCTTACACCCCTTTCACACCAAAATCCCAGGTCAGACACAGGATAATGAACACTGTTTCAACCAGTGTTGCAACCCTTCATACAGCACTTCAGTCCCGGGTATATCCTGGGTCGCTGCCTTTCACACTGGACCCGTGTCTGCCCTGCATTTTCAAGTTAAGCCTCTCCAGTGAGCTGCTTTTAACTGAATCCAGGTTGAATAACCCGGTAACACCTTTCAGACTGCAGCGTATCTGGCTCCAACCCAGGAATAACAGGTAAACTTAGCTTTTAAGTGGACCAGATTCCTCCAGAAATATGGGCACCATTTGGTGGGAAGGATATGATGGGGGTAGATTTGGTCTTCACCACAAGCTACATTCTTGTATCTAATGGTTGTTGATGCAGCAAAAGGTTCTATAGGATGTTCACATGCAGCAGGATGAAAGTAGTTACCGCCATCATCCGATTACTCAAAAAAAAACCCAGATGACTTTTTAATACCACAGTCCCCATGTCATTGAACAGAACACTTACCCTTGGTGTTAAGAGCAGATCATTTAAATCCCACTGACATTTCAACAGTGTTACTCAGCTCTCAACACATTCTAGCCTCAGCCCATCAAGGCATTTTTTTTTCTCTATTTTGCACAAACATGCAGTTTATTCAATGATATATTGATTAATTTACAGCATTTTATTTCATCCTGAAAATTCAAGAAAATCTGCAATGGATGAAAGTGAAATTAATGTAACCATTATCAGCAGAGGGGAGATTATTGCTAGTGGCAACAGATGGGAGTGATCAGGCCCCTTACTGCTGTCCTTTATATCTGTCCTTTTGCTACCTGCTGTAAAGCTAAAGACCCCATGTCATCTCAGGTTTTTCACCAGTAGGATTATGACGGACTACTTTGTATGCTATACAAATACGAAGTAAAATTAAACAGAGATTATATATCTAAATTGTACAACAGCAGATGTTTCTTGTAACATGGCACTTTTGGGTAGGAGCTACATGCTTAAATGGTTAACTTAAGGTCACATCCAGGAACACAGGTCATATTATCTGCTTGTCAGATACAGGATGAAATCCCTGAGGCTTTAGATACATTTCTGTAATCAGCTGACTGATTAAGAGCGTAAGCTTGTGAAACAGGACACATCTCTCTCTGGCTACCTTCTTCTCAGCCTGTATGTGTATTGCGGCTGTTTAAACATCACATCAAAAAGTCACTTTGGAGCCTGCATATAGGTCAACAATATATTTTCATCTCCAGTGCCTCCATGTTTCCCCCAGTTTCAAAGGGAACAGGTAGGAATGATCATAGCAACAGAGCATTTTAGAAAATAAATGCTCTAATCTTGAAGCAGAAATAGATCTATACAATTGTTTGATTGAGTAATACTGGCTGTACAATATTAGACCATTATTATTTGGTAAATGCAGTCGGAAGATGACCCTAGCTGCCTGTGTGTATGGTCATCTTCTAACATTACCAGGCACAAGGGATGCCAAAAGTAAATTCCTCCACTCAGCCTGAGGGGCAACAATGGCCGATTGTAGACCAATTTGGCAACCTATATGTGTGATGAGAGTAGCAGGATAAGCCTGTGTGATATTTCTACTAAATGTTGAACTGTGCAAGCAGACCTTCCCACATCATCATAGAAACCAGGAATAGTCTTAAACATTTACATACTGGTAGGTTATAGAAGCTTTTGATAAAACGGACCCTAGTTTGTGTGTGTGTTTGCTTGGTAGGGAATTTAGACTAATCTCCAGTGGGATCTGAATGATTCAATAGTCTCTGGAAAGCACTGTAGTTTGATACAAATAAACAATAATACTTTTATAGGATGCATCCTTTAATATTTACATTGGAAAAACAAATAAATATAAATAACATGGTAAAAGTGCACTCATCAACAGGGACGCTTAAAGGGGAGAGGGGCGTTTACAAAGTACAAAGGTCTGGGCCTCACAATTGACAGCATCAAAGTGGACCTGTGGAGAGCCGAGTGTACAACAAGGTGCCTGGTCCTGCCCTGGGATGTAGTGTTTGTTACAGCTATATGCTGCTCACACAGCTCTTCACTGCACTACACACTGAACACAGAAACAATGCACCTACTTCAGTTTGAGAGTATTATGGGGGCACGGTATGTACTGTGGAGTGCTATGGGGGCACGGTATGTACTGTGGAGTGCTATGTTGGCACGGTATGTACTGTGGAGTGCTATGGGGGCACGGTATGTACTGTGGAGTGCTATGGGGGCACGGTATGTACTGTGGAGTGCTATGGGGGCACGGTATGTACTGTGGAGTGCTATGGGGGCACCGTATGTACTGTGGAGTGCTATGGGGGCACCGTATGTACTGTGGAGTGCTATGTTGGCACGGTATGTACTGTGGAGTTGTATGTTGGCACGGTATGTACTGTGGAGTGCTATGGGGGCACCGTATGTACTGTGGAGTGCTATGGGGGCACCGTATGTACTGTGGAGTGCTATGGGGACACCGTATGTACTGTGGAGTGCTATGGGGGCACCGTATGTACTGTGGAGTGCTATGGGGGCACCGTATGTACTGTGGAGTGCTATGGGGGCCACGTGTGTACGGTGTGTGGTACAGTGTGTGGTGTGTGAGGGTGGATGGGTCATTTTTGTCTGAGGGAGTCTCATTAGCTCGTGCAGCCTGTATCGGAGCAGCTCCACCCACTACCTAGTGTTGATGAATCAACCACACCCCCATGGTGTGATTCCCCTTGACGGCAGCGCACAAACTCTGATGTAAGCATCTAAGGAGGGGCCACAAAATATGGTGCTGTACAAGGGCTCTACTTATCCACACTGTGAAGGAAGCCATTTTTTTAGGACAAACCAATATTCCTGAGAATGCAGCCTATCAAATAAATAGGATCTAGCAACATCACTGGGGCACTGAATTTGTGTAAGCAATAGGTGCATTTAAATAGAAATAGGAAACCAGCATAATAGATTCTGGTTGCCGATTGCTACAAGGACATCTAATTTTCACCCCTTGCATCTTAACATGGTTTTGTCCAGGAGACTTAAGAAATTTCTTGCCTCCGTTCCTTAATGAATCAGGCACATAATGATAATTCCACCCTACGCAACGATAACTCTCTCCCCTTTAAATTTTAAGTATCCCAACAAGGCAAATCTTTGTATTTCCAGCAGTCTGTGTTGACCTCTACCTACATCGCTTTACTATGATGCGAAAAATACATATATTGACACAATTTTCAATTATTTTCTAGTGACACTTTAATACGTTTCTTTAATATTATTAAGGCTAGATGGTAATCATTGCATTCCACATATAGAATTTTTTTTACATTTTATTGTGCAGTTGGCTGATACTAACAAACTGAAGCAGAGTATACATGGATTAATGTGTTAATTAATGTGTAAACAAATAGGGGTAAATGTATGATCATCCGATTTCAGCAAGTCCCCGGAAATCGTCGACTTTGCAGTGAAAATTTAAAGCAGCAATGGCTTGTAAAGACAAGTTTGCCTTTACAAGCCATCGTGACTTGCAGAGATTGGAGAATCATACATTTACCCCAAAGTGTTCTAAGGTAATGGTACTAGTGTGACATTTATTGAAAGAACATTGTGTGCATTTTTTAGATGTGCAGCTAAAATGCCACAAACAGGATATTCTATTAATTATAATAAATGTTGATCCAAAAAAGTAAAATGAAGGCATCACCCACGTACGGAGAATACTGAAGGCGGAGAAATAAGGCAACTGCATTGATAATTTGTGCCTTTATTTTTACATGAAAAAGAAACATGCACTCTGATAAGATATCTGGTTTAATGATACACAATATAATCTATCCACACTTACAATAAATAAAAAAAAATGAATCAATAGTTGAATGGCCAGATCAGTTTCATGCTGTAAAGCCTCTCGGAAAATACAGCGATGTGGTTATATATATATATATATATATATATATATATATCTCTATCTCAATGCTTGAGAAAGTACACAGCTTGGTGGACGAAACGCGTTGCCGATTTCTATCCCAATCACATACAAGCTACTTGTTTGTCTCCGATAATAGGATTTCACCATATACTCTGTTGGAGTGGACACTTTCAAATAGGAACCCATTAGCGGTTATTTTACCACACGGACCCCTTACAGGTACGCACCTGCATTATCATTGGATTTTATCCTAGTCGGACGAAAACTACAGATCCAGTGTGAGACCGGACTTTATTCGGAAGATTACTGGAGAGACTGTAAGTGCAGAATATTGCTTAAACATCTCCGACACTTTTCTAGGTCCCTGGCAAGACTTTTCAGTTCCGCCATCTCTTTTTTTCTATACGGAATACCGTGCCCATCCATCAGCTACGGAGGGTCAGTTCCTTTAATATTGTATGCTCTACAGAAAAGTCAGCGTATGAGCTTGGCATATCACAACTGGACAAGTCACACGTATTTATATCTATGAACATAATTATCATTCTATCGACATTTCCAATCAGCCATTATTTGCAATGTCTTATGTCTAGATACTGACTATTGCAGAATCGTCAGTTTCGCAACATTTATTATATTCATGTGTTCATTATTGCCAATATTGTCACACTGCTGTTACTATGAATGATGTCTTCATTTTGAATATAATATATTTTTTTAAATCTATTACTGCAGTAATTCTTTGGAAATTGTACATTGGTTTTTATATGTATATGTATGCCTATATTTTTATATGTGAACACTTTAATCATTAAATTGTTATATTGTATCTTCCATTGCCTTGGATATCCCCAATTATCTATCACTTAGGTACGGTTTTATCGTGTGATACACACTCTTTTTGGGGTCATCTTACAGCACTGCACATTATCTTTTTTGTTTTTTGATATATCTCAATGCACCTTCTCTCTCCGGGGTATCTCAATCGCTGTCATACAATGAGAAGTCCAAAAAGTGTTGACTTTGGTCAGGGTGTGGAGCCCACTACTATGTCCATGGAGCATCCAAGATATGACCAGTAATACAGTGCAGTGGGATATAATTATTTTATCTCCCATCACATATATGGGATTACTTATCTGGAATACTTGGGATTTAAGGCTTTCCAGATAAGATTTCAACTGTAATTGGGTTCACCATTTCTGAAATATACCAAATTACATTTAACAATTACTTCAAGCTTGCTACATACTGGCCCTGGCACTTCCCATCATATTAGATTGTTTAGCAGCAGCTCTTAGCCATACTCAATGTTTCGCGGCATGCTGCAGATTTGTCGGCTGCATATTCATACCGCGAATCTTGTTCCACCACATCAGACAGGCGCTCTACTAGATTGAGATAGGAGGATTGTGGAGGCCAATGGAGTACACTGAACTCACTGTCATGTTCGTGGAACCAGCTTGAGAAGACTTATGCCTTGTGACATGATGTATTATCCTGCTGGAAGTATTAGAAGAGTAGAAGAATGTGTCCATAAAGAGATGCAACATGGTCAGAAACAATACTCAGATAGGAAGTGGCATTTAAACAATATTCAATTGGTATTAAGGGGCCTAATGTGTGCCAATAAAACATTCCCCACACCATTACACCACCACCGCCATCAGCCTCCACACTTGACACAAGGCAGGATGGATCCATGGGTTCATGTTCTGTCAAATTCAGACCCCACCCTCTGCATGTCGCAGCAGAAGCAGAGATTCGTTAAACCAAGTGACATTTTTTCAATCTTCAAATGTCCGGTTTTGGTCTTCTGTTGCTGTAGCAGATCCACTACAAGGTTTGATGTGCTGTGCATTCAGAGATGTTCTTCTGCATACCACTGTTGTAACACATGGTTATTTGAGTTGGTCTTCTTGTCAGCTTGCATAAGTCTGGCCATTTTTCTCTGATATCTCTCATTTGCAAGGCATTTTTACCCACAGAACCGCTGCTCACTGCATGTTTTTTGTTCTGTGCACCATTTGTTGTAAACGGTAGAGATTGTTAGGAGTGAAAATCCCAGTAGATCAGCAATATCGGAGATACTCAAACCGCCCAAGCTGGCACCAACAATCATTTCAGTGTATGGCGAGATCAATAAAGGCTCGAGTCTTTCTATTAGACATAATCCTGTAAGAACTACATGAAACAATTATGGCTATTTTTCTTTTATTCTAAACCCTAGGAACCATGTAACCAATGCACCTTTCTTTCTATTGAGGTCAATGCACAACTTCCCTATTTCCTTACTAAGATCCTACTGGTTCCTAGATTTCACTGACTAGATGCCGAATATATTTGGGCTATTCCTGCTCTACCTGCAATTCCTTGGTGCAGGCTTTCAACCCCAAATTCCTTGGTGGTGTGTAGATGTGCTGATTTTGCACTGACTTGGAAAGCAACATTACCTTATTTACTAGAATATTCCCAAAATTCATGTGCACCCATAGTTCAGAAGACAATTGAGAACCATACTAAAAAATTAGCGGGCCATTATTCACCATTATTTATAAAATGCCAACAGATTATGCAACACTGTACACCAACAGCATCATGATACAAATAAACAACATACAACGACAAGAAGCAGTAGGTAAAAATGGCGTTGCTTAAATGTGCTCAAAATCTAAGGAATGTGGGAAACCATGGATACATAAGATAGTGGATAAAAAATTGGCAGTATTGGTGGAGAAAATGCGTGTGGCTACATTATCAGCCACCATAATTAATGACGCCATTGACAACTGACATTTCTGTGCAGCTTGCGGGAGTGGCACGGTTGGCATGAGGCGAAACAGTTTCCTTTCAACATTTTTCTCAACTGAACCTCCTCCCTCTTCTCGTTCTGGAAAAGGCTGTTGCTCTTGTGCTGCAAGGGCACTCTTATGGTCATGTGCCAGCGTGGAGTAGCTGGGTGCCCAGTATGTTTCTTTGGCATCATGCTCGCTGCTGGACACAGACAACATAGAATTTGATCTGCCAAACACTTGGGGCTAGATTTACTAAGCTGCGGGTTTGAAAAAGTGAGGATGTTGCCTATAGCAACCAATCAGATTCTAGCTGTCATTTTGTAGAAAGTACTAAATAAATGAAAGCTAGAATCTGATTGGTTGCTATAGGCAACATCCACACTTTTTCAAACCCGCAGCTTAGTAAATCTAGCCCTTGGTGGCTGTTTGCAATAGCTGTAGTGCAGACGCTGTTTCCTACACTCAGCCTAACTGCAAGATATCTTTCACATTTGACCACACACGTATATATGGACAGTTCAGAAAGACCAGCCATATCGTATAAGGCAAAGATGGATTGGTCAGGTGATGACTGCCTATACTGTCAGATGTGATCATCTTCCGATTGGATTTACCAGCTGTACAGATCCTCATTGAAAGGTTTCTGGATCCGCATTCTTTTTGGGTTCATACAATGCAATTTGTGACCAATTAGGTCTAAACCAACTAACATGGTTTGTAAAACTGCAGCGTGTATAAGATCCTTACGCTTTAAGCATATTGTAATGTAAGCAGCATGCTCACGCTGGAATGGAAAGGGTTATACTTGGGGTCTCTATATCTAGATAAATTAAGCAGCATTGGCGATAAATAATGCAAACCGCTTCTAAACAGTGACTGTTCCCTTTCCTCATACAGAAATAATTCACTGCCTCTCTGCACATAACAGAAGATCCAGCCTCCCCCTCATATGTCCCTGCAGCTGCACAGAATCCAGGTCACTTATGGCTTCTGCGACACATCAGGAGATTGTAATGGGTATTTGAAGAATTGGAACGCTATGCTAAATCCAGACTCATGCACTTTGTAGGAATCACTGCGGATTCACAGCACCCCAAATTTAGAAGAGATCTCTGCCACGAGCAAACATCACAGTGTGCCTCTATTGATATACATCAAAATGATTCTTGCTGCAAAAAAATACATGGCATTCATTTTACAGAGTAAAGCATGACATTGTATTCCACCCACAATCAGATTGCAGACAACCTTACCACTTTAATATTTAAAACACTTCATACAGACAAGAAGACAGTGGTAGGGAGGGAATATGTGAAAAAAGGGAGAACAAGATGCTGTGACAAAAATAGCAAGTACTAAACCTCAGCTGCATGCATCAAACATGTACTATTAATTCAAAACCAGAAGGTTGCACTTTGTTTGGATCAATAAAATCCCAATTCTTTTCATTTGCTTGTTTGAACTTTTGCTCTCTTCTGTTTTACATATTGTTGATGACCCTGGCAACAGCATGCTCTTACCTAACCAACTTCGTAACGAACAGACTTCATTATAGGCAACAGAGCTATGAATTAACAACAGCTAAGGAAAGTGTTTAAATAGACTATAACTGATTTAAAAAGTAACAAGGTCTTTCTAGTGTTTAAGATTGTGCAGTCCTACATATATAGCACGGAAAGCCAGTAAAATTAATAATAATTATTTTTTATTATAACCCAGATAGGGCCCTGGTCGGAATCAAACACTTGACCCCCAACCCTGTGAGGCAGCAATGCTAACCTGCGGTTAATAAGAGCTACATAATACAGATTAAATAAATGAAGCATCCAGAGCTGTAATAAACATCCACATGTGGCTTACATGCTTTGAAAATGATCACACCTGGCTGGTACGATACATCAAGAATGGGTAAGGAAAATCAATAAAATATTCTTTAATAATATCATTTATTTATTTTTAAATTGGCATAATTAAATTTGGCTGCAGTACTAAAACATTTGCACAATACAGAAGCCCCAGAGAGCAAATCATATGGTCACAAGAAAGGCCAGTGACTTTACCATGCGATATCACCAGCCATTTTCTCCAGGTCCGCAGACTACAACATCATCTATATTCTGGTTTTGCTCTGCCTAACTCCGCTTATTACAAAAATGCACATATTGGTGTCCCTTTCCGGGGGAAGACCCACACAAATACATTGCAGTGTAAATTTCTGGAATTGTTTATATTATGGAATGGTAACAAAGGGGAAGTATTACTATTAATAAGTATAATCATGAAAAAGTAAAAAAAATTTGTGATGCTAGTCTGGTTTACAATCAAATGACATTTAAATAAGCAGCTATTTTAATATTTTAAATGACCCAATTTAAAAACATATCAAACAGAAATGGAAAGCCATATATGCACGGAAGGTATACTATATATCGATATACGTATCAGCAGATTAAAACCTCATCTTAAAAAAATGCTAAAGTTTAAAGTAACACGCCTAATATTAAAGTGCCCTAAACTATACACAGGTTTCTTTATTCATTAATTTAGCATTATATATTTTTATTTATTTCAGAGCTCCTTTTAAAGCCAAGATGCAAATTTCTGAGTGATCACTTGAAGAGGGTTTTTACAGTCACTCAGTACCACAAGGAGCAGTTCCTAGGGCAATAGGATTTTAGCAACACATCCATACTTTGAGGAACTGTAGTATCTACATGGAGATGGGGAAGTAAGTATGATCTGATTCTTCTATTATATAAAATACATGTGCTGTTTAATTACTAAATAATGATTTCACTTTCAGAATCTCAGGAAATATAAGGAAGACAACTCTCCTCTCCATGAACACTGGGCAGAACTGGAATGTCTGTTGCCTTGTCTGTGGTACCTCTAGATCTACAGTGTCAGCTCAGTGGTGAGTAGCTCCTCTGAAAGTCAATATCAACAGGAGGAATGTGGATCCACACTCCTCAGAGATTATTATTAATGGAAGATCTGCAGGAGTAAACAACCGTAGCAGAAGCAGAAAAGGATGAAATACTGCATTCCTGCAAAAGCTTAATTAATAACCTGCAAAAAGTTCCAGTTGAACATCTATTTAGCGTTAAACTAAGCATTTCACAAGCCATTGATCAGGGATTATGCCCAATCCACTGACCACAAATACAAATTACCCAATACTTGCACCCATTCCACCACCTATTCCCACACCTGCACCATATTTGTATCCATATCAGACATAAATCTACAGTTCCACAGCAATATATGTACAGTCCATATACAAGCTTACCACAAACACAGGGCATAAAGCACAAAGTACATCTCCTCTAATCCCACAACAACTGCATTTGAAACTCTGGGAATATGGGCCAGACTATCTACCCATCATTCTATTATGCTACTGTCCACAGCTGCTTTACAAATTTGGTTTATTTGCATTAAAGTAAAATGTAAAAAACAAACGGGAAAAAAAAAAACCAAAAAAACCACAATGGGCCCGATTCATTAAGTTAAGTAAAGCAAAAACAAAAAAAAAGAGTAACTTTGAACCTCGGCAGAACCATGTGGTATTGCTGGGGGAGGTACATTTAAGATGTGGGGACAGATTTATAATTTGGAAAGAGCATGTCCTAGGACAACTTTTACTGTCAGTGTAAAAATAAAGCTATCAAGTATTTGCATTCTACATGGAAAAACAGCCAGTATTTTCCTTATGTGCAAAATAATAAACTCATTTGCACCCCTTGCAGTGCAACATGGTTTTGCTAAGGTTCAAAGATACTCATTTTTTTTGCTTTCCTTTCCTTAACGAATCAGGCCCAATATTCTTTATATTAACCTTTATTTAAATAGCACCAGCATACTCTGCATCGCTTTAGAGTTAGAAATAAAACAAGACAGAGGTAAGAGGACGCTGTGCACAAATGTAATTATTGTATATTACAATGATTAGTGTATAGCCAAATTCAAACGAATATAAATTTGAATATTTTATGTTTACATTTTCTTATATTGCCATTATTGGTGCCCAGCAGGAGAGTCAAACTATTGTGCTACTTTGTTTCTTATTTTGAGTGCATGTTCTTGAGCCTCAACAGCTGTCCATGCTACATCTTCCACTGCAGGGTAAAGGAGTTCTCACCGTTGTATACATCCTTCAGGTGTACACGGTTATGTGGGTGCATGAATCTCCATTAATTTCAATATATGTAGAAAGGACATTCTAGAAATTGATTGCCATGGCCTAGCCCTTAGCTGAAGATCTTCCTAAGATGTGGCCTCGTTATATTTGGCATTAAACAGAAAACCTTGTAGGCCACAAACACATGAAAAAAATGGCTCTCCTCAATCTCCAAGCGGCGTTCGGTTTGGAAAATGAAGAAAAAACAAACAAACTTTCTTTCCATTGTTTTGCAACCCATTGCTAAGGTTTTAAAGATTTTAAAATAGCCTGAACTCCCATAGGCCCTTACATCAATTGAGATACAATTGTAAAAGCCATCGACAGTTGCCGGAAAAACAATCCAAAAATAATTTCTACTAAAACTTTGGACCACTTTAAGCTGGCATCTGTAACTAGATAGGGCTGCCAACCAATGCAATATGAAAAATGTGTCAATTTCCCAAATTCATCAACTCTCTACATATCCTTGGTGGGCTCTGGAATTACGTCGCTTGGCAATTCTCAAGTATAACCTTTAATTGGAAGAGAACAAAATATAAATAAAATATGCAGTAAACATTTCTATATTCAGAAATCATTTGTTTTGTGGGGATGGAAAGTGGATTTACACAAGACAGGAAGTTACACATACACATCATCTTTTTTTTCCTTCCATAAAGAAACGCTGACTATTCCTCTTCGGTTGCATTTCTATACTAGACCCAAGACAAGGGTAGGTATACATTGTACACTTGCCATCAGAAGGCAATGACTAGGTAAAAACAATAGTAAGACATAATTACATTTCCACTAAATCATAGCAATTAAATTTAAGTTAAAATTTGCAACTAAATGCAATGTTATTACATAACACACAAATCTAACCATGACTATAACAAGCCTAATAAAAAGCCAGCAGAATTGACAATTGGGAAAAAAAAAGGATATTATAAGCCAATGGAGAGATCAATAACCTGGATAAAACAGACTACTTTTATAAAGTTCATGAAGTATTATAATACATGTGTTAGGCATGTATAACATGATGGGTAATACAGGATTTAATAATAAATTAACTTAAGTTTGCCAGCAGTCTCTCCCCTCTATAGACATACAGTAGTCCTCTAGCTGGTATTGGTTTTCATGAGGCTTGGTCATACAATGACCAGGAGCTCAACAACAGTGGCAATAGTTATTCAAATATAATCATGACATTTTGGGGTACTTCTGAACTTTCAAAAAGAAGAGAGAATAGCGCTCCTTGCTAATGAGTTACAATAGCAAAGGGTAAACCTAGTAACACTGGCATTTTGCCATGCTCTCAAACACCTCCTTCTAGCCATCATGAACCTCACAGCAGTCACCTATAGCATAAGACTCATAATGATGTAAAAACTCATCTTGCATTGAGCAGGAACACAAAAAATAAATAAATACTTGCTATATTCCTACAATTATTTCTTCACACTTTAACAAACCAGTTGCACACCCTGGGCCTTATTCATCAAGTAATGCAAATGCCGATATATGCCGTATCACACTTTAAATTGCTTTGTGCATGCCCAGAATCTAGACGCCAGAGAGCTCAATGGCATGCAATTCAGATTCGAGCACAAAGGACACATACAACAGGCTGCGAATTCATGGGTGAAATGGGTAGGGTACTGGGCGCATGCAGAGTCAATGTACAGTAAGTGTACTAAGCTCGATTTAAGCTTTGGGCACCTCTAAGATATGTGTTTTTCACCTGCACCAGCTACAGGGCAGGTGTAAGGGCCGAAAATTTGTGATGACTGTCGCGTATCCATGCTAGAACATGTGTTTCCAATCAGCAGCAATAATGAGAATGCATTTTACGCATTTTATGTACAGTAGATATTAATAACATCCTAATAAATGTATTTTATGAGGATTTTATTTTTTTAAAATATATTATTTTTTTTTAGAATGTTTTGTCATTAATGACTATATAATTAACAGGTGACATCGATTGATTTTTTTTATTTTCCTGTGCTTTCTGCCGGGACCTAGACCTGTATTCAACAAAAGACATTTCTTCAGATGCGGTTGTAGTTGAATAAGTGCGCCTGCCCCATTTTAAAAAAACAAAAATACACAATATGTTCATTTTTGTGTGCCTTAAATCAGATCCCTTGTGTTTTGGCGAAAGTTTGTATTTAACAGGATGCTCTCTTTTTTTTCTTTTTTTACTCTCTTGGTACACAACGCGGTCGTGAAATTTCATGGAATCTTCAAAATATATTAGTGCTCTTAACAACTTCACACTGAACGTCAGTGTGCATGAGCTCAAATGGAGCAGCTAATAATTTACTTTAAAACAGAGCTGGAGTGGAATGTCAGGTTAACATCGAAAATTTAAGTTTACCCTTCATAGGTTATATCAAAATATTACAATTTGGAAAATAATATTCTTTTAAAGAACAATCTCGGAACAGGAAAAAGAATTTAACAAAGATACAATGAAAACTGTAAGAGATGGAAGAAACTGAAGATCAGGAAGATACATAGCAGATACACAATTATAACTGTGTTGTTTGTAACACATTCACTCACCCTTTAAAAGACCTTTTTTATTTTTACATTTTGCCTTGCTTACGGTAACACTAATATTACTATAGGTCCGCTCTCCACAAAATGGCTGGATCCCTATCATTTAAGGCTTTTCAGTTGACAGGCATTTAATATAATTAATATATCACACTTGCAAATGTCTCAGCACACTACTCTTTATTTATTGCTTTTGTTTACCCTTAATACACATACACTCCAGGGGGTAGATTTACTAAACTGCAGGTTTGACGAGGTGGAAATGTTGCCTATAGCAACCAATCAGATTCTAGTTATCCTTTTTTTAGTGGATTCTACAAAATGCCAGCTAGAATCTGATTGGTTGCTATAGGCAACATCTCCACTTTTTGAAACTCGCAGTAAATAAACCCCTAGGAGGGGAAGAGAAGGTAAAACAAGATTTTTCACAAACTAAGTAAAATAATAAGGTACTTGCTATTTACATTTTCCAGAATTTTCTGATTATTTTAGCACATTAATAGCTCAAGGCACTGTGAACCATGATGGAAAACAAGAGTCACCTGCATATAGACTTAGTCTCATTTTCCTACAGATCCTCATGGGTCACTACATGGCAGGGTTTGCATAACTATTAACAATCATCTGTCTTTGAAATACCAAACTACACAGTAATAGGGCAATGTACAGTACATTCAGCAGATAAGATTTTAAATGTACTATGACAATATGCAACAGAATATAATTTCAGAATATAATATCATTTAAAAAAAATAAAAAAAAGTATTTTTTGTAAGAATTTACTCTTTGGGGGGAATTCAATTAGCCACGAGGAGCAGCTGGACATTCCCAGACAATACGGTACAGAATCTCCACTAATTTTCTCCTCAAAACTCTGTGGGAGTGAGAGAAAAGGAGCGGAGATTTTAGTAAAAACTCATTCCAAATTGAATTACCTCAGTCTTCCAACAGTAAGCTATAGAGCAATGGTACCTAGAAAGCTACTCATCCTAAATTTCACCAAGGTATAGAAGCTTTACATATCTATTTGTGAATGTTAAGACAGGCCTTTTCATATTTCATAAAGAAATGTTTTCAGTTTAGTAGCCCTTGAAAGCCAGTATGAATTATCATGACAAGTGTGCACCATATTTTCAAACAATTTCTTCTCTGGGCTACATCCAGTTTCATATTGTATGTACTCCATATGAGACTTCATGTCATGTGTAAAAATGAGTGGATATTGCACATTAATTGCAGAAAACCACAGTGGTGTTAATACAATAATACCGCAATATGAAAGCAGAAACTGATTCTGATGGTTTGATATTAGGTTTTCGCGTATTATCTGAAATCTGAGACAAAACTTAATGGCCTTCAAATGTTCTATTAGTATTCACTGATACCCCAACTTTCCAGTGCAGCTCCAGTCCAAGTTAAGTGGTATTGAGCAATTGCTCCCCCTCCCTTTTAGACAGCCAAAGCCACATCCCATTTATGACTGCCCTGATATAGGATGAAAAAGTGTTACTGCAGAGTATCGCATTCCTTTTTGAGGACATTGGCTCTAGTTCGAACATTTCTAGTCAGACATCTGCACAAGCTGTGACTTTCCTCCTCTTCAATTATTATTTTACATAGAGATGCTCCCTCCTCTTAATCAATGGTTGCTGTGTCTGAAGGCTACAACAGACAGCATCAGAACATTTAATATATAATAAACACAGACATCAGTTATTTCTGATATATTGTTTAATGCAGCAATTAATAGGCTTTCATATACATTGTATATATTTTAAGTCTAAAGGTGGCTTTACTTGATCTTATAAAGCCAGTGACATAAGCTCTGTTTCCTAAGGTGACCCACAAACTGCTTAATCCTGTAGTATGGTCTCATCACCAAGTAAAAAGATCAGTTTCTAACTTAGCCAAACAAGCGGGAGAGCCAACTGAGCACATCGGGGTATAGTAATGTGGTTGGAAACTGAACCAGTCAGTCACCAGGTGTTGGCAGTGACTTCACTCCTACAAGCTGATATGCTTAGTCGGAGAGTGTTGGTGTCAAGTGTCACCAGAAGGAGTGGTCAGTAACGGCAGGTTAAGATTAAGCAGCAAAACCATAAATAAACTGTAGAGAGAGAAAGATTGGGTGGTAGAGTAAGCTCACCTGGGGGTAAATGTATCAAGCTGAGAGTTTTCCGACGGGTTTGAAAAACCAATCAGATTCTAGCTATCATTTATTTAGTGCATTCTACAAAATGACAGCTAGAATCTGATTGGTTGCTATAGGCAACATCTCCACTTTTCAAACCCGCTGGCAAACTCTCAGCTTGATACATTTACCCCTTGGTCACAAGCACACAATGTATTTTCGTCATAAAAGATTTTGTCAAACTATTGATGAATTGTGTCTTTTCAAAGCACAATTACATTTATTTGAAACATACCTACATATATTGTAAGTAGATGAAAACATTCTTCCATTGAGCCTGAACATGTTGCTTGGACTGTGGTCATGTTCTTTGCTTCACTGGGACTCAAGTAAGAGACTATGGGGGCTCCTCTGATTGGCAGTGGCGGCCATGCACCATATTGCACCCAGAGATAAGTTAATATTGTTTTCATCAATTCCTGAAGACTAATGACAATTTTGTGCACATCAATCTAAAGCCACGGAAAATTGGCATACAGGACAATATGCTGGCCAGGGTTATGGCATTCTATAACATCCCTTCAGCAAGGGTGGTGGTAAATGGGCTTTCATCCTCATCGTCCCTTATAGATAATGACACAAGGCACCGTTGTCCGCCCTCCCAATCTTATTTTTAATAATATTGGAGGCCCTTCTACAGGCCATATGTGACAATCAGAATAGTCAAAGCATAATATCAGGGGCCTGGACCTAGGTTTTAACTATCTTTGAGGACAATATACTTCTAATTATCAGCTGCTTATCTCTCTCTCTTTCAAACATTAACTAGTTGGATGAGTTTGGTCTGTTCTTAAACCTTAATAGAAAACTATTCCCAGTCGGAGGCTCTGAATATTTTGTTATCAACCGAGTTGATTAGGGTGCCCTAGAGGTCATTCCCATTTCTTCAGCATCAAGATAGGATGTGATATTTAGGAAACTACTCCCCAAGAAGGAGCAGTCTAGACATGGAAGATATCCCACATTTCCCTTGGTTAGGCAGAAAGGGGATAGTACAAACATAATACTTCCCAGGCTAATTATTCTTTTTCAAATGTTCCAGATCCCAGCACCCATGTTTTTCTTAAAGCACACTTGCACCATTTTCAATAACTTTATACAGGAGGGCAGCCTGCTAGGGTCAAAGTCTCTATCTTTATAAAGATTAAGAGAGCAAGAGGTACCGGATGTCCAACTATATTATAATTCAAACCTATTGCTTAAACTGTTGGACTAGATTAATCATGAATGCAAAAATGAACGATTAACAATCCTATGAGAGGTCTCTCTATTCCTGTGATGTAGCATTGCACCCAGATAAAGATGACTGACTGCCTGCCGGCCATGCCCCTCTCTAAATAACATGTGAAATATCAGTTATCCTATACAACCTATATAACTTACACCTTGTAGCTGGATTTACTTCTAAATTTAAATGAGGCCCTGTGTGTTTAAAGGGTAAGTCCACCTTCAGAGAAATCCATTTTCCAGAAAGAGTTGTTTACTTTCGTTGTTCTTAGATACAACAGCTCTGTTCTGTAGATACAATTCTATCCAATGCACAGACCTGAGCTCACCTCTTGTTGTGTACAAGGGCAACAAAAATAAACAGATCAGTCTATACAGTGAAATCAAAAGGAGTGATGGTCAACCTAACACATTTCATGGGCCACATATATGAACCTTCAAAAGGGCTGCATATTACCCTTAATCTCAGTACTAAAAATACAGCCCCAAAATTACCTCTGCACCCACACATCACTCATTCCAAAAAAAACCTCAGACTTTCCACATGCCACTTATACAGGGCCACACTTCCCCTTTAAAAAAATATTTATTGAAGCTGAAATAAACACTGATTATTGTACTAAAATTTGTCAATGGTAAAACACCTTTCATCAAAAGAGTTGTTCTGTCTCCAAGAATTTTTTTTTCTATCTCCACATAGTCCCATCATTGTGGCCTTTTTACAATGGGGGAGATTCTGTGGAGAAGATCCACTGTAACAGTCAATAGTGTACAGTGCCTGCTTGATTGAATGATTAAAAACATTTGCTAGCACTCCTACAGGATGTATCTGTTCTATTCATGAACCTTACATTTTCATCCAAAATGCACCACCAATTTGTCTAACTGCTGCAATGGCTGACAGTACTATACATTACAACTTTCATACACATATATATATATATATATATATATATATATATATATATATATATATATATATATATGGCATTTTAATTTAAATTTACACAACTTAGCACAAATCCAAATATTGCAGTAATCAATAGATTATATTTGAATTGCATACAGGTCTAGAATCTGACACACAGTGTGCCTTATATCTGCAATGCTCATTTCTACCTGACTGGCACTAGAAACCATGTCAAGTGATAACACAACTCACTATTCTGTCTGCCTAGATACATAAAACTAGCTCTTAATAATGGTCCTTGGAAGAAGCACGCATTTCCAATCCTCGTCTAGTATAACAAAAGACCTGATTTAGATGCCCATATTTCCCACAGGGATGCATGCAGTACAATGTCAGAAAATTTAAAATTATTAATGTAATATAAATCTTGGCAGTAGGAATAATCCTTCTGTACTGACAAGCAACACTTACCTATCGATTGATAGGCAGTCACCTACTGAATAATTTAAATTTAGGCGACACTAGAAAATGGGATATGCATTCATAAATAGCATTGTTCAATATAGAATACCTTGTCACATGACTACAGCTGAATGTGAAGAATAACACACATAACAAAATGGTATAATATCCTCACACAATACAATCATAGCCCCAATGAGATCTGACTGCAGTAAAAAATACACAGTCAACAAAAAGCAAAACATGGAAATGTACATTTACACTTATATATTTAGAATGCTTTTACATTTAAAGATGCATGTCACTTCCATTAATATACCATTATGAATTGCATATCTACTCTCTGGAGATAAAACCCCATTAATCTGTATGTTATGAACGATAAAAAAAAATGTATCTACTAAAAAAACTATTTACATATGCAAATAGTAAATACTGCATGAATACACGAGGATAAAGAAAGCAGGGATAACAATAATACATTTAATGTTGTTAATCTATAGGCTGTGGCTAGCTTTATTCGTATAATAAATATTGCATATTGTGAAACTGATGTGTATTGATCTCTCCTATACGTGTTACACATATTGCATTTCCATAAATCCATACACTGTCCTATCTATAGTCGTACAATGGACTAGTCCACGTATTTATATGTTATATAGAAATGTCACCACGATGCTCGGTCACTCACCCGCCCTGCCATGCCTGCTCCTGTCACCGCACACCGATATACCGGCTGTATAAACCTGCACCAGCTCAGCAAAGGGGCAGGAGACGAGCTTCTCTGTGTGGGCGTGTCCTGCAGCCTCACGTGATCACTCTCTACAAGGGCGTGTTACGTCACGGCGCAATCCCGGAAGTATGACTAGTAGTGATGAGCTGGAAGGAGACATGTTTTTGGTTACATCGTCTTTCTTTTATTTCCCTTTCCTCTATGCGTCTTCTTCCCTTATTCCCCCCACCTTATCATTCCATACAAGTTATCTTTCTATTTACTTTCTCCTTCTTTAATTCCATCCTGTGTCCTTCTATTCCACTTTATCTCCTTCCACCTTACACCAGTGTGCATTCTCCTTCATTTCCCCTTCCCAATTTTTCCATTCCCTTCACCTTTTCTTTCTTTAGTCTTCTCCTCTTCATTTTATTTTATTTCTGCAGGCTTTCTATTCCTTCTCCTTCCTTTCATTTTCATATTTTCTTCTTTCTTCATCGAATTCCCTTCTTAGTTCCATTATTTACTTCAGCTTATTGTTATGTTTTGTGATTACCCTATCTTTTCTTTCTCCTTTGCTTTCTGTGTGTGTGTATATATATATATATATATATATATATATATATATATATATATATATATATATATTTTACAGGGTGATTCAAAAGTTGCAGTACACCCTTTTATTTCAAAAACTACAGGAATTAGGCCGATTGGCCGATTTCAAGATGGCGCCCATGTTTGGTACATACCGTAAAAGACCACGTCACCCATACCTTACTGGAGTATTCAGGTTTCCCAATTTCCTGTAGAGTTTTTGAAATAAAAGGGTGTACTGCGACTTTTGAATCACCCTGTGTATGTATGTATGTATATATATATATGTATGTATATATATATATATATATATATATATATATATATATATATATTTCTTTGCATTTTTCATGCATTCTAGTCAAATCAAGCTACTTAAGGTGTTAAAAAGGTTCTTGTCATGCATTTGGGCCTAGCCCAGGCCTCCTTAGGGGAAGAGCGTTACTTCCCGACGCAAGCGCCCTTTTTTAACGTGGTTTTGTCCACATGTCACCACCTCATCATTTTTCTCCATCACCTCATCCTTCATCTTCATCGCCACATCCTTCATCAAGCTACTTAAGGTGTTAAAAACTCCCCACTGTCACCCCCGGCAACCACCAACCACTCCCAACTGTCACTTCTCTTTCAAGAAATATATAGGTCAGTGTATAACTCTGCCCAGCAGGTGGCTCTGCAGCTTTTTTTTTCACACACGCCACTAGGCATTTATACAGTAAATATATATATATATATATATATATATATATATATATATATACATATATTGTGATTACTTAATATTATTCTATTTGTTTTCTTTATGGGATTGTTACTGTAGAAACCCTGCCTCCATTTCCAAAGTTACAAGTAGTAATATAATCATTATTCTACCATTTCAATCATATGTTTATTTGTAAAGAGCAAAGATGTTCTGCTATAAGCTATCTGCTTGGATAATGTATGTCAGTGCAAATCCATACACTGCTAAACTGTCAAAATATGAATGTTAAATAGAGACAGGCTGGTTTACTAACAATGCTGTTGGATCCATAATGTTCACTGAACTACAGCAATCAATAATCAATTTTTGACATGTCTTATTGTAAGTTAAACAATTTAAAGCAAATGCCTAATTGATATTAATTTGTGCACATTTTGAGGAGATATCAATATAAATCTTCCAATACACTCAGGTTCCACATCTGTGGCTGTTTACCAGCAGTCTAACAGCACTATTGACAGTCAGTTTTGTTACCCAACTTTTTCTGTCAATGCTGTACCAGTCCAAGGACCATGCTATATAAATGTCTTTGGAAGGAGCTGAGGGTGAAGGAATTAACTGAATATAGATAATAGAATGAAAATAGTGATAGTTGATGAATGTAGAAGGGAGAAAGGGAATGTGGAAACATAGTGTTGGAGAATCATGTATGCATTTATAGAGAAAGTCTTTAAAAGTGGAGCAAAGGGAGGGGAAGGGCAAAGTGCAGGTCAAAAAGTAAAAGCAGATGGGTGAAAACTGTATTAGAGGTTGGTTGATGAATATGAGGAAGGGAAACTATAGGGTGAGATATGCAAGTCAGCTGTCCCTGTTCTGATATTCAGGAGCAGTTCTCACCCTTTGCCCAGTTAGCAGAGGACCCAAAGTCAGGCCACAAAGGACAAGAATGACTAATAAAAACATCCTTCTCGTTCTATGGCCAACATGACTCTGAAGCCTAGCACTGTAACATGTAATAGTTCTGGAACTAGTGAGTGACAGCTACCTGTTTTGGGGCTGAATAATTTCCATGCAGTAACTGCGATATGCAGATGCTTTGGGCAACCCCCCCCCCCCCCCCATCCATTCACATTTCATTGAAGAGAAATATTGTAAATGAGAAATCCTTTCATACACCACCGAATGCAGCATCTGGGGGTGTATTGTTATGTTGTCCACCCTTTAATTTATCCTCTATGTAGGCAACAAAATCTGGTAAAAAAAAAATGTCCTATTGGTAGTAGTTGTTGCTGCTGTGTCCTATTTGCAGGGTTGTCTCTTTTACGATGTATAGTATCTATCTTGAATATTCAAAAAGAAATAATGAAGACTGAACGATAAAGCATTTATTAAAGGAAATAGGCTTTTTGTGAAGGGAGATGGACTGGTTAATGCAATGGATACTGCAGTAGAGCTGCACCATTTTTAATGTGGCGGAAAATAGCACACTCTAGTGGTCGAATCAGGATAATTGTTTTATGATTTTTTAATCCACTAATCAGTGGAAATACTGACAAAAGCAAAATGTACTGATCTTTTAATTCAAATTCCGATGTTTTGAAAATAAAAGAACTTAATACATTAGATTTCATTCACACATATTTTTTGTTAGGAATTTGAAACTTTTAAGTGTTCCAACTGGGTATTTAAATTAACATAGTTTTAATTTAGTCAAAACCACCCCCCAAAAAAAAGGAGACGTTTTTTATACTTGCTTCTGATTGAGCTATCTTGCCGTTCAGAATATTACAGGAGGTACAATAGACTTTTATGGGGGCAATTATTATTTATTGATTATGAGGAGAAAATTAATTCATAATTAACTTATGGGAGCAAATTTTATTTTTCATTATATTAAGGGGGCAATGTGACGATTATGTAGTATATCTAATGACTGTTATTTTCTGTTGAACTCATGTATATAATGTGAATATGTTATGTAACCTTGTAATGTAATCTCAATGTGCGCTTTGCTAAATAACATGAGATTGAACCTATTCAAGTGTCATTAATCTTTTGAAATTTTCCAGGGATAGATAAACAGTTCTGAGGAGTTTTTTTTGGTATGCAGAGGATGTGGACCAGCCAAGCCGAACGAGCAGAGGTGAGAAGTCAGGTCCTGTGAACATACCAGAGCTCAGGACATCCCTAGCTCACTTCGAAAGCCCTGTGACATTTGAAAGATCATTCTGTCCTTATTAACAGCTAAACTTCGAAGGTGGGGGATGAGAGAAAGGTTTAAAATCTTCTGCCTTAGACAATAACGTATGCATTTTCATGAGGGGGGTCTATCAAGAAATATCCCATCTGTTAGGTGCCGTCCCCGCTGTTCCTCCACAAAGCAGGGGCGGTCGCCTGATGGATCCGGCCATCCCCGGTCGACTCCGCACAGTTGGGAGCATGTGCTCTGTCTCTTCTGTTCTGGCGGTCAGTGTGTCTGACCTCCCCTGTTCTCCTCCAATCACCTAGCAGCAGCCTCTATTTAAATCCTGCTCTGGCACCATTAGGGCTCATTCCCTGTACTGCAAGTTAGACAAATGTCTTTTTGAATGTCCTCAAGTTCTCTTCCTCGGCTACCTCGTCTTGGGGACCGGTCTTTACCTCCTGTAAAGGTGGAATCCATCATCAACTGGCCACAACCTTGTGGGCTTAAAGCCACTCAGCGGTTCATTGCATTTGCAAACTACTACCATCAATTCATCAAAGGATTTTAGGCCCTCATTGGTTCTGTTACCAATAAGTATTCAGAATTAATCAATTTCTGAATATACTGTACTGTTGGGTTGCTTCACCGCATGCACTCTTATAGCAGTTATCTGTATTTCACTGAGAATTATACCTCAATACCACTGTTCAAAAACCTCTTAATTCCTTCTATATCTGCTGAAAAATATTTGCATACTATACAAAGAAATATAATCAGAAAATACACAATTCAAACAATCATGCAAATTTCTGTTGCAGCTGTAACCATTTTTGCTTTCTTATTTCATAATTCAGCAGGATATCCTTTTACAATTTCATTACGTAACACAGGTGGTAATTTCATTATACTGTAGAAACAGATAGGCTTCCCCTCATCATCATCACCATTTATTTATATAGCGCCACTGATTCCGCAGCGCTGTACAGAGAACTCATTCACATCAGTCCCTGCCCCATTGGAGCTTACAGTCTAAATTCCCTAACATATACATACATAAACACAGACAGAGAGACTCAAATGTGATAGCAGCCAATTAACCTACTAGTATGTTTTTGGAGTGTGGGAGGAAACCGGAGCACCTGGAGGAAACCCACGCAAAAACGGAGAGAACATACAAACTCCACACAGATAAGGCCATGGTCGGGAATTGAACTCTTGACCCCAGTGCTGTGAGGCAGAAGTGCTAACCACTTAGCCACCATGCTTCCCCTCAAGGGGTATGTGATTAACTGGCCAATATAGTAACACTTGAGACCACAAATACCCTATATTTTGCTGCAATATATATCCTTATTTAAATGCACATTTACTGTACAATAGTACATCTGTACAATTTGTACTGTACAATTTAAATGTACATTTACTTTGCATCCACAACACATCCAAAAACAGTTCTATCAATTACAGCTTCCAGTGTAGTAAGAGTATCAGCAGAATGCTTTCTAAGTATAACAGCACATGAACAGTCTGAGCAATAACCAAATGAATTATTAAAATGCAATCGTGAATACTTTTGACATGTATTAAATTCAACCATATAGGTAGCGCTTTTTATGCTATCAAACAGATATCTGGGTTCAGGAAATCTCTTTTACCATATACAGATGAACAGCTTTTAGACACAACAAGAATACTGGACAGAGAGTAAATCAGTGGAAAAATCACAGCTGATTTTACCCACTGTACGGATTTGAGCTGTCCGTGATTCTAGCTGATGCTGCAAGAGTTGTTTGTCATCTGTATAGGTTGACCGAGATCCCGGCTATTTGAGCCCCCACGTAATGTTAGGGTAAATTTACCTCTTCTTTATTAAGTCCCTTCAGATATCGGTGAGATAAGATGCTGGTTAACCAAGAGATCAGTAATCAAGACACAGACATGCCAATGTCAAGATGGAACTGAGCTGTGCCGATTTATTAGTGGGCTACATTTAAACATGAAAAAGCGTTTTATCTGGTTATAGGATAAAAACACATGATTGATATTTTCCTGAGTAAATATAAATCTTCTGACAATGCTAGTTAGTTCTCTTCATGTCACATTTATGGGTTCTTATCAACTTTCACTGGAGCCAGTACTCCCAATGTCATCATCCATTATCCCATGTCCTAGGCCTCCATCCGGGGTCTTTGAGATAGTTCAAGGCTGGAGCTGGTGATTACGCTGAATGTATTTTTAAGGCAAATACCAACATTTTTAACTCCTTCACATATTATTACCATTATCGCTGAGGACCCTAGAGATCCTTTCACAGTTCTATTACAGCTTTGACTCGCAAAGGAGCCTGGTGCAAAGCCTGGCCTCGACACTGTTTCTGCTTTCAAATCTCTTAAGGAGGCCTTTATTTCTGCTCCGGTACTTAAACAGCTTGACCAAGGGAGACCCTTTTTTCTGGAGGTAGACGCCTCATCTGTTGGGATAGGGGCTGTTTTATCCCAAAAAAAAACCTTCTGGATCCTTTGAACTTTGTGGATTTCTCTCTAAAATATTCTCTACGTGCGAGAGAAATTAGGCGATAAGGAGCTTCAAGTCATTAAGAATGCTCTGGAGGAATGGTGTTACCTCTTGGAGGGGGCTCAACATCCTTTGACGTTGATGACTGACCATAAGAACCTAACCTATCTACAGGAGGGACAATGCCTTAATCCCCGCTAGGCTTGATGGTCTCTTTTCTTATTTTCAGTTAATATTCACCTACTGCCCCAGTTCCAAGAATATCAGAACTGATGCGTTGTCTAGATCCTTTGATAAATCCGACTTTATGGGGCATCATGACAGCCTATCCTCAGTCCTGTTCAAGTAGTGGCCATAACCAATTTTTCTGTGAAGTCTCCTCCTGGACACTTTCGTGAGCCCTCATCTCCGTCCCAAACCTTTAAGTTGGGCTCACGATTCCAAATTTGCTGGTCACTCGGGCTAAAAGAAGACCACTGCCCTCCTTGGTTCAGACGTACATAAATATGTACAGGCTTGCAGCACATGTGCATGTCACAAGGTTCCCAGACAATGTCCTCCTGGTCTTCTCCCTCTTCCGATCCTAGACTCCTCCTGGACCAGTGTCACCATGGACTTTATTACTGATCTTCCCCGAAGTCATGTCCAATACTATCTGTGTTGTTGTAGATAGATTTTCTAAAATAGCTCATTTTACACCATGTAGAGGACTTCCCTCGGCCTCTGAGCTTGCACAACTATTTTTGAAGAACATCTTCCGTCTCCATGGCTGCCCACATGAAATAATCTCGGATCGTGGAGTTCAATTTGTGGCAAAGTTTGGAGAGCTTTTTGTGGGAACCTTGGAGTCAACCTCAAATTCTCCTCCAGATATCATCAGCAGACAACGGACAGACCGAATGTGTTAATCAGGACCTGGAATGCTTTTTGCGATGCTTTTCATCTGAACATCAATCCTCTTAGAGTGACCTTCTTTGCTGGGTGGAGATTGCACACAATAATCAAGTGCATTCTTCTACAGGTTTCTCTCCATTTTTCACTGTCTATGGCAGACATCCAGTACTCCCTTCCTTACAAGAGATTCCTGTCTCATCCGTTCCTGCTGCAGATTCTTACACGTAATCTTTCTCAAATTTGGTCCCAGACCCAAGCAAGACTTTCAGAGGCCTCCCTGTGTTATAAAGGCGCTCCTGATCGCCATCATAGGAACCTTCCTGTACTAAAGTTTGGAGATCGTGTGTGGTTATCCACTCGCATCCTCAGACTCTGTGTTCCCTCAATGAAATTAACTCCACGCTTTATATGGTCCTTTTTCCATTTCGCAAGTTATCATCCTGTCTCTTACAAACTTTCCTTACTGCCTTCTCTCAAGATTCATAACACCTTCATAACACCTTCCACATCTCTTTACTGAAGCCTCTGGTCCTCAACAAATTCTTCAAGGAGCTTGTCACACCTCCTCCAATCAAGACTTCTCTTGGAGTTGAATATGAGGTTGAGAGAATCTTGGAGGTTTGTTCTCTTCGTGGCAAGACCCAGTTTCTTGTACAGTGTAAGGGCTATGGCAGAGGAGTGATCCTGAGTGGATGAAGTTGACCTCCATGCTCCTCGTCTCCTTGCTGAGTTTCAGGATAGAGGCAATCCTTCTTTAGGGGAGAGAAGGGAAGGGGGGTACTGTCAGGCGCCGTCCACGCTGTTCCTCCACGAAGCGGGGATGGTCGCCTGATGGATTCAGCCGGGGGTGTCCTGTTGCTTGGCAACAGGCACGCAGCGTTCCCGTCCGTATCCACTCCATCTGGCACATGCGCTCTGTCTTGTTCCGTTGCTAGGCAACCGGACGCTCTTCTGTCCTGGCGGTCAGCGCGTCTGACCACCCTTGTTCTCTTCCAATCACCCGGCAGCCGCCTTTATTTAAATCCTGCTCTTGCACCATTAGGGTGCCAGAGTATCAGGTCTCCTGTTCTCCAGCATTGTTACTGTTTCTGCTCATATATTGATTTTGACCTGGCTTCCTCTGACTCCTCTCCTGGTTTGTGCCCATTGCTTCCGTTGTGACCCCGACTTTGTCAAAACTGATAAATATTTAGTGGATCCCTTGTAGCTGCCAAATAGTATGGCTCATTCAGGAGCGCGGAGTCTTAACGGTAGGTGGTGTTCACCAGTGACCCCTGCAAAAGGGTATGGATTTTGCTGCACCTATCCCGCAGGTCGCGGTTCCCAGAATGAGTATTGGCAGAGTAATAGGCAGAGCATGATACAGAGGAGGAGTGACGGTAAGTCAGAGAAATACTGGAGGTATTGGCTGGGAAGCTGATCTCATAGTAATGCTGACAGTGGTGAGTAGCGGAGCTAGTAGAGAAGTGGCTGATTCATAGATGAAAACTCAGAGCAACCGCAGGTGGACTACTGGTACAGCGACAGTTCAAATAGAGGCAGTGATGGAGTAGAACTGGGCTGATCCGAAGATGGTAACTCAGCACAGCAAGTGAATTACTGGCACAGTGGTAGTTCAAATAGAGACAGTAGTGTGATAGAACTTATCTGATCCGTAGATGGTAACTCAGAGCAACAGCAGGTGAATTACGGGTACAGCGGCAGTTCAAATAGAGACAGTAGCGAAGTAGAACTTAGCTGATCCGTAGATGGTATTCCGCGCAGAAGTGGTGAGTTCCTGGTAAGCGCAGTTCCAATTGACGTAGTACCGGAGTAGAAGTTAGCTGAACTGAAAATGGAAACACAGAACACGGCTGGGGAATACAGGTGCAGCGGTAGTCCTATTAGGGACAACAGTGAAGAGAAGCTTCAGCTGATCCAAGGATGATAATGCAGAGCAACAGCAGGTGAGTCAGGCCGAATCCAAATCCTTACTGAGAGTGAGTAACTCGAAGAAAAGGCATCGGATAGAAGGAAATGGGAGGTTTAAATAATGCTCCAAAATGCTAGGACCAATGGGAACAGGTAGGAGGTCATAAGAGAGGGTGGTTGGCAACACGTGCAAAACGAGACACCAAATAGTGGATGTTGATCCAAGGATGTAGCCAGGATACCGTAATCACCGCTTCTAGGAGGAAGGTATTAACGCCGGTGTCCGTCCGCGGGGCCAGCGTGTGAGGCTTCCTGACTATTCTCCTGGATTTCTCGTGACCTTTGACCTCGGCCTGTTTGACTTCTCTGTGGTTTTCCCTTCTGTACCGTCCTGACCATTCCCTATCACTACTCTGGTAACTGTCTAGGTGGACCGCGACATGCGTGCCTCTTGCAGCCAAGCTCAAACCTCCTTGCGGGGGTCCCTGGTGAACACCAGGGGTACGTTAGACTCTACACCTCCTAGTTCAGTGGCGCCAATTCCAGTTGGTGGTCTGAGCATCCATTCCTATTTTATTTTCTGAAACATATTTGTGCAACATATTGTATGTCTTTATATTAATTTTTATAACTAAGCTGTCACTCACCGGACTGTTAGTTCCTCTGGCCCAAGACCTAGGTTTCTCTTCGCCTTGCCGGTGCCTGTCTTGCGCCGCAGCCGCCCGCCATCTTGACCAGGGGTCTGCGCATGTGCTGACCTACAAACTGTTAAAACCTTGCTCCTCTCCTTATTGGATGATTAATTACTTTTCACTATTTAAGACACCTGCTGCCCTACTACCTTTGCCTGTTCTTGGTCCTCATTCCTCTGAGGTACTAAGAAGTTCTCTATTCCTGTTCGTGGTTCCTGTTTGCTGTGGACGCTTACCTGCACCTGGACAAGTCTCTACTCCACGCCAGTGGTAATACCTGTCAGCCGTAGACCGCTCCACGCTACCTCGTATCTTACCTGCACCTGGACAGTCTCTACTCCACACCAGTGGTAATACCTGTCAGCCGCAGACCGCTCCACGCTACCTCGTATCTTACCTGCACCTGGACAGTCTCTACTCCATGCCAGTGGTAATACCTGTCAGCCGCAGACCACTCCACGATACCTCGTATCTTACCTGCACCTGGACAGTCTCTACTCCACGCCAGTGGTAATACCTGTCAGCCGCAGACCACTTCACGCTACCTTGTATGTTATCTATTACGGGGACTAAGTTTCTACTTTGTATTAGTGGTAATATCTGCTAGTCGCTGACTTCTCTGCTACTTTGTATTACTGGCTGCTCGTATAATCTTTCCTTCAGTTGTGAAGTATTCGTTTGTTACAGTTTACCTGCACTCTAGGCACTTCGGAACCTCTCTTTCCCAGTTACCACTGGTCATCATTCTCGATGTGTCATTACTATTCCTACTACTCAGAGACTATTTAATCTTCTGGCATTCCTCCTCCTATCCAGCTCAAGGAGGTCCTTGTTCTCATTGTGTATAGCTGTATCCGTCTACTTACCATACTCTCCAGAGGGCCGTGACCTGCACAGTGGAAGCCGCTAAAACCCATACTTCCTTGCGGAAGTTCCTGGAGAAGACCAGCCACTGTGTTAGACTCTGCGCCTCTGGTGAGTAATGCTACATCTGCTAAATTCTGGGTCAAGACTCCTAGTGACCGTGACATAAGCCTTGGAAACATTTTTCAAATTAAATTTAATCTAGTGTATTCTCTGTGATTCTTTGTGAATTGACGAAGCCCAGGGAGGCTCATGCTACATGTGATTTAGGTGTGAAACATTAATAATTGGTTTTGGTGAAAGTAAGGACACCATAATAAATCCTTTGTGGTGGCAGAAAAGGTGTATTCATTGTTAAGTGACTCATGGCCAACTATTCAGATTACTGTATCTGACAGGCTGGGCATTTGTGACAGGCAATAATAATTGTGAAGATACCGGGTTTTCTGGCCCAATTCTACCCACTTCACACTGGCTGGCCACCCACAGGTGCCTTACTATGCCAGGGAAGCCTACCCAATACCTTCTCAGGCAAATGCAGTTAGATAGTATATCAATACATTTATTGTAATAAAAGCAATCACTAGAATATTATATACAACCAGTAAATAAATACCAGACAGGCTTAGCACTTCATCTGTTCCTTACCCCACTAGCTTAAGGAATTACAGACACCTGGCTGTCCTGACTTGACGACCCATGGATCTGCAGATCTTTTCCACATGTAGAGAACGGCAACTCAAAAACCAGCCACCCTGCAGATTCCAGCCATCAATACTCAGCATGAATATATCCCCCCCCCCCCTCCTCCTGGAGTGCTTCCTTATATCCAGAGTAAAATTTCCACAGTGCTTTCCCCTCCCTCGGCAAACCCCTGGCTCTGTTCCTCTTAACCATTGGTGGGTGCTGTATCAGGGAGTTGGAGGGGGAGTGGAGATGAGCTGTGCTTCCACAGAAGGTCCCCTGCTGGGTTCCAAACAAAATGTCTGGCCTAGTCATGTTGAGAACAATGAATACTAATTGGCCTTCCCCCTCACCTGTATCCTGCAATCTGATCCTTACCCATAACTCACCTGGCTTCACTTTAAGCACAATGAATATCAGTTTAACTCACATAGCAACAGTATACAATAAACAATATACATATTTACACTGAGCTACAATGTCCCCTTATCCACTTGTAATTAGACACTGCAGTTGTACTCTGTTGAGCTGTGCCAAATGTATGCAGTATAAATAGTGCTCCCAAGTATTGTCCCCAATAGCAATAAAATTATATTGCCCCATTAGTATAATGAACAATTGTGCGCCTTAATATACTTAAAAAATAAATTTGTCCCATAAGTTAATCATAAATTAATTTTGCCCCTTAATCAATAATGATTGCCACCATAATTCATATGTCAGTGGTGCCTCCTCGTATGTTCTAAATGACAAGATAGCCAAACAGCATGCAGTTTTAGCAAACTCACCTGTCACAACCACCTCTTTTATTCTAGCTGTTTTGCTGGAGGTATTCACTGCGGTTTGTGAAACAGCAGCTTAGGTAATCTGATGGTTTGTATTGTTATGTTATAAATCGGAGTGACAATCTGTGATGTGGTGCTTTGTTAAACTGTGATTTTCAGACTGCTTTCTAGCGGGTTGGCCTTTATAGTAAATCTGGCAGTTTTGAAGCCACCGTAATAAATTCAAACAAGAGAAATAGTAATGTTGTTCATACATTGTAATGTAATGACTAATAATTCTATCCAGACAGCACTACAGACCCAATAAACTACGACTAGCTTGTAATTGTTCAGATTTTTCTTTTGATTCAGAAATTAGATTTTCTTCACTCAACCATTTCAAAGTCATCCAGGCTGATTTGTGTTGGAGAATCTGATTTATTTGTTTTGATCAAGTGAGTGTTCGTGATGTAATGATGATTAGTGTTTTGATCACAAATTTTCTCTCCTGCCATATATAGACATCTATATTCCTCTATTTTCATCTGTGTACATACACTATATGGACAAAATACAACTATACAACTATATTTGGCCAAACCTGTTAATTATTGAATTGAGGTGTTTCAATCAGACCTGTTGCCAAAGGTGTATAAAATCAAGCACCTAGCTATGCAATCTCCGTTTGCATTTGAGATACAAAATTGGTTGTTCTGAAGAGCTCAGTGACTTCAAACATGGTACTGTGATAGGATGCCACCTTTGCTATAAGATGATTCATGAAGTTTCATCCCTGCTGCATATTTCACGGTCAACTGTAAGTGATATTTTTAGAAAGTGGAAGCGATTAAGAACAACAGCAACTAGCCACGAAAATGAAGACCACCTAAAATCAGAGAGTGGGGTCAACGACTGCTAAGGCGAATGGTGCGTAAAAGTCGCCAACGCTCTGTGATTCAACTGGGACCAACTCCATAGTAAAGTATATGTATTTGAATACAAGTTATTACAGACACTGTATTTGGTGAAGTTGTGTGGTGAGGTACGAATGTTACAGGTTAGGTAAGGCCAGGGATTCTCAAATTGTCTATCTTTGAATTCCTTCTTCAAGTGCAAACACATTTGATTTTTCCAAGTTAATAAGCAACTTGGGGTATTGACCAAACATGCTAAACATTCAGCAAACTCTGAAGAGATGAAATAGTGTTCGCTAATTATAGTAGCATATCATCTGCATATAGTGGTATTCCAAAGGAATAGCTCTTGAATGTTTTTGTTGTTTCTTATCTGATGTAATGTTATCTGATCTTACCTAATGGCTGCACAGCCACTGTGAATACAGCAGGAATGCAATGGCATCCATGAGGTTTGCCTCTATTTAAAAAACAAAACAAAAAACTAGTCTGCCTGTTTTAACTCTTGCTTGTGGTCTAGCATACAACACCTGCATCCATTTGACATATTTTGGGCCAGAGCATCTTTTTCAGGATCGCCAAAAGTTACTGCCATATAATGGAATAAAAGTCGGTAGCCACATCTAAGGAAGCTTGTCACCCTGCAGCCCTTAGTTATATTGATTTGCTTGCACGTTACAGAGGACCATGCTTGAATTAACTTCTTTGGATCTCCCAGGCATAAATACAATCTATGTGAATTATAGTGACAATATATTTATCAAGACCCCTCCACTAACAAGATTTTCTATTGCTGCTGATCACACTGATAGAAAATCTGCTACTGGGCAATTTATCAAAAAAATGTTCCTGGGGCAGATGAGCGATCCCAGGCCAGCCTGGTGCCAATCTTTGCATGCCAACTTGCTGGCGTGTGCATGAGTACTGGAACTGGAGGCCCAGACATGGGCTTCTTGTTCCAGATTGAGTAAAAAAACAGAAAAAATAAAGTTATTGTGTACCGGCGCTGCTATCACCTGCTTGAGATATCATTATCAATTGGAGGACTGTTGCTGTCTTTGTTAAATAGGGCGTCTCCAGCGGCCAGCAGAGCAGACTCCCGTTTCTGCCCTATCTAGTGGTTTTCTCCTATTGATAAATAGACTCCTTAATATGTTAAGTCGGACTGCTAGAATTGTGGTATCCACCAAATTAATTTCCATTGCTTGATAATTAGAGTGCTGAGGGCCTCCCTCTCGCTTTATGGAATCCATGTCCTAATCACTTGTATTAAAGCTTTAAGGATAGCATGTACTAAACTATAAGAACTGTGCAAATTGCCCTCCCACCCTGCCCCCCCCCCCCCACACACACACACTCACACATATGCCTGCAAGATAATATACAGACAATGATAATGTTTCCCCACTCTCCTGAACTCCGACAAATTGTTACGCTCACACAATATGGTGGATGGGGACACAAAACATTCTTATTTAACAAACATGGTATTATGCAGTATTATGATGAGAAATGCATTTAGGAAAATAAAATCTTAAGAAAATACAATAAAACTTTTTTTTTTTAAATGTAAATACCAAAATAAAGAAATATATTCATTACAAAGTGGCTGTTATTAATGCTCTGCATTCCTAATTTCTCTAAAATAACAGGTACCTGCAAGGGGAAGCTACTTACACTTTTCTTTTTTTGTAAACACATATATATGCAAATTTCCTTTTCATAGTGTATATACATATATCCTGCATGTGTATTAGATGACAGGTCTTTACGCATCCCTGGCCCCGTCTTCTCATTTCACACTTACACATACACTACAAGAATCATTAAAAAATAAAATGGGACCCTCCTCTCCTCCCTCCTTCCGTGTCCCGTCTGGAAAAAAACATGGTCCTTTCTCCTCTGCTATCCCCTGACAATGACAGACAATCCGCAAAATTAGCTTCCCATATCCTTGCTGCAGCGCGATGCTTAGTGGCCAAGCCATGGAAACAAGCTGAACCCCCTACTAAGGCGGTCCTACGCTCCTATATCTGGTTTATTGCCCAAATGGAACAGATCACACACCATTTACATTATAAGAATGATAAATTCCACCAGGGCTCCTTGGCTTTACTTGTAACCCCTTAATTCCATCACCAGCTCTTCCCCTTTAAGTGAACCCCCCATTGATGAGCGGCTCATACGCTGAACCTCAAAGTTGTCCCCACTTCCCGAGTTTTTGAGAAGTATTTTCATCTGCGCTCTATTTTCCTCCTTCGGCGATGACCAGTCTCATCCCCCCCCCCCCCTCTTCTTAGAAAATGTTATAGAATTTTGACCAATTAGTGCACCAACTGTTCCGCATTTATTTTTGCTATGACAATGTGTTGTTGTTTTTTATGTTTAATATTCGAATGTCTCCCTTTGCATTGTCATCTACTTATGCCTGTTTTTGCAATGTACTAATTGCCGATTCCTCTTTTGTATATCAGTGCTATTTTTCAAAATAGTTTAAAATAAAAATAAAATAAAATGAAAGTTACATTTCTCAACTCAAGGCATAGGTTCTGGACAAGCCAGAATGCATAACCTTCAAATCTGGTCATGCCAGAACATAAGGGGGTAAATTTATCAAACTGCGGGTTTTAAAAAGTGGAGGTGTTGCATATAGCAACCAATCAGATTCTAGTTATTTATTTAGTATATTCTACTTTATCAAACCTGATGCTTGATAACTTCAATTACACAGAACCTATCTAGGTGGCTCACACTCCTTTAAACTCAATTCCCAAAGGCACTTGAAAAAATGATGTTGTCCTTCATCAGCCGCTTTACATTGGGGAAAGATTAAGGGTAGGATGCACCTATGGTGATTCCTAGTGTTCTACAGAGACAAAACCATTTACATTCCCAGATCCACCCACTGCATTCACTCTTTTAACACAGGGATTCCTTAATTCATACTACGTGCATTCATCGTACCAGAATAACCTGTAGTACTACTTTTCTTCTTTCTTAATTTTGAAAGGTTGATACAGCAAAGAAACAAAACACATAATAACATATATGATCATAATTTTGCAGTGTAACAATTGGAATAATACTTGAGATGCAAATTAATATAATAACATATAATGTCAGGAGGGATTACCTTATATAGTTAAGAGATTATGGGGGGATAGCAAGGGGAAAAGAGCCCAGTGCAGTATATCTTTTATATAAATACATTAATAAATGTACATTAATTTACTATAGTATACAATACACATACTACAATGATCCATATAACATTACATAATACATACAAATAAAATAATACAAAGATCAGACATCTACTAATTTACAAATTATACACAGATAACTTGGTAATGGAGATCAAGTTATTTACAGGACAGTACATCCTGTAAAGGCCTGTGTTTAGGGAAACATGGATAAGGAAGCAGGCCTAGAGGGTGATGCGATAGTAGAAGGGAGAACATGAGGTATCCTATATGGGAGGGGAAGATGCAAATAGAGTGGCATCGAATGGGGAAGTAGAGGTGATAGCCAAGGCAAAGAAGTTAGGAGGAGGGCTGGTAGGCTTAAATAAAGCATTTGATTTTGGAGAAAAGCAGTTAATCTGATAAGGCCTGGAAGATCAGTCCACAAGTGGGAAACAGCCTGGGCTAAGTTCTAGAGGTGGGAGTGGAAAGAGGTAATCAGAGTGGTAGTGGTAGTGAGGGGATGGTCCTTGGCAGAGCGGAGAGGGCAGGAAGGAGTGTAGGTAGAGATGAGGTTGGAGATGTAGGGTGGGAGGATTGGTTGAGAACTTTGTAGGTGATGGTGAGGAGTTTAAATTTAATTCTATAGGCCATCGGGAGCCAAGGTAGCGGTTGCCAGAAAGGGACAGCAGAGATAGAGCGGCAGGAGAGAAAAATAAAGCAGCAGCAGCATCTTTGATATATTCCGAGGTGGACGTGGCAGGAATTGGAAAGGGGCTGAATGTGAGGTTTGAAGTAGAGAGAGGAGTCAAGGATGTAGTGTTAGCAACAGAATGATAAAGGGTGAGGTGAGGGAGCACTGGAGGGTGGGAGCAAACGATTATTTCAGTTGTAGAAATACTGAGGTGAGGTAAGAGGAAAACCAGGAGACAATAGTGTTAAGAAGCCTATAGATTGAGAGTTGCAAAAGGAGGGAGTGGCCAGTGGTATCAAAGGCAGCAGAGAGGCCAACAAGGATAAGAAGGGAGAAGGGTAGTGGTAATGTATTACTATTACATTATTGCATGTAACTAGGCTTAAGTTCTAACAATATTTTTGTATTTTCTGAAGTTTAATGAGTAATATAGCTATTTGCAAACAAAATCTGTATACTGAGCAACTTGAGGGTGTCCTGAATATATACCGGTACCCAAGCTAGTGGTCCGATATAAGCTGGTTTGATACACAAATGGATATTACAATTTACAGATTAAGTTAACAGAAGCCTAGCAAACAATTACTCAAGCAAAGGCTTAATTCAGGAAGTGCCTAGGCCCAAACAGGAAACTGGTTCCAATATAGATTCTTCTGAGGCAGTACTGACTTGAATAAGGGGAAGTTCAAAAACAAGATTTTAGGTACAACTGTGACCTCTGGTGGCCAGATGTGAAATTGTCAGACTATTCCTAACATAAGTCTATAATGGGGCTGTAGTCAATCTGTTAATGCCTAACCTGTCGACACCATAATATCGACAGTCAGAAATGTCAACAGGTTCGGTGTGTCTACATAGTAAAAAGGGGAAGATTTGTGACTGTCGACAGACAGTAAAGTCGACAGTCACAAATCACACGGCAATGTCAGCGTCAGCCGGAGGACCTGCCAGCAATACAGCCGGTGGATCTGCCGACACAATACAGTTAATACATAATAAAAAATAACACTGTGCCGCGCCCCTCCCCTATGTCCTCCGGGCTGAGGACGTGAGAAAGCCCCAGATTATAAATAGACCTAGTGACTGTAATTCTCTCATTATGTGGAGGGAGCTCTTCATGTTAAGAGCTAGTTTTGTGACATGCAATATTTTGGTGTCGACAGATTCGGCAACAACAGATCGTACCCAACCCTCTATAATGATGTCAAGGTGTTTTCCTAAATTTCCTTCAGTTTAACCATCATTATTTATTTATAAGGTGCACAGTTCCAGATAAATAGCATACAAATACATTAATACAATTCAGCATAACAAATACATGAATGTAAGTAATCATAATACACATGCTACAATTCATACTTGCCTACCCTCCCAGAACTTTGGGAAGCCCTCTCGACCACCTGGAAGTGTAGGCATTCTCCCATGGGGCGGGCCATGGTGATGCTATGGTGTCACCATGCCCCTCATGCACTTCTCACATGACCACCGGAGGGGAGGTTTTAAACATGGGCCAGTATGGTACAAGTACAGGCAGTGGTCGGAGTGGGCTGGTATGTCATACTGCTACTTCTCCTACAGTCTTTATTGTAAAACTATCAAATTCCATTCACTTACTTTTTCTGTACTGCCACTTCTAAATTTACACTTTAATCACCAGGTACAAACACAAGTATACTGAAACAATTACAGGCAGCACAAATACAAGTACAAATACAGTGAGCATGAGTTAAACAGTCAGTATAGCACTTGCACAAATATTAAGCATAAAACACAATGGGGATATATGAGGGAGACAGAGATGGTGCACATGAGGCACAGTTTCCTTACAGCAGCACACAGGCATTTCTGTATCATACAGTGTACACATTTATGTTAATAATGTCAATCTCCTGTGTGACAATGGTCAAGGTCATAATTTTAATAAAAGTAACAAGCAAACTTCTGTGGAAGTCAAATAATTGGATGGAGTAAACAAACTTAATATTGTTTTACCGTGCAATTGCGATTAGTTGTAATGATGCAATTGCACGGATTAGTAACACACATATTTACATTTGCACTTACACTTGTAAATAATACACATTTATTAAAGTTCCAATCAACATTTATTTATTAGTAAAATGTATTAGAGATTATTTATACATTAGTTAGGGTACTGTGGAAAAGGTAACCACAATAGGCCCTATCCAGCAAGGAAAGGTACAGCCAGGGGTAATGATCCTGCTGGTACCTGGAGAAATGAGCACATACACAGGTGCACGACATGGGCATGATTGTTGTGTGTGTGTGTGTATAAATGGATTGCGTGAACTGGTGGGCGGGGCTTCCGATGCTGACAAGCGGCCGGACAATAGCCTGGATTGAGGAGTCTCTTATTTGGTGATTTTTACAGTATTTACAGTTCAGGTCATCTAAAAGGTAAAAAATTTGGTCTCATTTTAAAGCTTATTTCACCAGCATTAACTCGGTTTCGACAGAATAGCGATCGCATCTAGCGGTTGCAAGTTATAAGCAATATGAGATTAATACTCAAAAGTACTTTGTAGGTCAGTTTGAACTGGTTATTCGGCAGGAAGACATGTAGACAACAGTTGGGGGAAGTTGCCCCCCACCCTTTGTTGAAGATCAAATGAAGTTAACCCTGGACCAATGAAGATCTCTCTGAGTGTTATCTGTGTACATAGTGACATCAGTGTTTTTTTTTGTTAACTGGGACTGCATATAAGCAAGCTCCCGGGCCATTGTAAATCCTTCTCCCTGACAACAGACAACATGACTGTATCTAACCTGGGCCCAGGGGAAGCACATACGTAATGTATTCAGGTTTTTATGCTTTCCTGTTTATTATAATATCTTTTATGCATCATAATGGCATGTTGTAAATCCTGCTATATTTTGCAATTAGATCTCTTTGTGCGTTGGAACCACAATAATCACATTGGACAATGTTTATTGGTAAGTGACAAAACGAGCATAACAATTTGGGGGCTCGAAAAGGCATTACATTGATCATGGATTCGCAAAAGCTACAGATTTCAGTTTACCAACAAAGGGTGGGAGACGCGTCATATACAGGTAAGAACGCAAATATTTATATGCCTTTATATCATCCAGTGTTGCCATACAAAAATATTTGCTTTGTGTAATCTATGAGGTGCTGGTGAGGACTTGGGGACAAGAAAGAAAAATTGTTTATTTTTCATGTAATTTTGTGATTTATACTTGGTTTGTTTGCTTAGTGTACGCATATGCTTCCCTGTATTGCCACATGTTTAAACGGTTGTATTGATAGTCCTGTTGTATGTTATAGTGAAATTAATTGTTAAAACCTCTGAGAAGTTAATACCACCATTTGGAAAAGTATTTCTCTGCGCAGAAAACAAAGGTGTATGTGAATTGTGTGATTGTGAAAGTACCATTTGAGGATCCAGGTTACTGTTGAAAGAAACAGGAAATAAAGATAACCTGAGGGACAAAGTTTCTGTTGAGGAAACAGGATATAAAGAGACCTTTGTGGTGTTCTGTTTGAAAGAAAACAGGGTATAAAAGACGTTGTGGTATACAAGGTATACGTTGGAAACAGTGGTTTTCGTGATCATCCCAATAATAATCATAGAGACGGCAGATAACTAGTATCTGCAAGCTGCGCGATCAGACCACAGGGTTGCATACACAGCCGTTAATGTGAAATTATGGATGGTCGGAGGAAATTCGCTGGAAAGGCTGGATGTTCTTAAATGTTCAGTGCTCCCAGTTCTAAAGTACTAAACAGGTGTGCTGGAAAGGCAGCATATTGCAAGATTGATATTTTTGTTCTCCCAGTTTTTGTGGTAGGGACCTCACTGTGTACACTTACGCACCGCTAAGTGGTGGATGCGGCAAGTTGGAGAATACATCCACAGCCGATTAATCTTTAGCAGGAGTTTTCGTGCTGAGAGGCGTTGAGGAGTCCGCTTCCAAATGGGTGCCAAAACAAACGCACAAGATGTCTTCGGCGAACGAGACTCAGGTCAAAGGTGTCCCGGCAGTATCATTTAAATTGTAGCGTGAAATACGGTGAGAGATAACCGAGGTACAGGTTGCGTTTGGGCTTTTGAGGGTCAAGAAGTTTAAGGTAAGTATGCAATGGCATACAGTAAAGGTAAGTATGCAATGGCATAGTGTGATCAGTGGGTCAAGATGACCGTTGAATATGTGAAACCCTTTCCCATGGTTGGTAATGTTGATCAAGAGGTAGTGAGTACGGTTAGAGATAAAAAAAAAATGTAAAAACTGAGAATTAAACAAACTGACTGTTTAAAACTGGCAACAGTAAGGGAGCATATGGCAGGATAGCGCATGTGCAGCGGAAAGTAGTGAAGAGAAGCGAGCGCAAGTGGGGAAAGTATAAACCGATACAAGAAAGAAAAACTTATAAAAATAGCAAATGTAACTGATATTCTGGATTAAGTGTGTAACTGCTCAGAGGGAGATGAGTAACTTTTATATGAATTTTTCTTTTGTGTTTGTTTATGTTTGTGCCAAAGTCCTGCAATAGAAGGGATTATGATTGAATCTAGAAAAAAACATGCAGTAGAAGTACAGTAAGTGCCACATAAGCAAGACAAAAGGTGGTAATTGAATCTAGGGAGACCAGTTTTTCAAACAGTGTTGAGAGAGATTTTCTTTCCTTTCATTGGCAAGCTCAATATGTAAAGTGACATCCCCCGCCTTATGTGGATAATCACTAAAGTGCAGCCAGGGAAAAGAAGTGTGCTATGTATTAATATTAGAAAAATAAGTTTGTTGTGTCCCTGTAATGGGTTAGTTTCAGAAATCCTAAAAGGAAAAAAATGAGGTTTCACATGTATGTGCTATTAGCTACGAAATTTGCTGGCGCTATATAAATAAATGTTGATGATGATGATTAGTAGGTGAGAGATATCCTTTTGTGTAGAGACAAATAGTTTCAGCTCATTGACCCTGGCTGCAATGAGGCCATATAGAGCTAGAACAATACAAAAAAACTAGAGATAACAGTTGCTAGGGAATTATTTTATATAAGAAACAGTTGCTGCCAATGAATGGTTGCAGTCTGAGTTTTTTGTTTTAGTTTTCTGTTGTTTTTTTTGTTTCCTGTTGTTGATGATAAAGATTGAAAATAAAGAAATGAAAATGTTTTGTTTTATTTCTGACACTGACTAAACTTTGTTTTGGTTTTTTTTTCCTCTTCTTTAGACAAGGACAGTCAGAAAGAAATATATTTATTAACTATGGGGATTGTAGGAGAAATACAAAATGTTTCCCTTAAAGACAAGTTAACAATGGGTCATTCTAACACTGTTTCTTCTAGAGTGGCTCATGATAACTTATTTGGCTGAGATTTATTATTTAAAATGAAATGTATATATACTCTGCTTCTAATGGTGTTTTTTTTTATGTATTCCAGGAAGACACACATGGTAGATACAGAGTATGTGTAAAAATGCTTAATTTAACTTCTCTTTTATAGCCACAAGTCCATCACAGGTTGTATAGTTATTGTGATCAAAGATACCGGGTGCCATAGGAACTAACGATGGACGACACTGGATTAGGTAGGTGACAGAACTCCCTGTTAAATTTAATAAGAATGGGGGAAGGGTCATAGATTAGTTAAGAGTCAAGGGGATTAGTGAAATATTTGAGAGCCAATTCCCCCATAGTGCCCAATCCAGCTGTCATCTTGCTGAAAAATCCCCTTTTCTGCTTTCCTGTTGTTCTGCAAGTCACTTCAGTATTATTATTGTTATTTGCTGTCTTATTTCCCGTTCTTTACATCTCTGTCAGTATCTCATTATTTTCTTATAAAGAGGTACAAAATACGTAGACACTGTCCCAAAGGTCCAGTGTTTGAGATATTGTCTCACGCAAGGGGCTAAGACATTTTTGACAATGGACAGAATTAGGGGTATGCACACTATATTAACATAGCCAAGAAGGTAGCTAAAGGTTGTGTTTTTTATGCTTATAGAGGCTGCTAATTTTAAGCAGGAGTTCTGTTGTGGAAATATGATTCAAGCTTTATAGATAGCATGCGGTATCTGCCCTCGCAAGTTCTGCCTAAACTACATGTCTCCTGAGCAAGATGTACAAAGTATGCCTCTAGATGCACAAAGAGTGGAAAGAGCAGACTAGCTGAAGGTGAATTAGGCAGACATACAGATATGCATCTCTGTGTGGAACATTTGAATAAGACTTTTGCCACAAGACCTGACATAAGTGAAACCCTTTAGAAAATGTAAATGTTCATGTTTTTATATTTTTCATAGTCAGACAGACATGTACTGGATATTGTTATAAATAATGAGGTTCTATAAAAACTGACCCCTTTTCCCTTCTCACTTAGCCAGGTAGCTGAACTTGTGGGATCGAGAATGGCATGTGCGCTGGCAGAGGGTAAATCAGTTGATATACACAGGTTTTGAGTATGTTTCTAGGATAGGGGGCGACGTTGAGGGGACTGAGGAACTTTTATGACAATAGCAGGACATGAGTAGCGCACTCACATTACATGAAGGACTTTTGACAGTGACACAGTTACCAAATGAAGTAGCTTAATTTAAAGCCTACACACATGACTGTTCTTGACTGTAATAACCGGGCGGATGAAGCTGTCAAGTGAGCAGATTTAAATATGACAAACGACAAATTAATGTTTTTATTTTTTTTTCTAAATTGTAAATATACAAGAATTAGTTAAAATGTAAGATTTGTGTTCCCTGCAGGAAAAAGGCATTTTAGAAGGTGAAGGGATGTGGTCAGGAGTCCTTTGGACTCTGGAGAGATGGACAAGGTAGGCCGTGGCTCCCAGAACATCCTGAGGCAGCACATGGTCTGACTCATCTGGATAGAGAAAATATGTGAAAGCTGGTAAGAGCATACTGTGTGCACCAGACTTTTCTTCTCAGGCTAGTAGGAAGGCAATGTCTTGTCTTACTTGAATGAGGAAAACTGTCAGGAAGACAATACCAATAGAGCCATCCCATACCCCTCATACAGATGTACTTTTTTTCCAGGTAAAATAAATCCACTTCATCCAATTGCCAGTTTGCAGGATTCTCAAGTATATACTGGTGTACTGATGTAATCTATATCTAGGTAAAGTTTCATCCAAATGTGTCTAATATTGCTGTGTCATACTGAGGATTTTTGTTAGTAGATATGGTATCCCTAGAGTTATATAGAAAGTGATAAGGTTATTCATTTTACTGGTAATACATTTTAGATAATGAGTACATCGTATGGCCAGTGATAGTAAGTTACATACTCTTTATCAGCCACAAGCCAGTGGGAAAATAGAGTAAACGGTACTATTTAGAAATAATTGAATAGAGAGATAGTTGAAACTAGATTGGAGTGGCTGGAAGCTTGGGCCACTAGTCCTCACCACTATCAGAACCACCCCTAAGCCGCCTCTTAACCTGTCACCTTTTGAAATACTTTTGACGTTTTACTGAGATGAGTGTATAATGGAGAGACTGTTGAAAATCTGAGTTCGTAATGAAGAGACTGTTCAAAATTTTGTAAAGAAAAGCAAATAGTGAAACAGTAAACAAAGGCAAACACTGTCTCCTGAGATGTTACACTAATTGTTATGATGTTGCAGTATGTTATGGACTGTCATTTTCTATGCTCAAGTTGTTTGACAGACAGGTACCTAGTGTTGACGACCAGGATCACATCCCTAGGAGTAGTAGAGAAACACTTGGACCCATTCCACCCATTGCAGAGGAGTCAACAACCCAGAGAAGGTTCAAATTACAGCCGAGAATGACACTCGTGAATCTGTGCCAAGGTTGCAGTTAATAACACCTGAGCTAAGGACTTTGCAAAGACTGTTATCCAGCATAGAGCAGCGGTTTTTCTATTTTCACCTTCCAGTGTTTCTCTCATCTTATTCTCTTTCCAGGACAGTCAATTCTTTCAATGGTGAACAGGTGATGAGAACTGGTTCATCCGCCTGGTTATTACAGTCAAGAACAGTCATGTGTGTAGGCTTTAAATTAAGCTACTTCATTTGGTAACTGTGTCACTGTCACAAGTCCTTCATGTAATGTGAGTGCGCTACTCATGTCCTGCTATTGTCATACTGAGTGATAGTGATACTGAGGATGTGGAGATGAAGGAGACGTTGTTAGCACAATTGGTCCAGCCAATGACACTATTCAATTCAGGGGTACAGAAAATTTTGCTAACCTTGGAGACAGTGCGAGGGCCTATTGTATGAGGAGTATTGTGTCTGTAAGTACTGTGACCCCATAGTTGAAGAGAGATGCATCCAGCGATGCCAGTCCAGTAATAATTTGGACTTGAGCAGGCATCTATGAGAATGATTATCATTCTTTGGTGGGTAAGGTTTTAGACCAAACTGAATGCTGGGTGTGCTCTCACATGCCTCAGGGACTATATTAAGTGGGACTAGTTCTCTCCCACTAAATATTTCTGAGGTACTCGAATTATGGGGTGGGAGGCCAGTAGAAGGAAGGTAATACAGCTAGGTCCCTTAGTTTGAAGTCTCCCATTATTCGGCAGACTGATCACTGTTTCACGAACAAAGAAACTTGAATATTGGGAGACTGGACAGAATGAACAGGCAATAGCCCGCCCCACAAGTGTTGATGGAAAACCTATTGATATTATTAGAGTGTATTTAATTAAAAAGGTTGAAGGAGATCATAAATGAGATTATATTAACAGACATAGGATGATATCATTGGTGAAAATTTATTGTGTAAATTTCATATAAGCTAAGACATGCTTCGGTAAGATGGACATGCTAGGCATGAAGAACTTTATTACAATATTCTATATAGATGTAACATATTTTATTGTACCTTGTATCCTTCCAGATAATGTATATTACATATGTGTGTGAAGGGCATACAAAAGGTTAGCTCCAAGCTCCACAGGTATATGTTCCGTAGAAAAAAAATGGTTTCTAGAATTATGACTCTCCATAATGGTAACCTGATGGATATCCACAGACAGTGTGGTTGTACTAGGAGGGGACATGCATTACAGAGAATGAAATGTACTACTGAGATCCTGCAATAAAATTTTACGATGATAGTTTTGTGCACTAGCAAAAGGTGGCCTGTGGAAGTCAAATAATTGGATGAAGTAAACAAAATTAATATTGTTTGACTGTGCGATTGCGATTAGTACATCACATGTAATGACGCAATCGCACGGATTAATAACACACACATTTACATTCACACTTACACTTGTAAATAATACAAATTTATTAAGGTTCCAACCCACATTTATTTATTAGTAAAATATATTAAGAGATTATTTGTACATAGATAAAACTATAGTTAGGGTATTTATGGTTCAGGTCATCTAAAAGGTAAAGAGTTTGTTCTCATTTTAAAGCTTATTTCACCAGCATTAACCCGGTTTCGACAGAGTAGCGATTGCATCTAGCGGCCGCAAGTTATAAGTAATATGAGATTAAAACTCAAAAGTACCCACCCTTTGTTGAAGATGAAATTAACTGACCTATCACCAGCAGACAACTGGAACATCGTTAACCCTGGACCAATGAAGACCTCTCTGAGTGTTATCTGTGTACATAGTGACATCAGCTACTAAACCATTGTAAAGCCTATCTTCCTGACAACAGACAACATGACTGTATCTAAACCTGGGCCCAGGGGAAGCCCATACGTAATGTATAATGGTTTTTATACTTTTCTGTTTATTATAATATCTTTTATGCGTCATAATGGCTTGTTGTAAATGCTGCTATATTTTGCAATTAAATCTCTTTGTGCGTTGGAACCACAATAATTGCATTGGATGTTTATTGGTAAGCGACAAAACAAACGTAACACTTCCCTCTTATTGACATAGTATAAACAAATACACCACATCTACTGTAACAAGAACATATTTTCCTACTCTAGGAATGTCTGGAATACACAGCATATGCAAGTTCTCCTTGACTCTCAGGTGCTACAACAAAATGGCCACCTCTCATAAATGAGAATAGATGTTTCATATTTATGATGACATGACATCATAATATGATATTGCAAGCATTTCCAGGTTAGAACAGGCATTTGTGTGTGTTTAGATCAGGGGACGGCAAGAATGAGGATCCTCTGGACTCAATAGGGGCCAAATGAATTCAGCACAAACTGCCTCCACATCATTTATATGTGCCTTGCCAGGGTCAAGCTATTCAGTTATTTCGCATATTTTCTAACAATATATTGCAAGTCCAAATGTGTTTGTTAAAGTTTGAGAGAGATTTTTGATAGTTAAATAATGTAAGGTCTATTCATCAAGCCCTATCAATGCAATAAAATATTTCTTCACACCACTCAATTGTCACTTTTGGTTATCCTCAGCATCTTTTTAATTGCTCGTTGCAATCAGGGGCGGGCTGTCCCGGGAGGGCAAGGGGGCATGTGCCCCCCGGGCCAGTCAAAAAAAGTATGTTTCGGGCCGGTGACGCCTGCATCTATATTGGCCGTGGATCCTTTGATCCGTCCCCCCTCCCGCTCAGTGATAGGCCAAACATTTTCCCTATCACTGAGAGCTCTTGTGTGACATAGGATGCGCAGCACGTGATAGGTGCCGTCCCATGCCTGAAGACTGCAGTGCGCGTGGCGCGGATGGAGAAAGGTAAGTGCAGCGGCGGAGGGGTATATTAATATAGTGTGTGTTATATTGTATGTGTGTGTGTGTAGTATACTGTATATGTTAGTGAGGGGGCAGTATACTGTGTGTGAATGAGGGGCCAGTGTATTATGTGTGTGTGTGAGGCGCCAATGTATTGTGTGTGTGTGAGTGGCCAGTGTATTATATGTGTGTGTGGGGGGGGGGGGGGGGGTAAGTTTATTGTGTGTGTATTGCTATTTTATTTGTGTTGTGATGATAGGGCAATTTAATTTAATAGTGGGGCCTATGAAGTTAAGATGGGGTGATTGGACCTTTAAATTAATGCTGGGATAGTTTGGGATCTATTAATCGAGTGTGGCGCTGTTTGGAGAAAACAAGATCTATTTATTAAAAGTGATAATGAATTATTTAATGCCTGGGATGGTTGTGGGAAATGGTTATATTTATTAAACACAAATTCTATTTAATTTATTGCTGGTGCTGTTTGAAGGAAGGGAAATAGTTTTATTTATTAAATGGGAATACTATTACTTTAATGTCAGGGTTAGTTGGAGGGAAATGGGCCTATTTATCAAATGTTAATACTATTATTGGTTGGAGTTTTATAAGTTTCATGTACCCATTTTTTTCTCCAAATAGGGCCTCCAATATTCTAGGATCCAGACAAGCAGCAAATGAGCTAAAGAAACCAGCAGCCACAAGTTGTGACAAGAACAGGTAGGAGAGAGCAGGACAGTCTGCCAACTGTCCTGAATCTGGTGGAGCAGTCCCGAATTTGGGTGACTATCTCACTTAGGACAGTTGGGAGGTATGTCCTGCTTCACCGTGTACTGCTCATGAAGGTAGAACTGTGTGCACCCAACAGTATTGCCTGTGTATTTGTCTAAAATGATAACCATGCTACATCAAAGGGTGTTACCCTATCTAAAGTGCCCAGACCACCCTAGAGCCTTAATCCAGCTCTGGGCCTGGGCATAAAAATATATATATGGATTAAGCAACACTAAAATGCCCTCTTTTTATATGAGTATATATTGTACCAAAAACCACCCTTTAAGGATGGGCCGCTACTTAGGGGCCAGTGCTGTGTGCTTGCCCCCAGGGCTAAAGTCTGCCAGCCCTCCCATGTTTGCAATAGGACTTAATTTCTGTTACTGATCTTGCACTACTTGTATCTTACACAATCTTTTCAGTTCTACTTGTGCTATGTAAATTTGTATTAACTTTTCTTTCTTTACGTGAACTATGTCTATCTTGTTAGCACTAGCACCATGTAAGGTGTTGCTGAATTTTGTAGCACCTGATAAAGGCTAACAATAAAAATAATGCAGTATTAGACGTCCTGAGGCTCTATAGCCTCAGAACTATATATCCCAGCATTCCCTGCCAACTTGGCAATAATATGAAGTTTAGCAACTGCTTCCTCTCCGGCTTTTGAATATCTACATGTCCCAAACTGCACTGCCATACACCACTGGACTTGATCAACTGACCGCCTCAGATTAACGACTCCTCAAGTTAAATATAGTAAGTTGCCTGTTCCAAGTTTATATACTCTTGGTTTTAAGCCTCGCCCAGAATGTCTATCAAACGAATCTCAATTTCATTGGTCGTCAGACTGGGCCGGTCTATTTCACTTAGTGACGATTTTAGCTATTGTTGCTTTAAACATTCAACCCATTGACGTTATATGGCGGCCATTTTACTACACCTAACCCTAGAATATGACGACTGTAACCATGGAGACAGTATAGTAGCTTGCGGTGTATACGTAACACGTCAATAAGACTGCTTCGTGTCAAGAATCACACAGAAGACAGACGTATAAAAAAGTACATAACTGCCTTCTACATTACAGTAACAGAGGTAGACGAAACACACTGCAGCGCAAATTTCTTAGATGATCGTAAACAACCGTTTGAGTAGCAATATGGCCGCACTTTTGCTTCCTCATTCACAACCGTAGCTATACGTGTATGACGCCTCACTCTATGATTGGCTATCAGAGTTCCTTGTGCTTTATGCACGCCTAACCTTGTGGAAATAGGGTCCTGGGATTGGCTGGCGTCAGAGCTTGCGCGCGCAGGTGTTCTCTCCGGCTCCCTTTCCTCGGTGACGTGAGCAATCGCCGCCATTTCGTGTGACCGAGCAGCAAGAAAGAGGCGGCGGGAGGAGGAAGTCGGAGAAGGAAAGACGGTGGTGAGAACTATTCGCTTACTAATTCCATTATATGTATTGTTTTCTGTGTTGTACAATGGCTGTTTTCATTCCTGTCCTCACATACTATTATCATCCATACCAGTGTTTCTCAGCCCTCATCTAAGTATACCTTTATACATGCTTAATTCGAATCTGTTTCATTGTATATTTGATGTTCTTTATAAGTACGGTGTGTCATTGCTCTCGGGTAAATGTAACAGGCCTAAACATCCTATAAAATGGAACTGTCACGCCGTACATTTTACAGTTCCGCCCTACGTTGCAGAAAGCCGATTTAATATTGACTTAAAAATACCGGCCCTACCTGACACCATTGCCCAAGCCACCCCCACCTCACCCCCGAAACAGTCTAAAATCTAAAGAGCTTTGCAAAATAAATCCATTTTCAATATATGTATGATAATACGTTATTTAAAATGCTTTATTATAATAAATATTTGGTGACAGGTTCTCATGACACTTGTGTAATTTTTGATGTCACATTGACCATGTACACCAGTCTATTCATGGAATATATGATGTATGTGTGTAATTGTTTATCTTTTTCATATTTAAATTTTAATCTATTGACTTATTTTTCTATTTAGTAACAAGGTGCAAATGTGTGGTAACTCAAAACTTAACTATTTAGTTCTGGGCAACCTCCATCACGTTAGATTGTTAAACATGATGTCTGGTTACCTTTTGTTTTAACATTTCTATTTTTTTTTCTCTACCATACATGCTGTTTTCCTCCATGTCCTGTGTGCTGGAATTCTGTGGCACCTTACAAATCCGTGGCCATAATATGATGATACAAATCAGAAATGTCTAGCTTTAAGTATATAAAATGGCATCCTGAGAATAATCTGTTTATGAAAAAGGCATGGGGTTCTATTTTAACTTTACTTTAATGCTGAGGTAATACAAGGAAGTTGAGTTGCTCCTAAAAATTACTGCTGAGGCCTAACTTTTGGGACTAATTTCTTTTGAGGTTAATTCATGCTTATTTCATGCATGTCTTCCTGCCTTCTTTTAAATAGGTCTGTTGGCTTCTTGATTTTACTAATTGGCTACTAAGTTCTATGTTGTTTTGACCACCCCTGAATTAATAGGCTATCAGATAATGTAATCTGTTACTGTTGACCACACTAGTTCCCATAGGCAACTATCTAGCAAGAATGTCAGGATATTCTTGCTCAGCTGCATCTTGCATAATTAAATCTAGGCTTTTGGCTGGGGGCATTTAATCCTATATGCAGGCACATATTCATAGAATCATATCTGGGTATAAATTGTATTGCAATATCTCACTGAATGTGACTCTAATTC